>NC_080162.1:75585179-75885179 GCF_950295315.1 Erinaceus europaeus | reverse complement strand
TAACTACAACAATAAAACAACAAGGGCAATAAAAGGGAATAAATAAATAAATAAATACTTAGAAAAAAATAAATAAATACTGACCAAAATTGTGGTTTTCACCATGTTAAACCATGTTAAACTCCAAGTTGCCTGAAGAGATTGCATTTTGGTTCAGATCTCTAGAGGACAGACCCTCCTCACCAGGCCCTGAGAGCAGGTAGGAACCTTGTGCCTCCTGCACTGAACAGCTGACACTGGAGACTAGGATTGGGGAAGAGAACCAGTGGCCTGCGGGCAGCCCCACCGGAGCAGCCTGAGTCAGCTCACCAGACTGCTCCTCCATCTCAAGAAGATTAGAGGATTAGGGGCAGCAGGGCTGTGGTACAGAGAAAGGTGCCAGCACAAGGAAAGAGAGCAGGCAGGGTCAGGTGGAAGTGAAGGTAGGGGTGGAGCCCCCTGCTCCTGGAGGGAGGCCCACCTAGTGCAGACTGGAAGAGTTATGTCCTGCTGAGGCTTCTCCTCCCTGTCAACCCAGAGGAAAGTCCCACCCGCCTGGGGGGATAGGGCTGAGTGGGTCACACCGAGCAGCCCACCACTCTCACTAGACCTCACCCAGCCTCAGTGTCCTTGTCTGTAAAATGGGGACATGTCACCTAGCTTAATGTTCATGCCCAACTAACGGGACAGAGTTGGAGGACGAAGTCCAGCTGGAGGACACCAAGCACAAGGCCTAGAACAGATCCTTGATGAACCCCTACAAAAAGTGGCTCAGGAGGTTATGGACATGTGCTAACTGAAGCCCCCCTCCCACCTTGTTCAACCCCCCAGCCGCCCCCACCCTTCACTCCCAGAAAAGGCTTCTTACTGGGGAATGATCTTCATGGGGAGGTGGAAGTACAGCCGGTACTGGCTCCTCCTCATCTTCTCCTTTCCTCGGAACTCCCGCATCATGTAATCCACATACTTTTGCTGCCTCAGGAGGAAATGCCAGAGAGCAAGAGAGCCGGTCAAAGGGTCTGAGTATCAGGCTTCAGGAGTCCATGCCTGGTTTCCAGCCTCCTCCCTGTGTGTCCCTAGCCCTTCCAAGGGGCACTGGGGACCACTTCACAAACAACAGAACTATTCTTATTACCTGGTAGGGTTTGTGCAGGTACACAGCAGCACCTGCCTCCCTGGCACATTTTTGTATCATGAAATACACCTTTGCATGACGTCCAAGCTGTACCATCTGCATCGTTTTTTTTTTCTTAAAGATTTTTTGGTATTTATTTATTTATTCCTTTTTGTTGCCCTTGTTGTTTTATTATTGTTGTTGTTGTTATTGATGTTGTTGTTGGCTAGGACAGAGAGAAATGGAGACAGGAGGGGAAGACAGAGGGGGGAGAGGAAGAGTGACACTTGCAGACCTGCTTCACTGCCTGTGAAGCGACTCCCCCTGCAAGTGGGGAGCCAGGGTCTCAAACCGGGATAGTTAGGCGGTCCTTGCGCTTTGCACCACCTGCGCTTAACCCACTGCGCTACCACCTGACTCCCCTATCTGCATCTCTTTATTCACCCCCACCTCGTGAGCATTAAGACAGAGGTGTATGTGAGTATGTAGGTATTGCCCCAGCTTTTGAAGCAAGCAGAAGGAGAGAAAAGACAAGCCAGCCCACTCGGGTAACTCCAGACTCTGACTAGCCAGTCTAATGAAAATGGGGCATGGCCAAATTTGCAACTATGCCATGAAAAGGGGAGTTATTTAATAACAGATCATTGTGCAGATTGGCAGAAAATAAGGGGAACAAGTTTACTATAGACTATTAAAAGAAATGAAAACCAAAGCACACACACAGAAAAAAATGTATACCTACACCCAGGTGGGAGAGTGGTGTATGAGAGAGCAGTTAACATCTTGGCTCTTAAGGCAAACTCCCTGGGTCTGATGATTGAGTCTACTGTTAACTCTGTAACCCGGGCAACTTTCTAACCATTTGCCTCAGCTTCCCATTGTGTCAAGTGGAGCTAAAGAGCAATAACTTTCTTTTTTTTTTTTGCTGGGGTTCAGTGTCTGCACTATGAATCCACAGCTCCTGGAGGCCATTTTTCCCATTTTGTTGCCCTTGTCACCCTTGTTGTTGTTGTTGCCAAATAGGACAGAGAGAAATCTAGAGGAAGGGAAGACAGAGAGGGGGAGAGAAAGATAGACACCTGCAGACCTGCTTCACCGCCTGTGAAGTGACACCCCTGCAGATGAGGAGCTGGGGGCTCAAGCCGGGATCCTTACGCCAGTCCTTGTGCTTCTCGCCATATGCACTTAATCCACTACTCCCTGGCCCCCTGGAGTCTCTTTTTTAAGAGATTTTATTTATTTCATGAGAAGGAGAGAGAGAGAGAGAACAAGAGCATCACTGTGGCATATACAGTGCTGGTGATCAAACCCAGGACCTTATGCATGCAGGTCTAATACCTTACCTGCTGAGCCACAGCCCTGTGGAGCTTAAATGAAATAATAAAATGTCCAGCTCAATAAAATGTCCAGCTCAATGTCAGTGTAAATGCCAGTTCTCATTACTGTCACTGTTACTTCAATATGTCAGATTACTTTTTTGTACTTTTCCACTTTTTTATTATACTTTTGTTAATATTTTACTTATTTACTTATTTATCTATTGAGTAGAAACAAAAAAAAGAAAAGGGAAGGGGGAGATAGAGATGTAGAGAGAAAGAGACACCAACTCACTGATTCACTTCTTGTGAAGTTCCCCCCATGCAGGTGGGGACCAGGGACTTGAACCCAGGTCCTTGTGCATTATAACATGTGTGCTCAACTAGGTGTGCCACTTGCTGGTCCCATTTATATTATTTGTTATACAACAGCACTGCTCAGCACTGACTTATGGTGCCATGGATTGAACCAGGGACCTCGGGGCTTTGGGTATGAAAGTCTTTTACAAAATCACTATGCTATCTCCCTCACCCCTTTTCTATGTTCTTAAATGCTATGTACACTTATCACAGGAAAAAAAAAAAAAAAAGACAATGAGACCCAGGAAGTGGAGCTTTTGTAGAGAACAGGCCTTGAAAGTATAAATCCAAGTGGGGGTGGAGTTAATTCCCAGCAACACACAGGCCAGAGAGATGTGCCAGTTTGCTCTCTCTTTCTCTTGTTAACAACAACAAAATTTTTTTTCTTTAATTAAAACGTAAAATCACTGGGGGCCAGGAGGTGGCACATCCCATATAATGTGCAAGACTTGGGTTCAAGTACCCAGTCCCCACCTGCAGGAGGTAAATTTCATGAGTGGTGAAGCAGACAGTACTGCAGGTCTCTCTCTCTCTCTCTCCCTCCTCCTCCCCTGCCCCCTCTTATTGCTAACAGGGTTATATCTGTATCTCCAGGGCTCAGTGCCAACACTATGAATTCACTCCTGGAAGCCATTTTTTCCTATTTTTCTTTCCTTCTATTTTGTTTCAGAGGACAGACATATATTGAGAGAAGTAGGGGAGATAAGGAGAGAGAAAGAAAGATACCTGCAGACCTCCTTCGCTGCTCCTGAAGTGTCCCCCCCTGCAGGTGGGATGTGGGGGCTTGAACCAAGGTCCTTGCACGTGACGGTGTGTGTGCTAAACCTTGTGTGCCATCACCCAGCCCCCACACTCTCTTTCTCTCTCCCTCCCTATTTCCTGCTTCCCTCTTGATTTCTGTCTCTATAAATAAATATAATGTATTTTTTAAAAGGCAAAGGCATCATTATTAATACGCTCTGAAACCCTGCTCTTTAGGGATTTTACAGTCATGGGCCTGCCTTTTCCTGAGTAACCACACAGGGCAGCAGATGGGTAAAGCAGAAACTGGCCTCCCCTAAATGAAATGGCAGGCTGATGTGCAAGAGCCATGCGGCAGGGAGGGAAGATCCCCAGATGAGACATTTGTGCACTCAGCCTCCATGAGCCGGGCTCACAGGAGTCTCAGGAAGACCCTCTCAAACCTCTGAAAGTCCTTCCTACCCAGCTATCACCCAAGAACCTCTGGGAGGTTCTCTGATCCCGTGACGGCCTCATCATCTAAACCTTCTGTTCTCGCCTGGGACCAGCCACCCTTGGGCCCTCTAGCACCGTGAGGGAAGCAGCAGGGCACCTGCTCACCCAGGTAATGAAGCCTTTACAGTCTGTGTCCACCTTCAGAAATAGTGCTTCCAGCAGCTCACTTGGCACATCATTCATAATCTTCTTCACAGACTTGACAAAAGTATCCATGTCCAGAACTTTTAAAAGAGAGAACATTAAACATTTCACAGTAACTCACTCAGCGCCATCCCAGGCCACAGTGCTCCTGGGCTCTGAATGCCAAGGGATGACACAGCAGATCACCTCTGCCAGGGGACTTTTCATATCTCAACCCCCTCAACATTTAGTCTCCCCACAAATGCTTACTGAACCTCTCACAGGAGAGCTCTGTATTGATCACATGGTGGTAGGGGTGGATGGGTACTAAAAAATATTAGATCTTGTGGACCAGGAGGTGGCAGTGGATAAAGTGTGAGACTCTGAAGCATGAAATCCTGAGTTCAATCCCCAGTATCACATTGCCAGAGTGATTCTCTGGTCTGGTCTCTCTCTCAATCTCTCTCTCTCTCTCTCTCAAATAAATAAATAAATGTTCAAAATATATATATATTAGATCCTATGTCTGAACAAATTAACTAGGGGCCGGGTGATGGTGTACCTGATTGAGAGCACATGTTACAATACACAAGGGCCCAGGCTCAAGCCCCCAGTCCCCACCTGCAGAGCGAAAGTTTTGTGAGTGGAGAAGCAGGGCTGCAGGTGTCTCTCTGTCTGTCTTCCCCTCTACCCTCCCCTTCCAACTTGATTTCTGGATGTCTCTATCCAATAATAAATAAATAAATAAATGGATTAGTGGAGATGGGGTACCAGGGAGCTCTATAGATGGTGGAATAGTGCTGAGGTCCATCTCCTCTCTTTCTCTAAATAAAAATAAAAACTAAGGGTGGGGGAAATAGCATAATGGTTGTCCAAACTGACTTTCATGTCTGAAGCTCCCAGGTCCCAAGTTGCATCACCATACGCCAGAGCTGAGCAGTGTTCTGGCAATAATAATAATGGTAATAAAATAATAATAATTATAAAAATAAATCAATTTAAAAGAAGGAAATTGGGCCTAAATGTATCACATACATAAAGCCCTGAGTTCATTCCCCAGCACCACATAAAAAAATAATGATAAAAGTCTTTCTTTTTTAATATTTTTATTTACTTATTATTAACTAGATACATAAAAATTGAGAGGGGAAGGCAGATAAGGAGGGGAAAGAGACAGAGACACCTGAAGCCTTGCTTCACCACTAGACAACTTTTCCCCCTGCAGGTGGAGACCAGGGGCTGGAACCTGGGTCTTTGTGCACTGTAATGTGTGTGCTTAACGAGATGTACGACCACCTGGCCCCAATAAAAGTATTTCTAGGGAGTTGGGCAGCAGTGCAGCGGGTTAAGCACACATGGCACAAAGCGCAAGGACCAGCGTAAGGATCCCGGTTCGAGCCCCTGGCTCCCCGCCTGTGGCAGGGGAATCGCTTCACAGGCAATGAAGCAGGTCTGCAGATATCTGTCTTTCTCTCCCCCCTCTGTCTTTCCCTCCTCTCTCCATTTCTGTCTGTCCTATCCAACAATGACGACATCAATAACAATAACAACTATAACTACAACAGTAAAACAAGGGCAACAAAAGGGAATAAATATTTTTTAAAAATTAAGTATTTCTAAAAGCGCCTCCAGGAGTAGGGAGATAGTTCACCCAGGAGAGCACATCCTTTACCATGCATGAAGCCCAGCTCTGAGCCCTGATACCACATAGCAGGTGGTAAGTCACTAGAGGAAGTTTTGGCACTGTCATGTCTCTCCGTCTCTCTTTTTACATGAAAAAAAAATGGCCAGACCCAGAGCAATAAAACTACACATGCGGGTTCGAGCCCCCAGCTCCCCACCTGCAGGGAAGTCGCTTCTCAATCAGTGAAGCAGGTCTGCAAGTGTCTGTCTTTCTCTTCCCCTCTCTGTCTTCCCCTCCTCTCTCCATTTCTCTCTGTTCTATCCAACAACAACAACATCAATAACAATCATAATAACCACAACAACGATAAAACACAAGGGCAACAAAAGGGGAAGAAAAAAAACCTCCAGGAGCAGTGGCTTCGTAGTACAGACACCGAGCCCTAGCAATAACCCTGGAGGCAAAAATAAAAATTCCAGCTCACAAAGGAAAAAAAAAAAAAAAAAAACGCAAATGTGAAAATATTACTTCCCTGTAGAGGGGTACTACTAGGATCAAGAAGGAGAGAATTTCAGTGGAGTGTGGAATTTCTCTGTCTTGATTTGGGTTCCTGATGGATTCAGCTGTCACATAAAGTTATGTGACACTCGGGGGCCAGGGTGGTAGCACCATGGTCTAAGCATACATGGTGCAAAGCACAAGGACTGGTGTAAGGATCCCAGTTCAAGCCCCAGCTTCCCACCTGTGGGGGTCGGGGGGATCGCTTCATAGGTAATGAAGCAGGTCTTCAGGTATCTATCTTTCTCTCCCCCTCTCTGTCTTCTCCTCCTCTCTCAATTTCTCTGTCCTATCCAACAACAACAGCAATAACAACAACAAGGGCAGCAAAGGCAACAAAAATGGGGAAAAAAACATGGCCTCCAGGAGCAGTGGATTTGGAGTGCAGGCACCAAGCCCCAGCGATAACCTGGAGGCAAAAAAAAAAAAAAAGTTTACCAACACTCCCAAGGTCCCTAAATGTCATGTCTGTCTCCTTTCCAAAAGTCTATCTCCTGCATAGATTTTCATTTCACTTGCACCTGTCATTAGAGGCTCATAGTCATAACATGAGCATTTTGTCACAGAAATGTGACATGAGCATTTTGTCACATGTCCTGGCTTCTCTGGTTTAATTTCCCAACATCTAAATGTCAAGGCATTCTATTCCACATGCACAGTAAGCTTGTCTCCTTTTTCTTTTTAATATTTATTTGTCATAGTTAATAAGACAGAGAAAATTGGGGGGGGGAGGGGATAGAGGAAGAAAATGAGACACTAGTAGCACTGTTTCACACTGTTTCACCACTTGTGAAACCTCACCCCTGCAAATGAGAACTGGTGGCTTGAACTCAGGTCCTTACACATTGTAATATGTAATATGTAGCCCAGTGCGCCATGGCCTGGCCCTAAATCTCTTTATCTTCCTATCTGCTTGCCGTCTATGTGTGGAAAGTCAGCATACTTTGTTTGATCCAACAGGTAAAGCATCATTACCACTCCATATGAGGTATGTCATTTGTGTTTCCTAACAAACCTGAGACTTTTCCTTCTGCTTAAAAGGTGATTTCAGTGTCCTGTTTTATAGTCCTGGGTGTCTGACTATTTGACTTCAAGTCTTCCACCATTTTGGGTATCTAACATTATGTTTTCAGAACTAATAGACTGAGCAGCAAACGTATCTCTGATCAGCAGGTCAATATGAAATTCAGTTAACTCCGGGCTCACTTAGTGCGTTTGCTCTGTCATATGCATGGCCCACTGTACTGATGGGGCCCTTCCTCTTCTCCCCTGTCTCTCTATCTCTGTCTCTAGCTGAAAAAATCAACCTTGAGTGGTGAAGCAAGGAAGTGATGACCAGCAAGGAAGGAAGGGAGAAAGGGAAGGAAAAATTCATTGCTCCAGAGTTTTCTTTTTCAATTTTTCTGTTTCTTTCTCTTCTTCCTCCACCTTCCCTTTTTTCTACAATAACATTAGTATGCAAGTCTGTATGCTTAAGAAGCACAATTTCACACCTCTTTATGATGTACTTTACTATACCCATGACTAAAGTCTACTGACCCCTCCAACCTTACAATTTTCGGTTCCTCTGTAAGAGTTTAAAGGGTTGTTTTCATTTAGTTTCTTTATATTCCACATTTACATGAGACCATCTGGCATTTGTCCCTCTCCTCCCAAATTATTTTGCTTAGCATGCCCCTTCCAGTTCCATTCATATTGTAGCAAAAGACAAAAATTTCACATTTTCTTACAGTTAAGTAGTATTTCATTGTGTATATATACAACTTCCTTTTTTTTTTTGCCTCCAGGGTTATTGCTGGGGCTCAGTGCCTGTATTATGAATCCACTGTTCCTGAAGGCCATTTTTTCCCATTTTGTTGCCTTGTCGTTGTCATTATTGTTATTGTTGCCATTGATGTTGTTGTTGTTGGATAGGAAAGACAGAAATGAAGAGAGATGGAGAAGACATAGAGGGAGCAAGAAAGACAGACACCTGCATACCCGCTTCACCACTTGTCAAGCGACTCCCCTGCAGGTGGGGAGCTGGGGCTTTATCCGGGATCCTTACACTGGTCCTTGCACTTTGTGCCACCTGCCCGACTCCCAAGAATTAAATTCTGACAACAACCTGAGTGGGCTTGAAAGTGAATCCTAGAAAGAAGAACAGAAAGGGGAACTAAAAGCAAGATCTGACTAAACTGAGAGTAGGGCACCAAAGTAAAAACACTGTGGTGAGGGGAAGGGTGGACATTTGGCTTGGGGGGGGGGATGGGACACAGTCTTTTGGTGGTAGGAATGGTGTTTATGTACACTCCTATTAAATTGCAGTCATATAAATCACTATTTAATTAATATGAGGGGGGAAATGATGGTATGTCTCGAACTTTTTGAAACACAGACTGAGTCTTTTTAATACATAGGCTGAGTCTTTGATATGTTGACTCTCTCAAAAGCCTAGACCAGGTAGAACAGAAGCAACCGGTGGCACAGCTATATACAAGATGCTGGGTAATATACAGCAAACCCTAACAAAGGGACCTTTCAAAGTTAACCCAATTACCAAATAATGTGATGATAACAATAACTATCCACTGTCTTCTTGAACCCTAAGACAACAGGAACCTCACATTTCCACTATAGAGCCTATATTTCCCCCATTTTGTTAATGTCTCCTTTTTTAAATAAATAAAGAAGGATAAAATTCATTTTACACTTAAAAAAAAAAGTGAATCCTTCCCCAGTCAAGCCCCGGTTACTTCTGCCCCAGTCGATACTCCAACGGCAGCCCAGTGAGAAGCTGAGCAGAGGAGCCAGTTCAGCCATACCCAGGTTCCAAACCCTTAACAACTATGAGGTAGTAAGCATGTGTTGATTTAAGTCACTAAGTTTGTATAAATATTGATTGCTACACAGCAATAGATGAAAAGCCATATATATAAAATTGCTAGAATGAAAACATAATAGGATGGTGACTGAAAGTGTTAACTACCAGTAATACTGAATGGGTGTTTGGATCAGTGGCAGTTTTCAATTTTTCTAGGAAACAAAATGCCTCCAATTTGTTTACCATGTGTATATAACAAGTAAAGGTTTTGAAAGAGACAGTGGATTCAAAAGTGCTTGCCATTTGGTTTTCCTTTGTTTGCTTTGTCAAGGCTTTGCTACTCCAAACTGATTTTTTTTTTTACAAAAAGAAGAGAGAGAGAGAGAGACTGACCACAAACCAAACCTTCCCCCCATTGCCAAATTACTGTGGGGGTCAGGAGCTCAAATCATAGTCACATGCATGGCAAAGCACGCACCTCCCCAAATAAGCTATCTCCAGCCTATTTATTTATTTCTAAATATTTTTATTTATTTATTTACTATTGGATAGAGACAGAGGAATTGAGAAAGAAGGGGGGAGACAGAGTGGGAGAGAGAGACAGACAGACACCTGCAGCCCTGCTTTACCACTCGTAAAGCTTTCCCCTTGCAGGTGGGGACCAGGGGCTTGAACCTGTGTCCTTGCACACTGAGAAATGCGCTCTTAGGGCCAGGTGGTGGTGCACCTGGTTGAGTGCAAATGTTACAATGCACAGGGACCCAGGTTCAAGCCCCTGGTCCCCACCTACAGAGGGAAAGCTTCACGAGTGGTGAAGAAAGGCTGCAGGTATGTGTCTCTCTGTCTCCTTCTCTCTCCATCTCTTCCTCCCCTCTTCAATTTCTGTCTCTATCCAATAATAAATAAATAAGGGTGGGGGTATAGCATAATGGTTATGCGAAGAGACTTTCATGCCTGAGCCTCTCAAGTTCCAGGTTCAATCCCCCACACCCCCATAAGCCAGAGCTGAGCATTGCTCTGGTAAAAAAAAATATATATATATATCATTTAAAATAAATGTGCTATTAACCAGGTCCTGTTTATCTTTTCAATCCACCACACATCCCAGGTACTGAGTCCCACTCTGCACAGTAACCACAGAGACTGAGCCGTAGGGTAATTTTACCTCCATGGGAATCAATATTGTCCTCAAACATTTTCTCCATCTTAGCCAGTTGTATCTCAGTAAATAACTGAATCTCATGCTGGACATCATGCATGTGGCGAGAACTGGACAAAGATGACAGCTGGGAGAGAAACATCTCCTTGGTCTTCTGGAATATATTTAGAGAAGTGAACTGGAACAAAAGAACAAAAGAACCATGGGCTGAGTTCACCTCCTGAGCTGAACATTTCTATAGACATCTTAGGGGGCCTGATGGTAGCACACCTGGTTGAGTGTATACATTACAGCACACAAAGACCCAGGTTCAAGCCCTCAGTCCCCACTTGCAGAGGAAAGCCTTACAAGAGGTAGAGCTGCAGGTGTCTCTCCCTCTCTATCTCCCCTTCCCTCTCAATTTCTGTTTCTATTCAAAATAAATTAATTCGATTTTTTTAAAAAACTATAATTTATAGACATCTTAGTTAAGAGAAATACACTTTAGGGAACGACGAGATCATGGTGTTATGGTATATGGCTGACTAAGGAAATAAGTCTTTGCCACTTACAGACTGAGATGACCAAGACCGATCAAGACTGTTCCTCCTAATTCGGGGCAGTGAGTCATCATTTCCTTTTTACAGATTTCATCATTGAGGCTCAGCATGTAAGCATACACAGTCAAAACCCCATCTCATACTGAAAGGACTCTACAGCATGATCCCTATCAGTAACCATATTGTGTTTTTTTAGCTTTATCTAATTTGATAGGACAGAGAGAAATTGACAAAGAAGGGGATAAAGTATGAGAGACCAAGTAGAACCTGAACTGGAATTGGCATATTGCACCAAAGTAAAAGACTCTGGGGTGGGTGGGTGGGGAGAATACAGGTCCATGAAGGATGATAAATTACATAGTGGGGGTTGTATTGTTAAATAGGAAACTGGGGAATGTTACGCATGTACAAACTATTGTATTTACTGTTGAATGTAAAACATTAATTCCCCAATAAAGAAATAAAAAGAAAAGTGTGAGAGACCTCTTGTGAAGCTTTCCCCCTGCAATTGGGGACTAGGGGCTTGAACCCAGATCCTTGTACATAGTAACATGTACTTAACCAGGTGTGCCACCAACTAGCCCCAGTAACCATACTGTATTAAAGGCCAAGGAAATAAGTCAAGCTGTAGAGCACAGGACTTGCAAGCCTGAAGCTCCAGACTCTATTCATAGTACCACATATGCTAGAGCTGAAGTGTTCTGTGTTCTCTCTCATATAAATAATTCATAATGTTTTAAACCTTCAGTGGTCAGAACTCATGACCCTAAGCAGCACAGTTCCATCTTTCAAGATGGGTTCTGACCAGCCCAGGCATCCCATGTAGGTTAGATCAGATCAGATCATCTATATAAGTCAAGCAGGAACAGTAAAGGGCTCTCTCCTTCCTTACTCTATTCACTGTCCCAGATCCCAGAGAGCCCTCCCACCACTCCAACCTTTGACAATGTGTCCTTAACACTGTTTCTATCCATGACTTATTTTGTCATTTTATCTTTATGTTCCAGATCACCAAAGACAGAGGTCATCAGACTACCTTCCTCCAAACATTCCTAGTGCGAACTTAAGAGATAACCAAGCACTAGTTGCTGCTTCAAGCCATGAGCAGTTAAAAACTTGTTTAACTAAATATGAATAGACATGAGCCATAGGCCAGATCAAAGAACATTAACAGTTAATGTATGGTATTTATATACTCTTCTCATATTTGGGAGCTACTCTCTGCCCTAATCCAGCTTTCTAGTACTATTCTCAACCCTGACACCATCTTCCCAGATAATACTTTTAGTCCACCCACATGCTAGCTATCAAGCTCAAGCAAAATTTACTAAAGTCGTGGGCCACATGGGATATATGTAAAAAAAGACTTCCCAGCTTCCTCCCACATGAAGACTCCTAGTTTTATTGCCCTGCTCCTACCTTTCAGTACCTGTTTATTGAACAATTTGCTTTATATCTTACTGCCTTTCAGCCACCAAGTTGCAGATGCTACTATGATGTCATCCTGACCTCCCTGGAGAGACGACCTCACCAATGTGTCCCGGAACCTCACCTCTCCAGAACCCTGCCCCACTAGATAGAAATAAACTGGGGATATGGATCAACCTGTCAATGTCCATGTTCAGTAAAGAAGCAATTACAGAAGTCAGACCTTCCACCTTCTGCATCCCATAAAGAATTTTGTTCCATACTCCCAGAGGGATAAAAAATAGGGAAGCTAGTCAACAATTTATGCTTTATATCTCAACTCTTTTTCAGCCACTAGGTTCCAGATGATACCATGATGTCAACCTGACTTCCCTGAGCAGACAACCCTACCATGTGTCTTGGAGCTCAGCCTCCCCAGATCCCTGCCCGACTTGGGAGACAGGCTGGGATTATGGATCAATCTGCCAATACCCATGTTCAGTGGAGAAGCAATTACAGAAGCCAGACCTTCCATAATAATGGAAGACCTTCTGCACCCCATAATAATCCTGGGTCCATACTCCCAGAGGGTTAAAGAATAGGGAATCTAGGGAGTCGGGCTGTAGCGCAGCGGGTTAAGCACAGGTGGCGCAAGCACAAGGACCGGCTTAAGGATCCCAGTTTGAACCCCGGCTCCCCACCTGCAGGGGAGTCGCTTCACAGGTGGTGAAGCTAGTCTGCAGGTGTGTCTATCTTTCTCTCCTCCTCTCTGTCTTCCCCCTCCTCTCTCCATTTCTCTCTGTTCTATCCAACAACAACAACAACAATAATAACTACAACAATAAAACAACAAGGGCAACAAAAGGAATAAATAAATAAAATAAGTATTTTTTTAAAAAATAGGGAATCTATCAAGGGAGGGGTTAGATATGGAGCTCTGGGGTGGGCATTGTGTGGAAATGTACCCCTCTTATCCTATAGTCTTGTCAATATCTCCACTTTATAAAAAAAATTTTTTAAGTAAACATGACTTCTGAAAATAAAAAAAAAAAAATAGGAAAGCTTCCAATGGAGGGAATGGGACACGGAACTCTGATGTGGGAAACTGTGTGGAATTGTACCCCTGTTATCTATTTAATCATTTTAAATCATTAATTTAAAAAGTCATTGTTTTATAATAAATCTACTGGTAAAGAACGGGAAAAAAATCATTTAAAAAGTCAAACAGGAAGTCGGACGGTAGTGCAGTGGGTTAAGCGCAGGTGGCACAAAGCACAAGGACCGGTGTAAGGATGCTGGTTCGAGCCCCCGGCTCCCCACCTTCAGGGGAGTCACTTCACAAGTAGTGAAGCAGGTCTGCAGGTGTCTTATCTTTCTCTCTCCTTCTCTGTCTTCCCCTCCTCTCTCCATTTCTCTCTGTCTACCCAACAACAATGACATCAACAACAATAATAAAAAAAAAAAGGTCAACAAAAAGGGAATAAATAAACATTTAAAAAAATTTTTTAAAAAAAGTCAAACAAAAGGGCCTGACGGTGGCGCACCAGTTTAAGTGAACATAGTACGAAGCACAAGGATCTGCATAAGGATGCTGGTTAGAGCCCTCGTTTCTCCACCTGCAAGGAAGTTGCTTCATAAGCAGTGAAGCAGGTCTGCAGGTGTCTTTCTCTCTCTCTCTATCACCCTCTCAATTTCTCTTTGTCCTATAAAAAAGAAAAGAAAGAAAGGATGGCCACAGGTGCACCAAGCCCCAGTAATAACCCTGGAGGCAAAAAAAATATATATGCAATGTGCAAGGACCCGGGGGCAAGCCCACAGCCCCCACTCACAGGGGAAAGCTTCACAAGTGGTGATGCAGAGTTTCATGTGCCTTTCTGTTTCTCTCCCTATCAACCCTTTCCCTCTTGATTTCTGGCTGATCTATCCAATAAATAAATAAAGATCACACACACAAAAAAAGCCAAACAAATTGACAAGGTGGAGGGTACAGGAACTTTGGTGGTGGGTGCTGGTGGGTGCACTGATCTGTGTACACACACACACACACACACACACACACACACAGTGTGAAACTATTATATAGTTTTAATATTTATTCCCTCTTGTTGTCCTTGTTTTATTGCTGTAGTTATTATTGTTGTTGTTATTGATGTTGTCACTGTTGGATAGGACAGAGAGAAATATATTGTTGTTATTGATGTTGTCACTGTTGGACAGGACAGAGAGAAATGGAGAGAGGAGGGGAAGATAGAGAGGGAGAGAGAAAGACACCTGCAGACCTATTTCACCACTTGTTATGAAGTGACTCTCCTGCGGGTGGAGAGCTGGGGGCTCGAACCAGGATCCTTATGCTGGTCTTGCGCTTTGTGCCACCTGAGCTTAACCGGCTATGCTACCGCCCGAGTCCCTGAAACTATTATATTTTAAAATATTATTTTTTAAATATTTATTTTATTTATTTATTCCCTTTTGTTGCCCTTGTTTTATTGTTGTAGTTATTATTGTTGTTGTTGTTGGATAGGACAGAGAGAAATGGAGAGAAGAGGGGAAGACAGAGAGGGGGAGAGAAAGATAGACACCTGCAGACCTGCTTCACCGCCTGTGAAGCGACTCCCCTGCAGGTGGGGAGCCGGGGTTCAAACTGGGATCCTTATGCCGGTCCTTGTGCTTTGTGCCACCTGCGCTTAACCGGCTGTGCTACAGCCCGACTCCCTAAAATATTATTTTTGTGCACCAATTTTAAATTTTTTAAAAGTCAAGAGAACAAGGTAAGAAGAGATTAAGACATATATAAGAAAAAAGAATATTGAGAGGCCAGAGGGTGGCACAGAGGACAAAGTGTTGGACTCACAAGCATAACACCCCAACTACAATCCCTGGTATATAAGAAAATAAATTAAATAAATAAATAAATAAATAAATGCTCTAGTAAAAGTACTGACAAGGGGGCCAAGCAGTGGCACACCTAGTTGAACACAGACATTACAGAGTGCAAGGACCCGAATTCAAGCCCCTGGCACCTACCTGTAGGAGGGAAGCTTCATGAGTGGTGAAACAGTTCTGCCGGTGTCTCTCTCACCTCTCTCCCTCTATATCTTCCCCTTCTCTCTCATTTCCTGTCTCTAGCCAAAATGAAAAAATAAAGGCAAAAGTATATGCGAGGGGCTAGATTTTTTTTATTTATTTATTCCCTTTTGTTGCCCTTGTATTTGTTGTTGTCGTAGTTGGATAGGACAGAGATAAATGGAGAGAGGAGGGGAAGACAGAGAGGGGGAGAGAAAGATACCTGCAGACCTGCCTCACTGCTTGTGAAGCGACTTCCCTGCAGGTGGGGAGCTGGGGCCTCTAACCCGGATCCTTATGCCGGTCCTTGTGTTTGTGCCACCTGAGCTTAACCCGTTGCACTACCGCCCAACTCCCAAGGGCTAGATTTTTTTAAGGAATTGACACAGAATCGGTATTGCTAACTAGTGTTGGCTGAGATTTTTTAAATACAAATTCCCTATTTTTATGACACTTAAATTTTTCCATAATAAAAAGTCCTGGAAAAGGAGCTATGAAAAAAATCTATGGGGGTGAGGCAGAGCTGGACTGTAGCGCAGCAGGTTAAGCGCACATGGCGCTATGCGCAAGGACCAGTGGAAGGATCCCGGTTGGAGCCACCGGTTTCCCACATGCGGTGAAGCTCCTCTGTAGGTGTCTTATCTTTCTCTCCCCCTCTGTCTTCCCCTCCTCTCTCCATTTCTCTCTGTCCTATGCAACAACAACAACAATAATAATAACAACAACAACAAACGACAAGGGCAACAAAAGGGAAAAAATAGCCTCCAGGAGCAGTGGATTCGTAGTGCATGCACCAAGCCCCAGCAATAACCCTGGAGGAAAAAAATAAAAATCTATGAGGAAGGCTGGTCAGTAGCACACTAGGTTAAGCACACATACTACAAAGTGCAAGGATCTATATACAAGGGTCCCGGTCAGAGTCCCCAGCTCCCCACCCGCAGGGGGGTGGGTCGCTTAGCAAGTGGTGAAGCAAGTCTGGAGGTGTCTATTATTTCTCTCCTCCTCACTATCTCCCCCTACTCCCTCAATTTTTCTCTGTCATATCCAATAAAAAAAGAAAAAAGAAAAATGGGAAAAATGGCCACCAGGAGCAGTGGATTTGTAGTGCCAGCACGCAGCCCCAGCAATAACCCTGGAGGCAAAAAAAAGAAAATCTATAACTAGGAGGTGCCACTTCTAAAACATTAAAAAAAAAATTAGGGTTTAATATCACTCCATTGTTTTTTTTACCCTTTTCCAAATGATTTATATTATCAAATTCACTCCTTTTTCAAATACTTGCTTTGATTTCTAACTTGATTTATGCAAAAGCTTCTACTGAATGTAGTATGCGATATTTATCATTTAGGCTGGAGAGATAGCATGATGGTTATACTAAAAGACTTTCATGCCTGAAGCTCCAAGGTCCTTCTCTATGAGAAAGCATCATCCCCATATGCCAAAGATGAACAGTTCTCTGGTCTCTATCCATCCCTTTGTGTATCTCTCTTTCATTAAAATCAAATAAATAAATAAATAAATATTTTAAATTTAAATATGTATATTCATCATTTAAAAGAAATTATGCAGAGGCAGGGTAGGTAGCTTACCTATAGAGTGCACTTATTACTATGTCCAAAGACCTAGGTTGAAGCCCTCAGTTTCCACCTGCAGAGGGGAAGCTTCATAAGCAGTGAAGCAGTGCTGTAGATGTCTCTATGTCTCTCTCTCTCCCTCTCAATCTCTATCTCTGCTTCTCACCTTCTATCAAAAAAAAAAAATTCCAGGAATGATGGAGTTGTACAGACGCTGAACCCCAACAGTCACCCTGGTGTGGGGGGAAGTATGCTAAGATCGGGCTAGAAAAATTGCTCATTGGGTAGAGTTTGTGTCTTCCCATGTACACAGCACAAGTTTAAGCCTTGGTACCTCATGGGAGGTGCTATGGCACTGGATTTGGTGCTGTGGTAACACTACCTCTATCTCTCGACTTGGATGAAAGAGCAGTGAAACCACAGGCTCATGACCCTGGTTATGCCAGAAAATAATAATAATAATTTCTAGGGGCAGGAAGCTCACCATATCAAGTGCCTGTAGTGTCATGCACACAGCCTAGATTCAAGTCCTGGAGCCACATAGGAGATGCCATGGCAACAAAGGAAGTTCTAGTGATTTCTCTGTGATGTCTCTCCCTCTTGTGCTCCTTCTCTATCTGAATGAAAAAATGGCCCGGGGTGGGGGTAGATAGCATATTGGTTATGCAAAGAGACTCTCATGCCTAAGGCTCCAAAGTCCCAGGTTCAATCCCCCACACCACCATCAGCCAGAGCTGAGTAGTGCTCTGGCAAAAAAAAAAAAAAAAAGGGGGGGGGAGAGGTGGTGGCACACCTGTTGAGCCTACATATTACAATGCACAAGGATCCAGGTTCAAGCCCCTAGTTTCCACCTTCAGGGGCAAAGCTTTGCGAGTGGTGAAGCAGGGCTACAGGTGTCTCTCTCTCTCTATCTATCTATCTTCACCATACCTCTTGATTTCTGGCTGTCTCTATCCAATGAATAAATAAAGATAATAAATTTTTTTTAAAAAAAATGGCTCATAACAGTGAAATTACACATGCAAAAGACTTTGCATGGTCCGGGAGGTGGAGAGCATTGGACTCTCAAGCATGAGGCCCCAAATTCAATTCCCAGTAGCATATGTACCAGAGTGATGTCTGGTTCTTTCTCCACCTATCTTCTTCATGAATTAATAAATAAAATCTTAAAATAAACAACAAAAAAAAAAAAACTCTCCCTTCCAACCACCTCCATCAATGGCACCAATCACCTTTCTGGAAGGTAAATCAGTGAGCAGGTTCTCTAGCTCAATCCTAGCACCGAGCAGGCCATCACCCTCAAATATGAACCTCTACCTATCCTCAGAGTCTTGCTCAAATGGCACCTCTCCCAAGGAGCTCTTCTGTAACTTTCAGGTGAGAGTTATCACAGCCACCGTTGTATCCCCCAAATTCTGTTCTTATCTCCTATGCGAACCACAATCCGTGTGTGTGTGTGTGTGTGTGTGTGTGTGTGTGTGTGTGTATGGTCCTATGCAAACCACAATCTGTGTGTGTGTGTGTGTGTGTGTGTGTGTGTGTGTGTGTGTGTGTGTGTGTGTGTGGGGAAGCACACAGCTGCAGAACCCCAGAACTCTGGGTCACAATGCTGACAAATTCCCTGCTTTCAAGCTGATTTATCTTGGGCACATTACTTCTCAGAGCCACACATTTCCTCATCTGCAAAATAAAAGCTTCATGGTGCCCACCTTGCAGGTTGCAGTGTAAGTAAATGGCAGCTAGCCACATGTGAGGCCCCAGCAAAGCAGTTACACATTAAATGACAGTGCATAAGCAGCTCTTTGTAGGCAAGGGCATATTTAACTTGTCTTGATCTATGATTATCATCTTTATATTCCCCAGCCCCAAGTACGTAATAGACCTATAATACTTAATCTGGATTGATAATAATTTGCACAGCCCATCCATCCTACCATTATTACAACTTGGCTAGACAAAAATAAGTACAGACCTTGTAGAGGCTGGAATCTGGCAGCCTCAGTTTTGTTGCCTTCAGTCCTTGCAGTGACTTATGGGAGAAAACACTGAACAGAGTAGATAGCATGGTGGCTATGAAAAGAGGCTCTCACGTCTGAGGCTCCAAAGTCCCAGGTTCAATCCCTCACACCACCATAAACCAGACCTGAGTAGTGCTCTGTTGAGAAACATAGATAGATGGATAGATAGATAGATAGATAGATAGATAGAGAGACAGACAGACAGACAGACAGACAGACATGGCAATCTACCATGCTGCAGCACATCAAAGCTGACTACATGCCCTTGTGTTTGTAAACCCTTGTAGAGAGGCTGATAAATTAATTTGGATTGCTCCCTTTATCAACCCTGAGGAGTTTCTTACCTTGTTAAGCTGAAGGCTCGCTCTTAAATTTTCGGCAATTATTGACCTAGAAGAGGGAAATATAGTGCTTTTAATCTTTGCAAGAAGTTAACCTAGCCAGGGGAAAAGAGAGTAGCAAGGGCATGAGGGGTGGCAGGTTGGGGAGTAAAGTGGCTGCCCCAAACCCCTGCCCAGTCATAGCACACGTGATAAGGATTCTTTTATCCCGTGGGCTCTTTTCCAGCACAGAGCTTCTCTCAAGCTTACTCTTGTGAGCTTTTTTTCATCTGATGGGAAGTTATCCCATCATAAGTTCCTCTACTACAGTCTTGATTGGTATCAGAAGCTCCCTCAGAGGAGCCACACTTTTTACAGAATTTGAAGAGAGGGGATCAGTCAGTCATGCAGTCCCAAACACAATTCAACAAACAAGGAAAATTAGATTCAGAGTATGTCCAAAAGATCTAATATGCTTTCCACAGGCGAGGCAGGACAAGTCCCACTGAGCAGCGCTCTGGTGTTTCTCCCTCTCCCTCCTCTCTAAATAAATAAATAAATAGCACCATCTGTGAAAAAGCACACACTGAACATGTGTGGTAGATGTAAGAATGGAACCCAAAATTGTTTGTGGTAATACAAAATAACCGGATTTTATTATAAAGTGTTAGTGCCAGGAGCCAGGCGGTAGCATAGCGGCTTAAGTGCATGTGACATGAAACACAAGGACTGGAGCAAGGATCCCAGTTCGAGCCCCCAGCTCCCCACCGGTAGGGGGGTTGATTCACAGGTGGTGTCTTTCTCTCCCCCTCTGTCTTTCCCTCCTTTCTAGATTTCTCTCTGTCCTATCCAACAATAGCAATGGCAACAATAACAACAATAAAGGCAACAAAATGGGAAAAATAGCCTCCAGAAGCAGTGGGTTTATAGTGCAGGCACTGAGCCCCAGCAATAACCCTGGAAGCAAAATAAATAAATAAATAAATAAAATATATATATATATATAAACAAAACAGAAAAAGGGTTCATGTCACAAAAAAATAAAACACCGGCCATGGTTCGGAGGAGGGCAGTGGATATGGTATTGGATGAATCTCCAGCATCAGGTCCTGAGTTCAAGCCCTGGCAACACATGTACGAGAGTGATGCCTGGTTCTTTCTCTCCTACCTTTCTCATAATAAATAAATAAATGAGGGGGCTGGGCAGTAGCACAGGAGGTTAAGCGCACATGGCACAAAGCACAAGGACCGGCGTCAGGATCCTGGTTCGAGCCGCTGGTTCCCCACCAGCAGGGTGGGTCACTTCGCAAGTGATGAAGCAGGTCTGCAGGTGTCTATATTTCTCTCTTCTCTGTCTTCCCCTCCTCTCTCCATTTCTCTGTCTTATCCAACAACAACAGCTATAACAACAACAAGGGCAACAAAATGGGAAAAATAGCCTCCAGGAGCAATGGATTCGTAGTGCTGGCACCAAGCACCAGCGATAACCCTGGAAGCAAAAATAATAATAATTAATAAATAAATAAAACCTTTAAAAAAATACAGGCTAATGAACTGCTCCAGATGAAAGGTGACTAAAAAGAGACAACAAGTAAAGGCAACATGTGATTCTAAATTAAATCCAGGACTGGGGGTGGGGGAGAGCTCTAAGGACACTAGCTAGGATCATTAGTGGTATTTAATAGAGGCTCTACATTCTTACATGATATCAATGTTGTCTCCTACTTTGACAATTACAATTTTTTTAATATTCATTTTCCCTTTTGTTGCCCTTGTTGTTTTTCATTGTTGTTGTAGTTATTATTGTTGTTGTTGATGATGTCGTCATTGTTAGATAGGACAGAGAGAAATGGAGAGAGGAGGGGAAGACAGAGAGGGGGAGAGAAAGATAGACACCTGCAGACCTGCTTCATTGCCTGTGAAGTGACTCCCCTGCAGGTAGGGAGCTGGGGTCTCGAACCAGGATCCTTAATCTGGTCCTTGTGCTTCATGCCACGTGCACTTAACCCGCTGTGCTACCGCCCAATTCCCTGGGAGTTATTCTTTTACAACATATATATGTATATGTATATGTATATGTATATGTATATGTATATGTATATACATATACATATATATATATATTATTTCAACACTAAGTTCTAAGATAAATCTCTTTATCCAGAACAGAAAAAATGCCAATGTGTTCATGAATTAAGGCAAAGCAACACAACAGAAGAGAAAAATATTGACTGAGGCCAAGGGACACCCAGGTTAAGAGAAATAGCTCTCTAATACTGGAGAAAGGGAAAAGATACGTTAGATGTAGAAGAACTAAATTTCTATTTAGAACTAGAAAACAGTTAAGATAGATAAATTATAGCCTTAGAGTGAAAGTGAGGTTGGAGCCAGAGTGAAGTATAAATATTGAAACAAGCGTCAGAGTTAGGAATGGCTATTAGGTAAACATTTGCGGGGTAGGGGAGAGGCAGAAGATAATTGATTTACTGAATAATTTGTAAGAAAGCTAACAGCAGTTAAAGTTGTGCTGAAATTGGGTAAGAGATGTTCTTTTTTAGTTGCTGTTCTCAGACAGGTGTATCTTGGGGCCCTGGGATAGAAACTTTTAGAGGCAATTTTCACTCCAAACCCTCACTCACTCTACCCCAGCTGGGTAAGATCTTCCCTCATGCTAACTACATATGACAGAGGCTGACTGCTTTTCAACTTACTGAGACATCTTTGTGGCTATTCCTGGGTCCAAAGTAGCTCCTCTGTATCACTGTGGAACAAACTCCACGGCCTCCAAGGGCTTATGTAGAACCAGGAGAATGAGACAGAATTCCAAGTGCAGAACACAACAGAACATCAGACTTCTTCTCATAACTATTAATTCCAGGCAGCCGTTTTTCATTCAACTAGATATTCTTTTTATTGAAATTGAACTTGCAGCAATGACAGACACTACAGAACAGTCAGGAGAAACATGAGCACAAAGTGATTCATGGGATAAATATGGCTGACCAGAACACCCACCAATCATGGTAACTACCAAGTACCAGGTAACATTATAAAAACAGAATTCAGAGGGGAGATAGCATAAATACATTTGTACCAGAGGCTCCAAGGTTCCAGGTTCAATCCCCTATGCAGTGCTGTGGTAAAAAAAAAAAAATTTAATTAAAATTAAAAATTCTCCAAAACCAAGAAGTTAGTTGGCTCCTACAGTTTGAGATAGTGAAAGGAACAGGCATTAGCACACCCTTTGCATGTGTCCCAATTCTATGAAAACAGGAATGCTATAAGAACGGTGTGAGATATGTATATGTGTGTGGTGGTGGCTCAAACTTCAGAGTACGTCTGTGCCTGGCTGCTCAACTTTGCTCTGTGGCACAATACAGAAGCTGGCATTAAAGGGAAAGTCACTCGGGACTATTTCAGTCAGGGTTATGGATTCCAGACTTAAAGACACTCAGCTAAGTCACATTTCATGATCCAGATGTTACCAATTTTTATTATTTTATTAATTTTTTTGCCTCCAAGGTTATTGCTGGGGTTCGGTGCCTGCACTACAAATCCACTGCTCCTGCAAGGCCATCTTTTTTTTCCCCCATTGTTATTGTTGCTGTTGTTGGATAGGGCAGAGAAATTGAGATAGGAGGGGAAGACAGAGAGGGAGAGAGAAAGAGAGTCACCTGCAGACCTGTTTCACCACTTGTGAAGCAATACCCCCACCCCCGCAAACCGGTATCCTTGTGCAGGTCCTTGGACTTCATACTGTGAATACTTAACCTGGTGTGCTACTGCCCGCCCGCCCACCCCACCCCCCAAAAAATGTTGTCTTTGCAGGGGCTGGGCAGTGGCCAGCTGGTTGAGTGCACATTACAATGCCCAAGGACCTGGGTTCAAGCCCCCAGCTCCCACCTGCAGGAGGAAAACTTCACAAGTGGTCTATAGGTTTCTCCCATCTTACTTTCCCTCTCTGCCTCCTCTTTCCTTTCCTGCTTGAGTTCTCTGTCTCTGTTCAGTTAAGTAATACATAAAATTTTACCATAATGTTAGCTACTCAATATCACAGTCTCCCCAGACCTATGCCACAAAGGGGCTGGGTGGTGGCACACTTGGTTGAGTGTACACATTACAGTGCATAAGTACCCAGGTTCAAGACCCTGGTCCCCACCTGCAAGCTTTCTAAGTGGTGAAGCAGTGTTGCAGTGTGTGTGTTTCTCCTGAGACTGTCACCTTGCAAGATTGTGTCACATGGTAAGAAAGATATTAAAAATCAAGTAGTTGGGGGCCTGGCAGTGGCACACCAGGTTAAGTGTACATGGTAAGAAGGGCAAAGATCCCAATTCAAGCCCCCGGCTACTCACCTGCAGTGGGGTTGCTTCACAAACAGTGAAATGGGTCTGCAGGTGTCTTTCTCTCCCCCTATCTTCCCCTCCTCTCTCAATTTCTCTCTGTCCTATCCAACAAAAATGGGGGAAAAAATGATGGGGCCAGGTGGTGGCACACCTATGTTGAGTGCATGTTACAATGTGCAAGGATCCAGGTTCGAGCCCCCAGTCCCCATCTGTAGGGGTAACACTTTGCGAGTGGTGAAACAGTGTTACAGGAATCTGTCTCTCTCCCTATCACCCCTTCCCTTTCAATTTCTGGCTGCTTCTATCCAATAAATAAAGAGGTAATACAAAAGAAAAAAAAATTAATGGCCATGAGGAGCAGTGGATTCATAGTGTAGGCACCAAGACCCAGAGGTAACCCTGGAGGCAAATAATAATTAATCATAATAAGTTTTTTTTTCCTTTTTTTTTTTTATTTAAGAAAGGATTAATTAACAAAACCATAGGGTAGGAGGGGTACAACTCCACACAATTCCCACCGCCCAATCTCCATATCCCACCCCCTCCCCCCATAGCTTTCCCAAAAAAGGTAAGGGGCCAGGGGGGTGGTGCACCTGGTTAAGCGGAAAAAAAAAAAAGGAAACACCTTTTTCATTTCTCCTCCTTTTTTTTTTCTTTTTCCTTTTTTTTTAGATAGAGATAAAAAAATCATAATAAGTTTTTAAAAAATCAAGTGGTTGAACGAATTGACATCAAAGGGGTCTTTTATATTGGGGCATTATTAAACTGGATATTAACAAACTAAGAGTACAGAAATACACACACATTTGTATTTCCCCTCCATTATCATTTTTACCTTGATGACTACAGGACTTCATTCTTGACTGGCTTTTCCACCCTGTTGGTGGGAACTAGAAGCTTAAACCTGGGTCCTCGCACATGCTAATGTGTGAGCTATACCAGGTGCGCCACCACCCAGACCAAAAATAGACTAATGAAAGAACCAGATCATGACTGGCATGTGCAGTGCTGAGGGTTAAGCATGCAAGTCTGATGCTCTATCACTGAGCCACCTCCCCAGTCAAGCAGAAGAGCTTATTAGAACAGAGAAAACACAGACACATACACAGCCCCCACCCCCCACCCCAATGCAGCTGGCAGCCAGAAACAGCTTAGCTTATAGGCTCCAGCACTACATGTATCTGAGTGCTATGGCTATTCTCATTCTCAAGTGAAATTCTATGATGTAAATAATAAATCTCTGAAAGTAAAAACAAGGCTGATAATCCGTTGATGGGCTTTTTTTCTTTATTTATTTTTTATTGCCACCAGGGCTATCGCTGGGGCTTGGTGCTGACACTATGAATCCACTGTTCTGGCAGTCATTTTGTCCTTTTTTTTTACTTTTTTATTATATTTATTTATTTTCCCTTTTGTTGCCCTTGTTCTTTACTGTCACAGTTATTATTGTTATTGATGTTGTTACTGTTGGATAGGACAGAGAAATGGAGAGAGGAGGGGAAGACAGAGAGGGGGAGAGAAAGATAAGACACCTGCAGACCTGCTTCACCGCCTGTGAAGTGACTCCCCAGCAAGTGGGGCTCGAACCGGGACAGTTTGTCCTTTTTTATTTGTTTTCTAATTTTTTTTTATTAGGACTGAGAGAAATTGAGAAAGGACAGGAGACAGAGGGAGGGAAAAATAGACACGTGGTCCAGGAGGTTGTTAAGTGGATAAAACACTGGACTCTCAAGCATGAGGTCCCAAGTACAGTCCCCAGCATCACATGTACCAGAGTGATGTCTGGTTCTATCTTTCTCATAAATAAATAAATAAATAAATAAATAAATAAATAAAATCTTTTTTGGGGGGCGGGGGAGACAGCTTAATGGTTATGCAAACAGACTCTCATGCCTGAGGCTCCTAAATCCCAGGTTCAATCCCCCACACCACCATAAACCATAAACCAAAGCTGAGCGGTGCTCTGGTGTTTCTGTCTCTCTCCCTCTCTCTCTGCATTTCTCTCAAAAATAAAATAAAAAATATTTTAAAATAAAATCAAATCTTTTTTTAAAAAAGAGGGGGGTAGGGAGATAAGACATCTGCAGACTTGCTTTTCACCGCTCATCAAGTGAACCCCCTGCAGATGAGGAGTGTGGCTCGAACCTGGGTCCTTGCACTTGTTAGTATGTGCACTTAACTGGGTGCGCCACCGCCAGCCCCCTTGATTGGCTTTTTCTTTGGCTCAGTATTTTCACTTTCCAATCTAGTGTAAGCATTTATCTTAATATATATGTAATTAGGGGATTAATGGTTTGCATTCAACAATAAAATTCAGTAGTTTGTACATGTGTAACATTTCTCAGTTTTACACACAGCAATTCAACCCCCTCTAGACCTTCCTCTGCTATCATGTTCCAGGACCTGAACAATCCCCCACAACCCGAGTCTTTTACTTTGGTGCAATAGTGTTACCATTTCTCAGCTTACACTCTGGCTTATGGTGGTGCTGGGGACTGAACCAGGGGCCTTGGAAGTTCCAGAATGCAAAATATGCTGTTATATCATTAAAAAAAAACACATTTTTCCATCCCCAGAAAGGAACATGAAAAAAGGGAGAAATATGAACATGCATTCCACCTTTCTAGCAAGATAGGATATATATTTAGAACTCAGTTTCACTTAGAGAAGAATCAGGAAGGGGATGGCTGGAAGATAGTTCACTCACTTCAGTATACACTTCACTAAGCACAAGGACCCAGTTTCAGTCCCGTCCAACACACACCAAACTAATGAATGCTCCATGAACAGTCAAGTATTGCTGTGATGTCCCCTCTCATCTTTCTGAAATTAAAAGGAGTCTCTCTCAGAATGCAGATACCCACCACCCGTGTAGATTGCGTGTATAGACACACACACATACACAGAGAGAGAGAAAGTGAGAGAGACAGAGACAGGGAGAAAGAGAAAGGAGCAGGATTTACCAATACTACCCTTGAAATTAAAAAAACTTGCTAGGGCAGGGAAAATAACGTAATGCTTATGCAAGGACTCTGATGACTAAGTCTCCAAAATCCCAGGTTTAATCCTCTGCACCACTGTAACTCAGAGCTCTGATAAAAATAAAGTAATGGGAGTCGGGCAGTGGCATAGTGGGTTAAGCACACGTGGCGTAAAGCGCAAGGACTGGCATAATTATCCCGGTTCTAGGCCCTGACTCCCCACCTCAGGGGAGTCACTTCACAAGCGGTGAAGCAGGTCTGAGGTGTCTTTCTCTCTCCCTCTGCCTTCCCCTCCTCTCTCCATTTCTCTCTGTCCTATCCAACAATGGTCATCAATAACAACAATGAAACAAGGGCAACAAAGGGGAAAATAAATAAATATATAAAAAAAAATTTAGTGGTCTGGGAGGTGGCGCAGTGGATAAAGCACTGGATTTTCAAACATGAGGTCCCGAGTTCAATCCCTGGCTGCACATGTACCAGAGTGATGTCTGGTTCTTTCTCTCTCTCCTCCTATCTTTCTCATTAATAAATAAATAAATAAAATAGGGGCCGGGTGGTGGCGCACCTCGTTGAGCGCACATGTTGCAGTGCACAAGGATCTGGGTTTGAGCCCCCGGTCCCCACCTGCAGATGGAAAGCTTTGCAAGTGGTGAAGCAGGGCTGCAGGTGTCTCTCTGTCTCTCTCCCTCTCTATCTGCCCTACCCTCTCGATTTCCGACTGTCCCTATCCAATAAAGATAATAAAATAAATAAATAAATAAATAAAATCTTTAAAAAAAATTTTTTTTAATAAAGTAATAAACTTGTTACTCTAAGTCTGGTGGCAACACACAACAACATACCATGTGCAAGGACCTGGGTTCAATCCACTGGTCCCCACCTGCAAAGGGAGTTTCACTCCCATCTCTCTCCCCGTCTCTATCAAGAGAGATAAAGAGACATAGATGCAGGGAGGGAGGAGTATGTATTTTACCAAACACCACTTAAGGGGTTTGGGTGGTAGCATACTGAGTTAAGCACACATAGCACAAAGCACTAGGAATGGCACAAGGATCCCAGTTCAAGCCCCCAGCTCCCCACTTGCAGGAGGGTTGCTTTGGGATGCATTGGATCGACCTTCTCATGGTGCATCCCGTGAGTACCCATTCATTGGGGAAACTGACGATCCTTCCTAGCCGACTGAATCCACATGGATCCCAGTCACTTTCAAAGCCAGCAACAAGCAGCTCCTGACAGCTTTCAACCTGACCTGTTGACTGGCTACGGAAGAAGGGCAAACGCTAGAAGAAGGAGGGTTGCTTCACAAGCAGTGAAGCAGGTCTGCAGGTGTCTCTCTCCCGTCTTCCCTTCTCTCAATTTCTCTGTCCTATCCAACAATGGTATAATTAATTTAATCAATTAATTAAAAATGGCCTTGGGAGTTGGGTGGTAGTGCAGCAGGTTAAGCGCAGATGGTGCAAAGCACAAGGGCCGGCCTAAGGATCCCAGTTCAAGCCTCCGGCTCCCCACCTGCAGGGGAGTAGCTTCACAGGCAGAGAAGCAGGTCTGCAGGTCTTTCTCTCCCCATCTTCCCCTCCTCTCGATTTCTCTCTCCTATCCAACAAAAATGACAGTAATAGTAACTAGAACAATAAAACAAAGGCAACAAAAGGGAATAAATATTTTTAAAAATTGGCCTCCAAGAGCAGTGGATTCGTAGTGCACGCGCACCAAGCCCCAACTATAACCCTGGAAAAAAACAAAACAAAACAAAGAAAAAACACACCACTTAAGGAAGGCACTCTCAAATTTTCAGGACACAAAATCCTGCCCTAAGCTCGTAACTACAGGCAATTCCAGATGACCTAAAGAACCCAAACGGTGTCTTCTAACAATGCAGTTGGTTGGGGTTCTTTATGTTTTTTTTTCTTTTGGCTCCAGGGTTATTTCTGGGGCTCTCCACTGCTCCTGGAGGCTACTTTTCCCCCTTTTGTTGCCCTTGTCGTTTATCATTGTTGCTATTATTGATGTCCTTGTTGGATAGGACAGAGAGAAATGGAGAAGGGAGGGGAAGACAGGGAGAGAAAGACACCTGCAGATCTGCTTCACTGCCTGTGAAGTGACTCCCTTGCAGGTGGGGAGCCAGGGGCTGGAAGTGGGATCCTTGCGCTGTGCGCTGTGTCTTGCGGATTTGCGCCACGTGTGCTTAACCCGCTGCACTACCGCCCAACCCCCCCTCCCCCCGCCTTTTTTTTAAATTGCCACCAGGGTTATCGCTGAGACTAAGTGCCTGGCAAGATGAATCCACTGCTTCTGGTAGTCTTTTTTTTTTTTTTTTTTTAAGATTTTATTTATTAATGGGAAAGATAGGAGAAAGAACCAGACATCACTCTGGTACAATGTGCTGCCGGGAATTGAACTCAGGATCTCATGCTTGACAGAGCAATGCTTTATCCACTGTGCCACCTCTCGGATTTTTTCTTCCATCTTCTTTTTTATACAAACAGAACTTGTGAGTGAAAAGGGACATAAGAGACACCTGTGGGGAGGGTGGGTGGATCCTGAGTGTTAAGGATCCTGGTTTGAGCCCCTGGCTCCCCACCTTCAGGGGTCGCTTCACAAGCAGTGAAGCAGGTCTGCAGGTGTCTACCTTTCTCTCTTTATCTTCCTTCTGTTTCTCTGTCCTATCCAACAATGACAGCAATAACAATAATAATAATAACCACAACTAAAGTGAAAACAATAGCCTCCAGGAGCAGTGGATTTGTGCTACAGGCACTGAGCCCCAGCAGTAACCCTGGAGGCAAAAAATAAAATGATACCTGTGGCACTACTTCCCTGTGAAGCTTGCCACCTGCAGGTGAGGACTGGCGATTGAGCTCAACTGGCTGAGCCACCACCTATCCCACTGCAATTATTTCTTAATGTCCCTCAGCTCATTCTAACAAGCACCCAATGAGGGAGGCACTTCAGCTAAGGTCATCAATCTAGTTTTGAAGGTCAGAAAAGGACTATAGTGACTCAAATCTCCTGCCAGTATTAAGACTTTGAGGGACATATAATTATGTAAAAGACTCTCCTGCAAAAGACTCCAAGGTCTCAGGTTCAATCCCCAGCACCACAAACAAGCCAGAGTTGAGCAATCTTCTTCTTCTAGCGTTTGCCCTTCTTCCATAGCCAGTCAACAGCATCAGGTTGAGCCTGATGTCTGCTTGTTGCTGGCTTTGAAAGTGACTGGGATCCATGTGGATTCAGTCGGCTAGGAAGGATCGTCAGTTTCCCCAATAAATGGGTACTCACGAGATGCATCATGAGAAGGTCGATCCAATGCATCCAATGCTCTGGTCTTACTCTGTCTCTCTTTTCTCATTATGAAGCTCAGGTCACCTAGAGTACCTGCACACTCTTGGTTTCCTAACTCACAACTGGAGAATTTTATATATACTATATTGAACAAGCTCCCAGTGATTCTTTTTTTTTAATAATTTTTTTACATTTATTTTCCCTTTTGTTGCCCTTGTTGTTTATCGTTGTTGTTATTGCTGTCATTGTTGTTGGATAGGACAGAGAGAAATGGAGAGAGGAGGGGAAGACAGAGAGGGGGAGAGAAAGATAGACACCTGCAGACCTGCTTCACCACCTGTGAAGCAACTCCCCTGCAGGTAGGGAGCCGGGGGCTCAAACTGGGATCCTTATGCCGATCTTTGTGCTTTGCGCCACCTGCGCTTAACCCGCTGAGCTACGCCCGACTCCCTCCCAGTGATTCTTAAGGTCAATTTGAGGACCACTAGATGAGTAGTTTATCTAAATCCAAAAATAGTAAGAAAATCCATTTGCTTACTTAACCTTCACACAACAGAACTTGTGAGGCAAACCAAAGAGCTTATTCAAGTTCACAGCACTCGTGATCTAACCTGAATTAGTCTTTGACTTTATGTCCCTTGGTCTAAAAAGGTAAGTGGTCTGAGAGGTGGTGCAGTGGATAAAGCATCGGACTCTCAAGCATGAGGTCCCCCAGCAGCACACATACCAGAGCGATGTCTGGTTCTTTCTCTCTTCTCCTCTCATTAATAAATTAAAAAAATAATAAAAATAAAAATAAGTTAATGAACTTAGGTCAAGACACACAGCATCACCTTCACTTCTCCCAAGGTCATTTAGCTGAGTCTTCACAAACTCAATGTATTTCTGGAGGTATCTTAAGACTATCAACAGAAATGACAGCAAATATCTTTTGCTTATAGACTATCAACAGATATGACAGCAAATATCTTTTAAGCTACCTAACATTTAAAGGAAGGTGTATCATCAACCTATAGAAATAATAAAGGTAAGGAGCCAGGTGGTGGCACACCTGGTTACACTGCGCAAGGACCCAGGTTTGAGCTCCCAGTCCCCACCGGCAGAAGGAAAGCTTCACAAGTGGTGAAGCAGGGCTGCAGGTGTCTCTCTCCCTATCACCCCTTTCCCTCAGTTCCTGGCTATCTCTATCCAGTAAGTAAAGATAATTAAAAATAAAAATAAAAAATAAAGAATGAAGGTGAGGGACCAGGCAGTGGTGCACCTAGTTAAGTGCACAAGGATCACGGTGCACAGGTACCCAGGTTCAAGCCCCTGGTCCCCACCTGCAGGGGGAAAGCTTCATGAATGGTGAAGCAAGGCTACAGGTGTCTTTGCCTATCTTCCCCTCCCATCTCAAGTTCTCTCTGTCCAATAATAAATATGAAAGAAAGAAAGAAAGAAAGAAAGAAAGAAAGAAAGAAAGAAAGAAAGAAAGAGGGGGGGAGGGAGGGAGAGAGGGAGGAAGAGAGAGGAGGGAGGAAATAAAGGTGTGGGGCCAGGCAGTTGTGCACCCAGTTGAGGGCACACATTAAGAGAGAGGGAAATTTCAGACCATGAAGCAGTGCTGCTGGTGTCTATCTTCCTTTCCCTCTCAATGTGTCTCTTTCTAAAATAAATAAATGAATATTTTTTTAAATGATGTCACAAAATCATGATCAAGTAGAGCTACAGAATATCCCTAATTGGAGTGGGTATTCTAAAAAGGGGGGGAGAGAACATTTTTCTATCCATTTAACTTTTATTTCATACTGAAAAATACAACACATCTCCTTTCGAACTCATTTTTTAATGCACAGAAACAAAAAGTAGAAAACATGCTTAAGATTGTGTGCACAGTGGCTTGTGAAGTGGCACAGCTGACAGTGCACTGAACTCACAAGCATGAGGTCCTGAGTTCAACCCCTAGCATCACAAGAGTCAATATGATATTCTGGTTCTAACAAATATATCTTTTTAAAAAAAAAAGTACACTGTTATTGAAATATACTCTCCTGTTGTATTTCCTGGGAGGAAACAACCAGAAAAAGCTTCACTGCAGTTATGCCAACCAAGTCTAGGACTTCTGAGAGGAAAGAGTCAACATGAAATAATAGAAATATGAAGTGTGGGAGGTTAGGGAGAGGATATAATGATTTTGAAATGACTTTCATGCCTAAGGTTCTGAGGGTCCAGAAGCCAGAGCTGAAAAGTGCTTTGGTTCCCCCCCCCCAAATATATATATATATATATATTTTTTTTTTTTCATTAAAAACAATAAATAAAACACATATATTTTTTTAAGTGTGGAGGCTAGTACAAAATAAAGACCAGGAAAAAAAATTAAGCTAAGAAATAAGCACATTTGAAAATAAAACAGAATAGGATTTGAAAATATCAATCCTAATTCAAGAAAAAAAATCATTAGCACTTTGTCATTTGAACATACAGTACACACTCAGAGAAAGACAAATTTCAGAAGACATGATGCTCTTGAAATACAGAATTTTATTTAGAAACTGTTTAAAATAGAAAAAAACCCTGTCAAGAAAGACTAGGTGGAAAATGGGTTCCCAATAAAATGGAATTTTAGGGCAACAAAAGTCTAAAAGGCCACAAAAGAGATAGCACCACTGTTATTTGAACAATGGCTAGTTACTTGCATTTTTTTTTCTTTTTGGCATTGTTAATGACTGAATCTGGGTTTTCCTCTGAAGTCCACACAGAGCATGCACTACATAACAATTTTATCATAAAATATCTGCTTTCTACACACATTTTAGGACAAGCTACCACCAGAAACAAATCAATACAAATACATCAGGGACTGAACAATCTCAGTAGTGGGTGACACACATTTTACAGAATTCTGCCAAAGGGCCTGAATTAGGCTGCGGGAAGAGCAAATGAAGTAGCATTAAGGAATGAAGTAGTTTTAAATATTAATAATTAATTCAGACGTGGTACTGTATTTTCTGAAAAAAAAAATTAACATTTAGTAACATACTAACAAATTTTATCTCCAAAGAGATTAGTGCACTGGCAAAGTATTCTGTTAACAGTGGAGGGCTATGAACAGCAGGTACTGAAAACACCCCGCCTTGCAGATCCAAGAGAGTGATGGCCTTCACTAATCACTCTCTTTGCCAGAGGTCCAGAAGGAACTTGCAGCATGATCACCTGCCTGCTAAACTTCCACTCAAAGCAGCAAACTTTAAGGAGCCAAAGAGGAGTCCCCAGTGGGCGAAGGGAGCAGAGAAGAGAGAGACATATGTTAAATGTAAACTTAAAAGACAGTAAAATGGGACACAACCCCCATCAAATCCCAGCAATGTGGGCAAGTTCCCTAAAGTAATCGTTAGCACTGGACACACCTCATTACTTTATTTAAAAAAAAAAAAATTTTAAAAATTATCACACACACACATAGAAATTTTAGATTATTTAGAAAAATCAAAGAAATACTCAACCAAAATCATGTTCTTCAACTCAGAAGTCTCAGGGCTAAAACACACCTTATATTCATCCAGACAACAATGCTTCTTAGCAGGGAGGGATGCAACTGGTCAAGGACATCTGGCTTTGCAGAGCAACTTTTTAAACTTTCCTTTCGGGCCAATATTGAGGCCTCTGAGGAGTTAAGCAGTCCTACAAGGCCTGTGAACAGCAGGTTCCATTGTCTGGTCCTTCCCCAGACACAGTTTATCAAACACACAGAATTTCTTCTCAGGTTCTATTTTATATTTTGAACTATGGAAGCATATTTTAAATACTCTTAAGGCATTTATTTATTAAAATGATCTCTGCCAAGATTTCACATTAGTTTAAAATTGAATTCAGTCTTTATGTTTTCTACTGAGGTATCCACCTCAGCTTATTACACTGAAACACCTTTTCCAGTGATCAGTGTTGCCAGCATCCACATGATGCGCCCCAAGGTCAGCCTCTTTGTTCCCTAAGTGAACGACTAGATGTTAATACTGCTCTGCTACAAGGTAAAAGCTCCTAACTCAAACTCATTGGAAAAGGAGTGAAACTCTGCAAAGTGCACTTTAAGAAGAGGTACTTTTTTGCTTATGAAAAGAAACCAGTGAGTCCTCTAAGGATAATAAATGGGAGTATTTTACAGTTAAGCACATGATTTGGAGTGAAGAATTCAGATGTTGTTCTGCTGGTTCAGGCTATTAATATTCTTCTTGTTCTTCCTGTGGTCCACCTTCATCAGGTATCACAAAGCCTTCCTAAAGTAGGAAAATGAGAGAGGAAAGTGATTACTCATAGTGAATAAAACTGCTTTTACCTGGGTTCATTTTCTTTGTATTACTGTATAGGGAACCTGGTTGTTGTTTTTTTTTTCTTAATATTTATTTACTTATTATTGGATAGAGACAGAGAAATTGAGAGAGGAGGAAGAGATGGAGAGAAAAAAAGACAAGACACCTACAGTTAGGCCTACTTCACCACTCATGAAGCTTGTCCCCTGCAGGTGGGGACCAGGGACTTGAACTTGGGTCCTTTCATATGAGCACTTAACCAGGTGTGCCACCACTGGGCCCCAAGGAGCCTGTTTTATTATGTATGAGATCCAAGTTCATGCCTGGCTCCTTCAACACTAGAGAGAGCTCTGTTGATATGCACCACCCAGGGGGGTAAGCCAAATCAGTGAAACCCCAACAGTGACAAAAATAAATTTTCTAAGAAAGAAAACAAAAAACTGTTACACTATGTAATTCTTCCATTCTAACAGTAAGAGCCAGCCAGTATTAATGCCTGGAAAACCAGCAGATACATGGCACCACCTAATACTTAGTCCAAGGCATACTGACATATACTTGTGGCAGACACTGTGCCTTCAACAACCCTCCCCCCCCTTTTTTAACTAAACCTGTATGATTGAATTTAAGATAAGACACCATTAGAATACTATTCAGTAGTGGTCCAAGAGGTGGTGCATTGAATACATCACTGGACTCCCAAGCCTGAGGTCCTGAGTTCAGTCCCCAGCAGCACATGTGCCAGAGTGATGTCTGGTTCTTTCTCCCTCCCTCCTTCTATCCCTCTCATTAATAAATAAAATGTAAAAATACAAAAATAAAAATAAAACCACTATTCAAAATCACTGACCACTAAATCTTTCATCTTTGTTTTCATTATGTGACAAAGCAAGTCTTATCTGCACTATAGATAGTAATCTGATCCTATATATGTCATTAAGCATGAGGAACAATAAATAAACAACACAGGTCATTAAACAGTGAACACAATAAAGATGTCAAATCCTGAACCTAAGGGAAATTAGTCTTTTCTGAGTAGCCAACATGTCAGGATTAGAATGAGTTGATTTCATTATGTAATACACATGGAACCCAAGAAACTCAACCACAAAGTTCTTTGAAGACAAAGGAGCTAGGTATGCTCCTGGGAGGAGCAAAGTCACACACAGTGGCGGTCAAGGGCAACAGGTATCAAAAGAGTTTGGGAAAAATACTTATGCAGAAAGACATTCGTGCCTGAGCCTCTGAGATCCCAGATTCAATCCCCAGCACCACTATAAGCCACAGCTGAGCCCCCAAAAAAAGGGGTGGGGGGTAGGCTGCTTCTCTACAGCATGCCCATATGCCTGTGACCCTCATAAAATAGAGACAGGATCTCAGGCCTAGGGACCAAGTGTTAAGGGAAGGAGTGTGGATCACATGGCAGGGTTCAAATCACTTTGTGGCTCACTATCAGTGGCCACAAACTACAGAGGGCAAGCTATTGGAGTGCCAGAAAAGTCAAGATGCATTCTGGCATAGAAAAACAGGAAAAATATATCATGACTTTTCCAACAACTCCATAGTTACCTCCTTGCTCTATTTCTGCCTTAAAGGCTCAAGGCAGAAGTTGAAGCTGGGCAAAAACACTCTCTGGCTTAATGGTCAAAGATGAGCTCTCTTCAGGAATCTACATGGAGGTATGATAAACACCAGTAATGATTTTGCTAAAACCAGATAAAACCCATATTCTCTTAGGTTGCAAAATAGCAAGAAAATCATCTCATGTCAGTACGTACATCTGTAGCATACAGAATGTCCACAATCCTCTGCAATACAGGGTTGTTTTCCCCCTCATTCTCCTGGCAAATTAATTCAATATTCCTTAGTTTTCCAAAGTAGAAATCTCTTTCTTTTTCTAAATCTTCAACAGTGAGTTTCAATACGTTGACCTGTGTAAGATATTTTTAAAAGGTAAGAAATGCAGCATTCATAAAAAAAAAATGTCAAATTTCTAACCCAAAGGAAGATGATCTTTCATCAGATCTCTGATATGAGCAAACACTTGTGTCAATTTTCTTTTTTTAATATTTTACTTATTAATGAGAAAGTAGGAGAGAGAGAATGAACGAGACATCACTCTGGTACATGTGCTGCCGGGAACTGAACTCAAGACCTCATGCTTGAGAGTCCTATGCTTTCTCCACTGCTTTCTCCTCCCGGACCACACAAGTCAATATTTTTCAGACCCAGATATATATAACATAGGCTTGATCAGGGCTGTATAGGTCCTACCTTTAATGAAAGGGCAAGACTACTCTAGGAAATATAAACTAAGGCCCTACCAAGAGGTCCTGATAGATAACATAGTAGTTACACAAAAGACTTTCTTGCCTATTCAATAACTTTATTGGTGATTTAATTAAGTACAAGACTGTAAGATTACAGGATCTCAGCAGCTCTGTGCCACATCCAGCCATCACCAAATACCAGCATAGTTCTTAAGAAATGGGGATTTGGGGAGTCAGGCGGTAGCCCAGAGGGTTAAGCGCACGTGGCGCCAAGCACAAGGACCGGCAATAAGGATCCCAGTTCAAGGCCCTGGCTCCCCACCTGCAGGGAATTCACTTCACAAGCAGTGAAACAGGTCTGCAGGTGTCACTCTTTCTCTCCCCCTCTCTGTCTTCCCCTCCTCTTTCCATTTCTCTCTGTCCTATCCAACAATAACGACATCAATAACAACAACTACAACAATAAACAATAAAACAACAGGGGCAACAAAAGGGAATAAATAAATAAAAAGAAATGGGTTTTTTTGGTAAGTTTATATGATTCAATTATTCATATTCCACAAATGAGTGAAACCATTCAGAAGTTGTCTTTCACTTCCTTGTCTACTTCACTAATATGCAAAAGGCTTATGTCTGAGGCTAAGGCCCCAGGTCGAACGCCTGGCACCACCATTAGGTCAATGCTGAGTATCCCTCTGGTAAACACACACACACATACACGGTAAACAGTTTGCTTACTGTTTCCTGAGACTTGTTCATAGGATAGCACCAACTCAAATCAATCTTCTCTACTAAAAATCTCTCCAGACTACTTGCCAATCCCTTCCCTGCCTTGATCCCCAATGCTTCATGGCAATTTGCTCAGTGTAGTGATTTAGTTTAAAAACTAGTTAAGGGAGTCGGGCGGTAGCGCAGGGGGTTAAGCACACATGCACAAAGCGCAAGGACTGGTGTGAGGATCCTGGTTCAAGCCCCTGGCTCCCCACCTGTGCAGGGGAGTCACTTCACGGTAAAGCAGGTCTGCAGGTGTCTTTCTCTCCCCCCCTCTGTCTTCCCCTCCTCCTTCCATTTCTCTCTGTCCTATCCAAAAATGACATCAACAACAATAATAACTGCAACAGCAATAAAAACACCAAGGGCAACAAAAAGGAAATAAATATTAAAACAAATCTTAAAAAAAAAAAAAAAACTACAGTTAAAAAAAACAAACTGGGAGTCAGGCGGTAGCGCAGCGGGTTATGCGCAGGTGGCGCAAGGCACAAGGACCAGCATAAGGATCCTGGTTCGAGCCCCAGCCCCACCTGCAGGGGGGTCACTTCACAGGCAGAAAAGCAGGTCTGCCAGTGTCTATCTTTCTCTCCCCGTCTTCCCTCCTCTCTCCATTTCTCTCTGTCCTATCCAACAAGAACATCAATAACAACTACAACAATAAAACAAGAGCAACAAAAGGGAATAAATATTAAAAAAAAAAAAAAAAAAAACTACAGGTTCAAGTGGTGGTGCTAGGAAGAATCTATACACTTCAGGTAAGTCACATAGCCTCTTCTATTTAATGCCACTCAGCAGTCACCCTCTGGTTTAAGCCTGAGATGATGAAGCCAAGATCCAAATTTAATGGCCCCCAGCACCATATGCCAGAACTGAGCAGTGCTCTGGTAAAATTGAGAGAAAAAAAAAAAAAAAGCTGGGTGGTGGCACACCTGGTTAAATGCACATTAACAATGTGCAAGTCCCCACCTGCAGGAGGAAAGCTGAGCGAGTGGTGAAGCAGTACTGCAGGTATCTATCCTCCCCTTCCTCTCGTTTCTGGCTTTCTCTTTCCAATAAATCAAGATAATAAAAATAAAACAGAACCTCGGGAGTCGGGCTGTAGCGCAGCGGGTTAAGCGCAGGTGGCGCAAAGCACAAGGACCAGCATAAGGATCCCGGTTCGAACCCCAGCTCCCCACCTGCAGGGGAGTCGCTTCACAGGCGGTGAAGCAGATCTGCAGGTGTCTATCTTTCTCTCCTCCTCTCTATCTTCCCCTCCTCTCTCCATTTCTCTCTGTCCTATCCAACAACGACAACAACAATAATAACTACAACAATAAAACAACAAGGGCAACAAAAGGGAATAAATAAATAAGTATTTAAAAAAAAAAAACAGAACCTCACAAGACTGCTGCAAAAGTAAAACTGAAGTGGTACAGGGCAACATATGCACTTTAGAAGCTATTGTTCTTGCTATTATTAACATTCTAACATTTTGTACACATCATTAACATTCGTGTATTTCATGCAACAATCTCAATGCTTTGAACCTTTGCAAGACACTTGAGAAACCATTTTCACTCTATCCAGATCATAGGCAAAGCCCATAATAAGCAAAACTGTCTTTTATCTAATGCCACTTGTCCCTCTACCCCGATAAACACCAATCTAGATGCTTCAATATTACCAATTCACACAACCTTTGAAGCTACTACGTGCAAAGCATAAGCACAAGGCAGTAAGCTCAGAGAGGGTAATTGACTTTTCTCAGAGAGAATTAATTGGCAAAGATAGGACAACCCCCAAATTTAATGGAACTGGAAGTCTATATTCCACCTCAGAGGACAATAGCTGGAATGAGCACGGTGGTCCCATAAAAATGACATCTTATGGAGGGCATTAGGGAAAAAAAAAAAAATCATTCCTGCACTAGCCACACAGTCTTGCTATCAAGCCTTTTTATTTTACTTATTTATTTATTTATGCTGGTGACTGAATTAGGCCCACATCAATTTAAAGCATGTACTTTACCACTGAGCTATATCCCTGGTCCTTACCATCAATCCATTACTCTTGTTATTTTTTTCTCTCATACTGCTTCTGTGTATACTCAAATCTGGACCTCAGTAGTTACAGGGAAGTCTCCTTATCCTCCAAGACTTCTGTACTTTACAGTAACAGAGTCCAGATGTGCTCAGGGCAGCCATACTAATGGGCATGGTGACCAAGCCATCTCAATACTCCCAAGCCATGAAACATACAAATTACTGAATGAAAGGGGGGGGGGGGAAGATCTTTTAAAAATATATTTTATTTATTTATTATTGGATAGAGACAGAGAGGAATTGAGAGGGGAAGGGGAAATAGAGAGACACCTGCAGCCCTACTTCAACACTGGTGAAGTTTTCCCCTTGCAGGTGGGGACCAGGGGCTTGACCCCAGTTCCTTGTGCACTGTAATATGTGCACTTACCAGCCCCCTTACCCTAGCCCCACCCCAAAAAGAGATCTTTGCACAGGTTCTTAACTCATATCTATAGGGAGCAGCTGGCTATGAGTACTGGACACCAGACACAGTTTCTAAACATTAAAGGATATTTTCCCCCTAGGGTTTAGGATTTGGCTTTTAGGAAATTAAGAGTTCAATCTCAAAGCCACTAGAGTCACAGTGCATACTGATTCTAAAACTGGATCAACAGAATCACCCAAATATAGACACATAAATAAGAATTAGCTTTAAAATACTTAAAAGTCTAAAATTAGTTCCTATCAATAAACAATTCTGACATTGAACTTCAGGACAGCTAACTAATTTAAAGACATTTCAAACCACTGATCTACTAACAAAAGAATAGACTTTTCACATTAACTCCATTCTCAACTTAAATCCCTAATGACCTGGGACTTCACAGACTGTGGAATCTTTTAAAATATTATTCAGAAAGGAATCTCCAAGTGGAGGAAACAGCTCATCACAAGACAGAGCACCTGCCTTGTCAAGTATGCAGCCCGGACCTGAGTGGGACTATGGCAAGGGGAGCTTTGGTGTACTGGTACATCTACCTCTGTCTCTGTCTCTAACTGGAGGAGAAATAGCCTGTAACTATAAAATCACATGCTCCATGATTCAGGGATGTGGGGTAGAATTTTCCTTTATATTTTTTCAGAATCAAGTCTCTAGATCCCACAGAATCCTGAGAACATCCCAGAGACATTAGATAAGGTCCTGTCATGTGGGTGATTTTCTTTTCTTTTTTTCCTTTTTTTTTTTTTTTAAAGAATTATTTATCATGAGAAAGACAGGAGGAGAGAGAGAGAGAATCAGACATCACTCTGGTATATGTGCTGCCAGGGACTGAACTCAGATCTCAGGGTTGAGAACGCATTATCCACTGCACCACCTCCTGGACCACATGTGGGTGATTTTCCCAACAGATACTAATAGATCTTATAAATGTTTTACTTCCCCCTTCCATGTTCATGCTCTCCACACAACACCAGAAGTGCTTAAACCTGGCAGGACACTTCAGCAAGCAGAAAGTACAGGTCTCTCTCTGAGTACATAAGTGGGTACTGTCTGCTCCTTCAGGGCAGCAAGTATCCTTTCCTCTGAAGTGACTCCCACTTGCACAAGGAGATGCCTACCTGCTGCATCAATTCAGCTGCTTCATCATCACCGTTACCCACACCAGGATTCTTTCGCACCACACCTGGGGCAGCCTTGGGAGTTGCAGTAGTTCTGTGTGTTGCAATGGGCCTCTGTGGAGCTGAGAGGAGAAATTTTTTGTTGTTGTTGCTTATTTAGAGTATAAATTTCAAGAGAATCCACCAGACAAAAAGAGGTTGTGACCAAATGCCTTCCACAGCTATGCAGGGATCAATGTTAGAGAACCCAGCACGCAAGAAAACATCCCAATATTTACCCAAATGGTTCTGTACCCTGGCAGCAGCGTTAAGTATCAAACTTAGTTATCTTCTATGCTGGGAGTCTTTCAGTGAGGTCTTTCTTCCACTGTGGTGAAGAGGACCATTACTTGTAAGAGGAAGTCATCCTGGCACATACAGATGATCTATTTTTAAGCAAATCCCCAACAGGGCAGCTAGCTACATAGAGCCAAGGCCAAGTTCATACTAGGAGCAAACTCACATCACATCTTCCCATCTAGAAAGTAGCAAGCCTAACTCAGAACCCTTGGGGAAAGGATAGTAGAGATTTCTTTTACCCACCAATCACCTCACAGCAGTTATCTCTATTTGCATTTTTAGACTGTGTTTAAAAAGTCCAGAGGAGCTGGCATGATAGTTTCATATGGACAGTGTGTTTATTTTGCCACATGCATGACCCAGGTTCAAGTCCAGCCCTTAAAGCACTGAAGGAAGTTTTTGTGCTGTGGTGCCTTTCCCTCTCTATCTTTATCTGGAAAAAGTTAGTCTATAGTGGTGAAGCCTTAACTGATGACAAAAAAAAAAAAGAAAGAAAAAGAAAAAAGTCTACAATAGTGGTAAGGAAGGTGGCTCAGGGAAGAAAGCAGAGAACTTACAGAAGGATCAGGTTCCTCCAGCACACTCAACAGCTAGAATGCCTGCTCTGGTCAATATCTCTCTCATAAAATAAATCTTGTAAATCACTTGAGAAAACAGCTCAACTGATAGGGAGTAGGACCTGCACACTTAAGAGTTCAATCCTCAGCATTATAGTGGTGCTCTGCTTCTTTCATAGGAAACCTTCTGTCTCATATGAAATAAATCAAATAAAATATATATTTTATTTTAAGGAGAGGCAGACACAAGACCAAAGCACAGCTGAGGGTTAAACCTGGGACTTTGGACCTCAGATATTAAAGTTTTTTTGCATAACCATTATGCTGTCTCCCCAGCCCAAAATAAATCTTTTTTGAAAACAAGTACTTTTAAAATAAATAAAGGGCTAGAAGAGAAGTAGTACACTATGATTCATACATAGATTTCTCGGTAACAGCTAAAAGTTGACAAAGACAAGGAAAAAGGAATAAAGGAGCTAAACTATCCAAAAGCTAAAATAATAAAGAACAGGTTACCTCAAGTTTAAAGTTATCATTCATGATTTTATCCATTTACTCAGGGATTTATTTTATAAAATTAATATGTTATGCAAGGCTAAAAATATCTGATCTTTCTAATGCCCTAAATTAAGTAACCATATTTATTTATTTATGCCCTTTAACAATACAATTTTCTTTTTTTAATATTTATTTATTCCCTTTTGTTGCCCTTGTTTTATTGTTGTAGTTCTTGTTGTTGTTACTGATGTTGTTGGATAGGACAGAGAGAAATGGAGAGAGGAGGGGAAGACAGGGAGGTGGAGAGAAAGACAGACACCTGAAGACCTGCTTCACCGCCTGTGAAGCGACTCCCCTACAGGTGGGGAGCCTGAGGCTTGAACTGGGATCTTTCTGCTGATCCTTGCGTTTTGCACCACGTGCTCTTAACCCGCTATGTCACCACCCGACTCCCAACAATACAATTTATGTCTATCTTTCTCTCACCCTCTGTCTTCCCTCCTCTCTCCATTTCTCTGTCCTATCCAACAATGATGACATCGATAACAACAACTACTACAACAATTTTTTTAAAAGGCAACAAAATGGATAATAAATATAAAAAAAATTTTAAATAAGTAAGCAAATATAAAAGAAATAAAATGAGTGCTAGAGACAGTTCACCAAGTAGGGTATCCACATCATGTATGTATGCAACCCAAGTTTAAGACCTGGCACCATATGGGGATGCCATGGCATTGGGGAACATTCTGGTGCTATGAAGTCTCTCCCTCTATCTGACTGAAAAGGCTATTAGGAAGCTGTTTTCTCACATGTTCGGTAATCCACTCGTGTCAAAAATACAGGCAAATCGGAAGCAGCTTCTGTATCAGGGCTACAGAGATCTAAGAATCAATAGATTCACTTATGCCAGGATCCATGTTCCTGTCATATGGCTGTGATTATTCTTATTTATTTACTTATTTATGGGGGGGCACATACATGCATACCAGACAGAGAGCCGGAAGTAGTCAGGGACTGAACTTGGAATATTATGTCTGCAGAACAATACTTTGTCCACTTTGCCACCTTCCAGGTCATAGCTACGATTACTCTGTAAACTCCCAACGGCTGTGGCCGCTCAGAAAATTAAATGAATGCTGAATGAATACCTAGAATACTAGATTTAGGACATTATGTCTCTGTTTTCTCTTACCTGCACTGCTGGAGCTAAGTGGCTTCTTAGGCTTGTTGAGAGCTGGAGCAACAAGAGAGGGAGCCACCGCAGTTTCTTGACCTTGTCTGGCAGCTACAGGATCATATTCTTTTCCATCATAGTTGGCATCAAAAAACTTCTTGAACCACTGAACAAACTCAAAATTGTCTTGGAACTTTCCTTTGACCAATTTGTCCACAGGAATTATCTATAAAGAAGCATCAAGACTTATTTATCCCAAAGAGGATTTTGGCAATCGTAAAACAGGTGACCCTGCAGTAAATCAATACAAAGTTCTGCCATAAGGAGAAAAAAGTTTTAGAGGTAAGAAGTTAAGTCTCTGGAAGCTTACAGTGCAAGTTCCGTTCAGTCTGCCTTCAACAGGAGTACATAAATTCAAGTCCGTCGAGTTTATAAAAAGTAATCAGAAACACAAATGTCACATATACATACACATCCAAACATACTCTAAAATATGACACAGGCATCTTTCTACTCAAAAGGACATCTCTTGTACAACTTGCATGTGTCTGTCACAAAGCATCAAATCTGCAGTGCAAATTAACAATGAAATGATAGAGAATTCTGTCCTTCACAACTATATTAACTGTATACTCATGCATTTGAAAATGACAAGTAAACCTGCCTGTATTGACATAAACTGTCTAAAAGGTCAAGGTTCAACGTGATACAGCACAAGCTTTGAATGCCTGACACATCAAAAGTCAAAGCTGAACAGTAGTACTCTGTGGTTTCTGTGTTTCTCTCTCAGAAAAAGTAAATTAGTTTGATGTAAAATAACTAGAGTATTTAAACAAATAGGTAGATAGAATTATCAATCCAGGGACAGAATTCTGGGGGAAAAAAAAAAGGTTTGTTTACATAGTCTGGGTGGTTGTATAGTGGATAAAGGATAAGGCGTGGACTCTACAGCCTTAGGCCCAGAGTTCAATCCCCACTATCACATGTGCCAGAACAATGCTAGAGTTCTCTCTTTCCTCTATCTCTAATTTATAAATACATCTTTTTAAAAAAAACTGCTTTTCATGTAATGCTAAAATACAATTTTCATTATACAATACTATGTTAACAAATTGCTGGGTTATTGGCCAAAGTGTGTCATATTAGCTTTCCAAGGATGCCAGATTCAATGGTGAGTGGGGAGACAGCATTACGGTTACATAAAGACTTTCATGCCTGAGGCTCTAGTATCTCAGTTTCAGTCTCCAGCACACACCAGAGTTGAGCAGTGCTCTGGCAAAAAGAAAAAAGATATTTACCAGTACTTCTACTTTAAAAAAAAAAAGTAAAAATCTGAACTTTATCACCACTCTGAAAGAAAATATGAATTTTAAAAATCATTTTGTATGATACTGAAATATTTTTAAATAAAATGTCCAAAACCCACTGCAAGATACCTCTCTCCCTTCACAAATAAATCTTAATTTTATTATTTTACTTATTTAATTATTTTAGATAGAGACAGGATGGTAGAGAGGCAGAAAGAGAATGAAAAAAGACCGTGCACGGTGCCAGTTTCCTTCAACGCAGTGGGAGTCAGATGCAAACAAGGGTCGCACACCGCAAATCAGCACACAACCCAAGTGAGTTATTTCGCCAGCCCAATACATAAATCTTTTAAAAAGACGAACTCTAACACCTCTGTGACCTAGGAGATGGTATGGTAGCAGAGCATCCAATTTACAAGTAAAAGGTTCCAAGTTCGGTCTCCAATACAACATATGGTAATGATGTCCTAGCCTCTCTCTCAATCTCATAAAATACATAAAACAAAATTTTTCTGAAGTATAAACACTTTTTTTTTTTTGGCCTCAAGGGTTACTGCTGGGACTCAGTGTCTGCCCTATGAATCCACTGCTCCTGGAGGCTGTGTTTCTCCTTTTGTTGTCCTTGTTGTTTATCGTTGTCGTTACTATTATTGTTGTCATTGCTGCCATTGTTGTTGGATAGGACAGAGAGGAAACCCAGAGAGGAAGGGAAGACAGAGAAGGGGAGAGAAAGACACCTGCATGAGTGCTTAACCCGCTGCTCTACCGCCCAACCCCCAGTATAAACACTTCTAATGGGGGGACAGGGTGTGACACAGCTACTTAATTTTGTAATATAGTAACTACATCTACTAAAACAGAGTATTTGTCCTAAAGATAACCAATGAAGCCTATTTCTGGTGCCTAAAAAAAAATTTTGTGGGCAAGAGGCTGCTTCCTAGCACCTACCAGAAATATTCCTTGTACCTTGCTATAGAAAAGCAAGTACTGACGAGCAGCAGATCGCTTTCTCTCCTCTCCTCTCCCGGATCAACTAGGAATACCAAAGGAGACCACCCGGACCGAAACAAGACAGGACTACAATGACCACAGGAACCCAGTAAATCACCCGTGAGTACAAACACGCGTGGCTGGTGACAGAGAGGAGAGAGGAGTCTAAGGAGAGATTAAGTGACTGCTAACAGTTCAACAGTTTATCAGTGGAGACACCACCTCCAGTCTGCTCCACAACAAGAGGACAGCTGAAGGGAGGAAAGGACTCCCCAGAGACTCACCAAGTGCAACTCTGAGTCTCCATTGCTACTACCCTCAGAATCTGGAGCAGCAACAGGGAGGGACACCAGGGGACAGAGATCTAACCGGGAAACTCAGGAGAAGACCTATACCTCCCATGGCATAGCTGAGGGGCTGTGAAAGTCTCTTTGCATAACCACTGGATTATCTCTGCCACACCCTGCTTTATCTCTTGGTCAGGAGTCAGTGATTAAGCTAAGAAGCCTATTGATAGTTTAAAAGCCCTCAGGCTCCCATAGCCTACAGGGAAGAAAAAAAAAGAGGCTTTTACACCACTGAGCTCCAACTCAGGGATTGAAAAAACTGTTAACTTCCACCACTGTGAACCCTTTATTTAACTTACTTAGACACAAGTCAATTCAGGCAATAGTGATCAATAATTTGAAAAATACTGATAAAGCGAACTCATAACATAATATATAAAATGGTTAAAACAACAAGAAAAAATATTAGAGACTCGAACCAGGACAAGAGTCCAGCTAAAAGTCCTCCAGAGGGTGAAGCACAAAACAACGAGTTCAACATCCAAACATTAGCTAAGGAAATAATCACAGGAGTGAGTAAAGAATTTGAAAAAATTGTAATCAGAAATACAGAAACAACAAATGAGACTATGGAAGGAAATTCTAATTATCTCATGGTTATTAGAGAGCTGAAAGCTGAAATTGCTGAGCTAAGAAGGCAACTAGCTGAACAAGCTAAAACAGTATCAGAGCAGGGCAACAAAATAGATGAACTCCAGAAAGCAGTAGAGGGCAGAGAGAATAGAATCTATGAGGCTGAAGACAGAATTAGCAAGATTGAGGATGAATTAGAGACAACTAAAAAAGAACTAAGAGATCTCAAAAAGAGATTAAGAGATGCTTAACAACAGAGTCCTATGGGATGACTTCAAAAGAACCAATATACGCATTATTGGCTTACCAGAGGAAGAAAGAGAAGGAGAGGAAGAAAGCATTCTCCAGACCATAATAGCTGAAAATTTCTCTAGTCTAGACAACACCAAAGACATAAAGATTCAAGAAGCCCAGAGGGTCCCAAACAGAATTAACCCAGACCTAAAGACACCAAGACATGTCATACTTAGAATGGAAAGGAATAAGGATAAAGAAAGGATCCTCAAGGCTGCAAGAGAAAAACAAAGAGTCACCTACAAAGGAAAACCCATAAGATTAGCAGCAGACTTCTCCATACAAACACTACAGGCCAGAAGAGAATGGCAAGATATCTATCGAGTGCTCAATGAGAAAGGCTTTCAGCCAAGAATACTATATCCTGCTAGATTGTCATTCAGACTAGATGGAAGCATCAAAACCTTCTCAGACAAGCAACAGTTGAAGGAAGCAACCATCACCAAGCCTGCCCTGAAAGAAGTTCTGAAAGGTCTCCTATAAACAACCAGACCACCACAAATAGGACATATATCAAAACACTCTAAAACTCTACAAGAATGGCATTAAAATATCTTCAATCTTTGATATCAATAAATGTCAACGGCCTGAATTCACCTATTAAAAGACACAGAGTAGGAAGATGGATCAGAAAACACAACCCAATAATATGTTGTCTACAGGAGACTCACCTAACTCAACAAGACAAACACAGACTTAAAGTGAAAGGATGGAAAACTATCATACAAGCCAATGGCCCACAAAAAAGGGCAGGAACAGCTATTCTCATATCTGACATGATAGACTTTAAAATAGATAAGATTAAAAAAGATAGGAATGGACACTACTTAATGCTCAGAGGATCAGTCAATCAAGAGGACTTAACAATTATTAACATCTATGCACCCAATGAGAAGCCATCTAAATACATCAAACTTCTACTGAAAGAGCTACAGCAATATATTAACAGTAACACAATCATAGTAGGGGACTTCAACACCCCACTCTCTCAACTTGACAGATCATCCAGGAAGAAAATCAGTAAAGACATAAGGGAGCTAAATGAAGAGATAGAGAAACTAGAACTATTGGACATTTTCAGAGTCATTCATCCCAATAAACTGGAATACACATTCTACTCAAATCCACATGGATCATTCTCAAGAATAGACCATATGTTAGGCCACAAAGACAGCATCAGCCAATTCAAGAGCACTGAAATCATCCCAAGCATCTTCTCAGACCACAGTGGAATTAAACTAACACTTAACAATCAACAAAAGATTAGTAACAGTCCCAAAATGTGGAAGCTCAACAGTAGTACACTTCTTAACAACTTCTGGGTCAAAGAGGAAATCAAGGAAGAAATCAAAATGTTTTGAGAGTTCAATGAAAATGAAGACACAAGCTAACAAAATATTTGGGACACAGCTAAAGCAGTCCTAAGAGGGAAGTTCATAGCTATACAAGCACACATTAGGAAATAAGAAAAGGCACAAATAAACAGCCTGATTGCACATCTTAAAGACCTAGAAGAAGAACAACAAAGGAATCCTAAAGCAACCAGAAGGACAGAAATCACTAAAGTTAGGGCAGAAATAAATTAACATTGAGAATAGGAAAACCATACAAAAGATGAATGAAAGTAAATGTTGTTTCTTCGAAAGAGTAAACAAAATCGACAAACCTTTAGCCAGACTCACAAAACAAAAAAGGGAGAAGACCCAAATAAATCGGATAGTAAATGAAAGAGGAGATATCACAACAGACACTGCAGAAATTCAACATATCATGTGAGGCTTCTATGAACAACTATATGCCACCAAGCTAGAGAACCTGGAAGAAATGAATGATTTCGTAGATATCTACCAACTTCCAAAACTAAGTAAAGAGGAAGTGGATAACATGAACAGGCCCATCACAGCTAATGAAATTGAAACAGTTATCAAAAATCTTCCCAAAAACAAAAGTCCTGGACCAGATGGTTTTACAAATGAATTCTACAAAACCTTCAAAGAAGAACTAATACCTCTACTTTTAAAAGTCTTCCAGAAGATTGAAGACACTGGAATACTCCCTGCCAGCTTCTATGAAGCCAACATCACCCTGATACCAAAAGCAGACAGGGACACAACCAAAAAAGAAAACTACAGACCAATATCTCTGATGAACATAGATGCGAAAATATTGAACAAAATTCTAGCCAACCGGATACAGCAGTATATCAAAAAAATTGTTCATCATGACCAAGTGGGGTTTATCCCAGGCATGCAAGGTTGGTTTAATATACGTAAATCAATCAATGTGATCCACCACATCAACAAAAGCAAAACCAAAAACCACATGGTCATATCAATAGATGCAGAGAAAGCCTTTGACAAAATACAACATCCCTTTATGATCAAAACACTACAAAAAATAGGAATAGATGGAAAATTCCTGAAGATAGTGGAGTCTATATATAGCAAACCTACAGCCAACATCATACTCAATGGTGAAAAACTGGAAGCATTTCCCCTCAGATCAGGTACTAGACAGGGCTGCCCACTATCACCATTACTATTCAACACAGTGTTGGAAGTTCTTGCCATAGCAATCAGGCAGGAGCAAGGAATTAAAGGCATACAGATTGGAAGAGAAGAAGTCAAACTCTTCTTATTTGCAGATGACATGATAGTATACATGGAAAAACCTAAGGAATCCAGCAAGAAGCTTTTGGAAATCATCAGGCAATACAGTAAGGTGTCAGGCTATAAAATTAACATTCAAAAGTCAGTGGCATTCCTCTATGCAAACACTAAGTTACAAGAAATTGAAATCCAGAAATCAGTTCCTTTTTCTATAGCAACAAAAACAATAAAATATCTAGGAATAAACCTAACCAAAGAAGTGAAAGACTTGTATACTGAAAATTATGAGTCACTACTCAAAGAAATTGAAAAAGACACAAAGAAGTGGAAAGATATTCCATGTTCATGGGTTGGAAGAATTAACATCATCAAAATGAATATATTACCCAGAGCCATCTACAAATTTAATGCTATCCCCATCAAGATCCCAAGCACATTTTTTAGGAGAATAGAAAAAATGCTACAAATGTTTATCTGGAACCAGAAAAGACCTAGAATTGCCAAAACAATCTTGAGAAAAAAGAACAGAACCGGAGGCATCACACTGCCAGATCTCAAACTGTATTATAGGGCCATTGTCATCAAAACTGCTTGGTACTGGAACATGAACAGACACACTGACCAGTGGAATAGAACTGAGAGCCCAGAAATGAGGCCCCACACGTATGGACATCTAATCTTTGACAAAGGGGCCCAGACTATTATATGGGGGAAGCAGAGTCTCTTCAACAAATGGTGTTGGAAACAATGGGTTGAAACATGCAGAAGAATGAAACTGAATCATTGTATTTCACCAAATACAAAAGTAAATTCCAAGTGGATCAAGGACTTGGATGTTAGACCAGAAACTATCAGATACTTAGAGGAAAATATTGGCAGAACTTTTTTCCGCATAAATTTTAAAGACATTTTCAATGAAACGAATCCAATTATAAGGAAGACTAAGGCAAGTATAAAGCTATGGGACTACATCAAATTAAAAAGCTTCTTCACAGCAAAAGAAACCACTATCCAAATCAAGAGACCCCTCACAGAATGGGAGAAGATCTTTACATGCCATACATCAGATAAGAGTTTAATAACCAACATATATAAAGAGCTTGCCAGACTCAACAACAAGACAACAAATAACCCCATCCAAAAATGGGGGGAGGACTTGGACAGAATATTCACCACAGAAGAGATCCAAAAGGCCGAGAAACACATGAAAAAATGCTCCAAGTCTCTGATTGTCAGAGAAATGCAAATCAAGTCAACAATGAGATATCACTTCACTCCTGTGAGAATGTCACACATCAGAAAAGGTAACAGCAGCAAATGCTGGAGAGGGTGTGGGTTCAAAGGAACCCTCCTGCACTGCTGGTGGGAATGTCAATTGGTCCAACCTCTGTGGAGAGCAGTCTGGAGAACTCTCAGAAGGCTAGAAATGGACCTACCCTATGACCCTGCAATTCCCCTCCTGGGGATATATCCTAAGGAACCCAACACATCCATCCAAAAAGATTTGTGTACACATATGTTCTTGGCAGCACAATTTGTAATAGCCAAAACCTGGAAGCAACCCAGGTGTCCAACAACTGATGAGTGGCTGAGCAAGTTGTGGTATATATACACAATGGAATACTACTCAGCTGCAAAAAATGGTGACTTCATCGTTTTCAGCCGATCTTGGATGGACCTTGAAAAAATCATGTTGAGTGAAATAAGTCAGAAACAGAAGGATGAATACGGGATGATCTCACTCTCAGGTCGAAGTTGAAAAACAAGATTAGAAAAGAAAACACAAGTCGAACCTGAAATGGAATTGGAGTATTACACCAAAGTAAAAGACTCTGGGGTGGGTGGGTGGGTGGGGAGAATACAGGTCCATGAAAAATGATGAATGAAATAGTGGGGGTTGTATTGTTAAATGGGAATCTGGGGAATGTAAAAAAAAAAAAAGAAGAAGAAGTAGAAACGCAAAGCAGAAATTGACTGAGTTTGGAGTATGGCACCAAAGTAAGAAAGCAGAAGTACACTAGAGTTTGCAGTGAGTACCTCCCTAATACTTCCTCTCCATTTTTCCAAGCTTTGGGTCCATGATTGCTCAAAAATTTGTTTGGCTTTGTATGTTAACTCTCTTTTCAGTCACCAGGTTCCAGGTGTCATCAGGATGCCAGCCAGACTTCCCTGGATTGAAGACCCCACCAATGTGTCCTGGAGCTCAGCTTCCCCAGAGACCCACCCTACTAGGGAAAGAGAGAGGCAGACTGGGAGTATGGACCGACCAGTCAACGCCCATGTTCAGCAGGGAAGCAATTACAGAAGCCAGACCTTCTACCTTCTGCAACCCACAATGACCCTGGGTCCATGCTCCCAGAGGGATAGAGAATGGGAAAGCTATCGGGGGAGGGGGTGGGATATGGAGATTGGGTGGTGGGAATTGTGTGGAGTTGTACCCCTCCTACCCTATGGTTTTGTTAATTAATCCTTTCTTAAATAAAAAATAATAATAAAAAAAAAAGATTGTTCATCATGACCAAGTGGGGTTTATCCCAGGCATGCAAGGTTGGTTTAATATACGTAAATCAATCCATGTGATCCACCACATCAACAAAAGCAAGACCAAAAACCACATTGTCATATCAATAGATGCAGAGAAAGCCTTTGACAAAATACAGCATCCCTTTATGATGAAAACACTACAAAAAATGGGAATAGATGGAAAATTCCTCAAGATAGTGGAGTCTATATACAGCAAACCTACAGCCAACATCATACTCAATGGTGAAAAACTGGAAGCATTTCCACTCCCATCACGTACTAGACAGGGCTGCCCACTATCACCATTACTATTCAACATAGTGTTGGAAGTTCTTGCCATAGCAATCAGGCAGGGGCAAGGAATTCAAGGGATACAGATAGGAAGAGAAGAAGTCAAACTCTCCTTATTTGCAGATGACATGATAGTATACATGGAAAAACCTAAGGAATCCAGCAAGAAGCTTTTGGAAATCATCAGGCAATACAGTAAGGTGTCAGGCTATAAAATTAACATTCAAAAGTCAGTGGCATTCCTCTATGCAAACACTAAGTTACAAGAAATTGAAATCCAGAAATCAGTTCCTTTTTCTATAGCAACAAAAACAATAAAATATCTAGGAGTAAACCTAACCAAAGAAGTGAAAGACTTGTATACTGAAAATTATGAGTCACTACTCAAAGAAATTGAAAAAGACACAAAGAAGTGGAAAGATATTCCATGTTCATGGGTTGGAAGAATTAACATCATCAAAATGAATATATTACCCAGAGCCATCTACAAATTTAATGCTATCCCCATCAAGATCCCAAGCACATTTTTTAGGAGAATAGAAAAAATGCTACAAATGTTTATCTGGAACCAGAAAAGACCTAGAATTGCCAAAACAATCTTGAGAAAAAAGAATAGAACCGGAGGCATCACACTCCCAGATCTCAAACTGTATTATAGGGCCATTGTCATCAAAACTGCTTGGTACTGGAACATGAACAGACACACTGACCAGTGGAATAGAACTGAGAGCCCAGAAATGAGGCCCCACACATATGGACATCTAATCTTTGACAAAGGGGCCCAGACTATTACATGGGGAAAGCAGAGTTTCTTCAACAAATGGTGTCGGAAAAAAATGGGTTGAAACATGCAGAAGAATGAAACTGAACCACTATATTTCACCAAATACAAAAGTAAATTCCAAGTGGATCAAGGACTTGGATGTTAGACCAGAAACTATCAGATACTTAGAGGAAAATATTGGCAGAACTTTTTTCCGCATAAATTTTAAAGACATTTTCAATGAAACGAATCCAATTATAAGGAAGACTAAGGCAAGTATAAACCTATGAGACTACATGAAATTAAAAAGCTTCTTCACAGCAAAAGAAACCACTACCCAAACCAAGAGACCCCTCACAGAATAGGAGAAGATCTTTACATGCCATACATCGGATAAGAGTTTAATAACCAACATATATAAAGAGCTTGCCAGACTCAACAACAAGGCAACAAATAACCCCATCCAAAATGGGGGGAGGACATGGACAGAATATTCACCACAGAAGAGATCCAAAAGGCCAAGAAACACAGGAAAAAATGCTCCAAGTCTCTGATTGTCAGAGAAATGCAAATCAAGACAACAATGAGATATCACTTCACTCCTGTGAGAATGTCATACATCAGAAAAGGTAACAGCAGCAAATGCTGGAGAGGGTGTGGGTTCAAAGGAACCCGGCTGCACTGCTGGTGGGAATGTCAATTGGCCCAACCTCTGTGAAGAACAGTCTGGAGAACTCTCAGAAGGCTAGAAATGGACCTACCCTATGACCCTGCAATTCCCCTCCTGGGGATATATCCTAAGGAACCCAACACATCCATCCAAAAAGATTTGTGTACACATATGTTCTTGGCAGCACAATTTGTAATAGCCAAAACCTGGAAGCAACCCAGGTGTCCAACAACTGATGAGTGGCTGAGCAAGTTGTGGTATATATACACAATGGAATACTACTCAGCTGCAAAAAATGGTGACTTCATCGTTTTCAGCCGATCTTGGATGGACCTTGAAAAAATCATGTTGAGTGAAATAAGTCAGAAACAGAAGGATGAATATAGGATGATCTCACTCTCAGGCAGAAGTTGAAAAACAAGATTAGAAAAGAAAACACAAGTCGAACCTGAAATGGAATTGGAGTATTACACCAAAGTAAAAGACTCTGGGGTGGATGGGTGGGTGGTGAGAATACAGGTCCATGAAGGATGATAAATGACATAGTGGGGGTTGTATTGTTAAATGGGAATCTGGGGAATGTTATGCATGTACAAACTATTGTATTTACTGTTGAATGTAAAACATTATTTCCCCAATAAAGAAATAAATTATTTATTAAAAAAAAAAAAAAGCAAGTACTTCTGAAATTTTCTCTATTTGAATACTTTACCATGTGGGAGGCTCCAAAGAAGTAAATTCAGAAATTAAAGAGTTCAAGCTGGGGGAGGAGGTGGCTCACCCAGTATAGGACACACTTTATCATGCGAAAGGTACTGGGTACCACAAGGGATATACTGCCCTTGCCAAGCTCTCCTGGTCTCTCTCATAAAATATCTCTTAAAAAAAAAAAGAAGGTAGGGGTAGATAGCACAATGGTTATGCAAAGAGACTCTAATGCCTGAGGCTCCAAAGTCCCAGGTTCAATCCCCTGTACCACCATCAACCAGAGCTGAGCAGGTGCTCTGGTTTTTTTAAAAAAAAAAAAATTGAAAAAAAAAAAAAGTGTGTGTGTGTATGTGTTAAAGTTCAAGCTTATAGTGAATCAACAGCAATAATTTCTTAGCAATCACAGAAACAGGTTTATAGGTTAATACCTATGATTACTAACTTTGTGGTGATGAAAAAGGACAGCAAGGAAACTAAAAGGATAGTACAGGGAAATTTTGTTTACTCCAATAAATTCTGTATTTTTATTTTAATTTTTTTTCATCTTTATTTATTGGATAGAGACAGCCAGAAATCAAGAGGGAAGGGGGTGATAAGAGAGGGAGAGAGACAAGAGAGACACCTGCAGCACTGCCTCACCACTCGCAAAGCTTTCCCCCTGCAGGTGGGGACTGGGGGGCTCGAACCCGGGTCCTTGCGCATTATAATATGTGCACTAAACCAGGTGTGCCAACACCCGGCCCCTTAAATTATGTGTTAACTGGAGAAAACTATATAAAAGCTGAGAAAAGGGAAAGAAAAGAAAATGTCCAAAGTCATAAGCTAGCATTTGTGTCCTTAGTAACAGTGACCAGTCAAAAAATAGCCTAAACAAAAGAGTAAAACTTACTTTGTCCACACCCATCCTTTTAAAACCTGCTTGTAGTATTTTGAAGTTCTGGATGTATTCATGTTCTAGCTTAGCTTGGAACTTCACTTTCTTCAAGGCAATGGAGCCAGGAAACAGCATATCCATAAACTGACAATAGGCAGCCCCTGAGTGTCAACACAGAAGAATAAAATACACACTAAATCATTAAATGCCATTATTCTGAAAAGGTGAACTCTTCCCCAAACCCAGTAAACCCAAATTTAAAACCTTGCAAAAAGGATCTACAAAAACAAAAATCTTCATTACAATTTGACTTCAAGATCACATTTATTTATTTTCCACCAAGGTCATCACTAAGGATTGCTGCCCGCACTGTGAATTCACCACTCCAGGGGGGCATTTTTTCCTTCTTCTCTTTTTCTTTTTATGTTATATGACAGTGAGAAAGAAGAGGGGAAGATAGAGGGGGGAGGGAAACAGAGACACCTGCAGACCTGCTTCACCACTCCTTAAGCTCCCCCCCTGCAGGAGAACAGGGAATTGAACCCAGTTCTTGAGTATGATAATCTGTGCACTCACTCAAATAGGTGCACTCCGTCCCCAAGGCTCAATTTTTAAGTCTGTAAAAAGATTATGGAGTTAGTATGCAACCCCGTCTTGACAGATGCTCAATCCCAGGAAAACTTTTCCTTTTTTTTTTTTTTTTTATTTCAGAGAAATAGACACCACAGCACAGTGTTACTACCAGGGGAGTTTCCACTGGTTCCACCAACAGTGCTCACATCTGATACTCGGGTAGGAAAACAGGGCCATGGCATGGTGAGCTATCTGCCTGTCTCCACAAAACTATAGGTTTATCTGGTAAGTTCTAAAACACACTTATACAATAAGACACACTCTAAACAAAACAAAACAAAAAACAAAATCTAGGATAGAAAAGGAGATACAGGTGATACTGTCTTTTTTTTTTCAAGGGCATTCCCTCCCTTCTCTTCTTCCCACTGGCATATTTCCCAAGCACTTCAAAGACACATCATCTCCCGACCATAAGTCAACACCACCCTAGTAGTGACACAGCTCACCTGGAAGGGTAGCTATTTTGTCATCAGCACAAGCCAGGTTAGAGCCCCCAGGACACCACATACAACAGCACTGAAGAAGCCTCGGTGCTATGGTACTTCCATCCCTCTCTCTGTGTGTATATGTGTCTGTCTATCTGTGTGTCTGGCTGTCTGTCTGTCTGTCTGGCTGGCTGGCTGGCTGGCTGGCTGGCTCACTCGGCTTATGGCAGTGCCAGAAATTAAACCTGGGACCTCTAAGTCTCAGGCATTATGTCTGGTGTGTAACAACTATGCTGTCTCTTCCTCTACCACTCCCCCATCTACCTGAAAATGTTGGCCAGGAGGCAGGCAGTAGCGCAGAAGGTGAAGAGCACATGGCACAGGTAGTTGGGCAGTAGCGCAGCAGGTTAAGTGCAGGTGGCGTAAAGCACAAGGACCGGCATAAGGATCCCGGTTCAAGCCCTCGGCTCCCCACCTACAGGGGAGTCACTTCACAGGTGGTGAAGCAGGTCTGCAGGGGTCTTTCTCTCCCCCTGTCTTCCCCTCCTCTCTCCATTTCTCTCTGTCCTATCCAACAATGATGACAACAATAATAACTACAACAAAAATAAAAAACAAGGGCAACAAAAGGGAAAATAAATAAATATGAATAAATTTAAAAAAAAAAAGCACATGGCACAAAGCGCAAGGACCAGTGGAAGGATCCCGGTTCGAGCCCCCACCTCCCCACCTGCAGGGGAGTCACTTCACAGGCGTTAATGCAGGTCTGCAGGTGTCCATCTTTCTCTCTGCCTCTCTGTCTTCCCCTCCTCTCTCCATTTCTCTCTGTCCTATCTAACAACAACAACAACATCAATAACAACAATAATAACTACAACAATAAAACAAGGGCAACAAAAGGGAGTAATTATTTTTAAAAAAGAAATTAAAAAAAAAAATGTTGGCCAGAAGTGGAAAAGTCTGACAATAACACAGGAAAAAAGTGATTTCTAACTTATCTGTGCCGTGAGTCTCTTACATGTCTAAGTATTATCATTTTATATACAAAAATGAAAGAATTTTTGTGTTCCTCTACTTAAGATTCTTTAATTAAGAAACAGTGACCAAAAAGATTCATTTTATGAAAACTATGGGAGTTATCAGAGGATGAAGGGATAGGTTAAGAGGCACAGAAATTTTGGTAGTCGGTACAGTGAGCTATATATAGTGTGTGTGTAAAATAGTGTATGTGTAAAACTATACTCCTATACAAATTGATTTAAATTTAAATTTTATTTTATTTATTTATTTATTTACTTTAGATTTTTAGGACCATGGAGATAATTCAACATTAGAGTACAGGAATTCATGCCTAAGGCACCAGGAATCCCAAATTCAATCACTAGCCTCTCTCCCTTATAATAAACAGATAAAAAAATAAAGAAAGAAATAAAAGGGGAGTCGGGCTGTAGCGCAGCAGGTTAAGCGCAGGTGGCGCAAAGCACAAGGACCGGCATAAGGATCCTGGTTCGAACCCCGGCTCCCCACCTGCAGGGGAGTCGCTTCACAGGCGGTGAAGCAGGTCTGCAGGTGTCTATCTTTCTCTCCTCCTCTCTGTCTTCCCCTCCTCTCTCCATTTCTCTCTGTCCTATCCAACAACGACAACAACAATAATAACTACAACAATAAAAAAACAAGGGCAACAAAAGGGAATAAATAAATAAAATTTAAAAATATATTAAAAATTAAAAAAAAAAAAAAAAAAAGAAAGAAAGAAAGAAAGAAAGAAAAGGCCTGGTCCGGGAGGTGGCGCAGTGGATGAAGCACTGGATTCTCAAGCATGAGGTCCTAAATTCAATCCCCAGCAGCACATGTAGCAGAGTGATGTCTGGTTCTTTCTCTCTCTGCCTATCTTTCTCATAAATAAATAAATTCTTAAAAAAAAAAATTACTTAAGGCCACTGTAAGAAATCAATATATTCCCCACCTGCAGGGGAGTCACTTCACAGGAGGTGAAGTAGGTCTGCAGGTGTCTTTCTCCTTCTCTGTCTGCCCCTCCGCTCTCCATTTCTCTCTGTCCTATCCAACAACAACGACATCAATAACAACAATAAAAAACAAGGGCAACAAAAGAGAAAAATAAATAAAAACTTAAAAAAAAAAAGAAATCAATATATATACCATTTCATTTGCTCCCCAATTTCTTTCCCCTTATTGCCTACTTTTTGACCCATCAACTACATTACGAAAGCTTTTCTTGGTGTTTCAATGTGCCAGGAATATTATTTGTCTAATGCCTATGAAGCTGCACTCTTCTAATACAGAGAGCAGGTGTCATTGTGCAGTTAATGTCCACCTTTCTAGCACTAATAACCAAAGGAACAAGCTTCATGAATGGTGAAATAGGACTGCAGGTGTCTCCCTCTTTATATCCCCCCTCCCCTCTCAATTTCTCTGATTGTATCCAATAATAAATATTTACTTTATAAATTTTTTTTAAAAAATTTAAAAAGAAGGGCTGAGTGGTGGCACACTTGGTTGAGCACACATATTATAATGCACAAGGATCCAGGTTCTAGCCCCTGGTCCCCAGCTACAGGGGGAAAGTTTTATGAGTAGTGAAGCAGTAATGCAGGTGTCTCTCTCTGTCTCTCTATGACTCCCTTCCCTCTCGATTTCTGGCTATCTCTACCCAATAAAGAAATACAGATAATTAGGGAGTCGGGAAGTAGTGCAGCGGGTTAAGCAGAGGTGGTGCAAAGCACAAGGACCAGCATAAGGATCTGGGTTTGAGCCCCCAGCTCCCCACCTGAAAGGGAGTTGTTTCACAGGCAGTGAAGCAGGTCTGAAGGGTGTCTTTCTCTTACCCCGTCTTCCCCTCCTCTCTCCATTTCTCTCTATCCTATCCAATAATGACATCGACAAAACAATAAATACAACAACAAGGGCAACAAAAGGGAATAAATTAATATTAAAATAAATTTAAAAAAAAAAGAAAAAGAAATAGCAGAAAGACTACAGTGTGGTCCAGGAGGTGGCACAGTGGATAAAACACTGGATTCTTAAATCTTCCCAAAAACAAAAGTCCTGGACCAGATGGTTTTACAAATGAGTTCTATAAAACCTTCAAAGAAGAACTAATACCTCTACTTTTAAAAGTCTTCCAGAAGATCGAAGACACTGGAATACTCCCTTCCAGCTTCTAAGAAGCCAACATCACTTTGATACCAAAAGCAGACAGGGACACAACCAAAAAAAAAAAAACTACAAACCAGTATCTCTGATGAACATAGATGCTAAAAACTTGAACAAAATTGTAGCCAACCAGACACAGCAGTATATTAAAATCATGACCAACTAGGGTTTATCCCAGGCATGTAAGTTTGGTTTAATATAGGTAAATCAATCAACGGGATCCACCACATGAACAAAAAGCAAGACCAAAAAGCAAGACCAAAAACCACATGGTCATATCAGTAGATGCAAAGAAAAAGGAAGACTTTGACAAAATACAACATCCCTTTATGATCAAAACACTACAAAAAATGGGAATAGATGGAAAATTCCTCAAGATAGTGGAGTCTATATATAGCAAACCTACAGCCAACATCAGTTGGCAGTCAGCTGAGGTAAAGAACAAACACCTCATCACAGACCCCTGCAAGCGTCAACCCGGCTTTGACCTAGCACGTTATGATTGGGCCCTCCTCAATCGCTATCGAACAGGCCATGGCCGGTGCGCTGCTATGTTCCATCGCTGGGGAGCCAGAGACGACCCGAATTGCCCCTGTGGCTACAGACTATGACCCACATAGTCAATGACTGCCACCTCTCCAGATTCAAAGGAGGTCTCGAAACTTTACATCAGGCTCAACCTGATGCTGTTGACTGGCTATGGAAGAAGGGCAAACGCTAGAAGAAGAAGAAGCCAACATCATCTCAATGGTGAAAAACTGGAAGCATTTCCACTCCGATCACATACTAGACAGGGATGCCCACTATCACCATTACTATTCAACATAGTATTAGAAGTTCTTGCCATAGCAATCAGGCAGGAGCAAGGAATTAAAGGCATACAGATTGGAAGAGAAGAAGTCAAACTCTCCTTATTTGCAGATGACATGATAGTGTACACAGAAAAACCTAAGGAATCCAGCAAGAAGCTTTTGGAAATCATCAGGCAATACAGTAAGGCATCAGGCTACAAAATTAACATTCAAAAGTCAGTGGCATTTCTCTATGCAAACACTAAGTTAGAAGAAGATGAAATCCAGAAATTAATTCCTTTTACTATAGCAACAAAAACAATAAAATATCTAGGAGTAAACATAATCAAAGAAGTGAAAGACTTGTATATTGAAAATTATGAGTCACTACTCAAGGAAATTGAAAAAGACAACAAAGAAGTGGAAAGATATTCCATGTTCATAGGTTAGAAGAATTAACAAAATCAAAATGAATATACTACCTAAAGCCATCTACAAATTTAATGCTATCCCCATCAAGATCCCAGCACATTTTTTAGGAGAATAGAACAAATGCTACAAATGTTTATCTGGAACCAGAAAAGACCTAGAATTGCCTAAACAATCTTGAGAAAAAAGAACAGAACCAGAGGCATCACACTGCCAGATCTCAAATTGTATAGGGCCACTGTCATCAAAACTCCTTGGTACTGGAACATGAGTAGACATACTGACCAGTAGAATAGAACTGAGAACCCAGAAGTGAGCCCCCACACCTATGGACATCTAATCTTTGGCAAAGGTGCCCAGACTATTAATGGTGAAAGCAGAGTTTCTTCAACAAATGGTGTCGGAAAAAAAAATGGGTTGAAACATGCAGAAGAATGAAACTGAACCACTATATTTCACCAAATACAAAAGTAAATTCCAAGTGGATCAAGGACTTGGATGTTAGACCACAAACTATCAGATACTTAGAGGAAAATACTGGCAGAACTCTTTTCCGCATAAATTTTAAAGACATCTTCAATGAAATGAATCCAATTACAAAGAAGACAAAGACAAGCATAAACCTATGGGACTACATGAAATTAAAAAGCTTCTGCACAGCTAAAGAAACTACTACCCAAACCAAGAGACCCCTCACAGAATGGGAGAAGATCTTTACATGCCATACATCAGACAAGAGGCTAATAACCAGAATATATAAAGAACTTGCAAATCTCAACAAGACAACAAATAACCCCATCCAAAAATGGGGGGAGGACATGGACAGAATATTCACCACAGAAGAGATCCAAAAGGCCGAGAAACACATGAAAAAATGCTCCAAGTCTCTGATTGTCAGAGAAATGCAAATCAAGACAACAATGAGATACCACTTCACTCCTGTGAGAATGTCATACATCAGAAAAGGTAACAGCAGCAAATGCTGGAGAGGGTGTGGGCTCAAAGGAACCCTCCTGCACTGCTGGTGGGAATGTCAATTGGTCCAACCTCTGTGGAGAACAGTCTGGAGAACTCTCAGAAAGCTAGAAATGAACCTACCCTATGATCCTGCAATTCCTCTCCTGGGGATATATTCTAAGGAACCCAACATATCCATCCAAAAAGATCTGTGTACAGATATGTTCTTGGCAGCACAATTTGTAATAGCCAAAACCTGGAAGCAACCCAGGTGTCCAACAACAGATGAGTGGCTGAGCAAGTTGTGGTATATATACACCATGGAATACTACTCAGCTGTAAAAAAATGGTGACTTCATCGTTTTCAGCCGATCTTGGATGGACCTTGAAAAAATCATATGTTGAGTGAAATAAGTCAGAAACAGAAGGATGAATATGGGATGATCTCACTCTCAGGCAGAAGTTCAAAAACAAGATCAGAAAAGAAAACAGAAGTAGAATCTGAAATGGAATTGGCATATCGCATCAAAGTAAAAGACTCTGGGGTGGTTGGGTGGGGAGAATACAGGTCCATGAAGGATGATAAATGACATAGTGGGGGTTGTATTGTTAAATGGGAAACTGGGGAATGTTATGCATGTACAAACTATTGTATTTACTGTTGAATGTAAAACATTAAATAAATAAATAAATAAATAAATAAATAAATAAATAAAAGAAGTTGAAAAACAAGATCAGAAAAGAAAACACAAGTAGAACCTGAAATGGAATTGGCGTATCGCACCAAGGTAAAAGACTCTGGGGTGGGTGGGTGGGGAGAATACAGGTCCAAGAAGGATGACAGAGGACCTAGTGGGGGTTGTATTGTTATATGGGAAACTGGGGAATGTTATGCATGTACAAACTATTGTACTTACTGTTGAATGTAAAACATTAATTCCCCAATTAAAAAAAGAGAAAATAAATAAATAAATAAAATGCAAAAAAAAAACAAAACCAAAAACACTGGATTCTCAAGCATGAGGTCTTGAGTTCAATTCCCGTCAGCCCATGTATCAAGAGTGATATCTGGGTAGCCAGGAAGTAGCGCAGCGGGTTAAGAGCAGGTGGCGCAAAGAGCAAGGACCAGAGTAAGGATCCTGGTTCGAGACCCCAGCTCCCCACCTGCAGGGGAGTCGCTTCACAGGTGGTAAAGCAGGTCTGCTGGTGTCTCTTTCCCTCTCCTTCTCTGTCTTCCCTTCCTCTCTCAATTTCTCTCTGTCCCACCCAACAATGACAGCAATAACAATGACGATAAACAACAAGGAAAACAAAAGGGAAAACATTGAAAATAAATAAATAACATTTTAAAGAGTGATATCTGGTTCTCTTTCTCCCTCTCTATTTTTCTCATTAGTAAATAAATAAAATCTTAAAAAAAAAGAAAAGAAGTAGTAGTAGTAGTATTTCAGGGTCATATAGCTTATCCAGTAGAATCTGTGCTTTACCATGCAAAAAGCCACATATCCGAGACCCGGAAGCACCAAGTTGCCAGGAGAAGCTCTATAGATTGATGGAATAGTGCTGTTGTATCTTTCTCTTTCCTGTCTCTATTATATAAAATAAAAGATAGTTCCTGATAGTAAAATTGTGAATATGAGAAGTCCTGGTCCTGCAAAAACCACAACGTTTTAAATAAGTATTTTCATGATATTTAATGACACTAGAAAACATCCACACTGTAAAGTGGGGGGGGGGGGATCGAATATACACAAATATGTGCACAAAAAGTGATAAAATGGGAGTCAGGCAGTAGCGCAGTGGGTTAAGTACAGGTGGCGCAAAGCGCAAGGACCGGCGTAAAAATCCTGGTTCAAGCCCCCGGCTCCCCACGTGCAGGGGAGTCGCTTCACAGGCGGTGAAGCAGGTGTCTTCCCCATCTCTCTCCATTTCTCTCTGTTCTATCCAACAACGATGACATCAATAACAACAACAATAACTACAACAGTAAAAAAAATAAGGGCAACAAAAGGGAAAATAAATATTTTTAAAAAGTGATAAAATAACAAATGGTTTTCTAAAGAGAACTACCAGCTTTCATGAAATATGCTAGTATCCTAAATGTTAGTAGAAACAAAGTATGCTTTTGTTCTTGTTTAAATCATTAACTCTGCCAAACTCTTAATAAATAAACAGTAGCTTGTTAAAATTCTGGCTGAATGGGGTAGGGGAGAAAGCATAGTGGTTTATCCAAAAGACTTTCATGCCTGTCCCTCTTTCAACCCCCTGAACCAGCATAAACCAAAGCTGAGTTATGCTCTGGTGGGAAAAAAAAATAATCAGGGTGGAGGTAGATAGCATAATGGTTATGGAAACAGACTCCCATGCCTGAGGCTCCAAAGTCCCAGGTTCAATAACCCCCATGCCCGCACAACCATAAGCCAGAGCTGAGCAATGCTCTGGTAAAGAAAAAAATAAATAAATAAAATACACACACACACACACATATATATACACACACACACATACTGTAAAAAGAATGAAAAACAAATTGTGACTGAAACAGTATTTGCCTGGTATTCATCCTGTGCTACCTGGGGAAAAAGAAATGCAACTAATAGGGAGTCTGGTGGTAGCGCAGAAGGTTAAGTGCAGGTGGCGCAAAGCACAAGGACCTGCGTAAGGATCCTGGTTCAAGCCCCCGGCTCCCCACCTGCAGGGGAGTCGCTTCACAAGCAGTGAAGCAGGTATGGAGGTGTCTTTCTCTCCCCGTCTTCCCCTCCTTTTTCCATTTCTCTCTGTTCTGTCCAACAACAACAACAATAATAACTACAACAATAAAAAACAAGGGCAACAAAAGGGAATAAATAAAAATATTAAAAAATAAAAATAAATAATGATAATAATACAGGTATTCAGGTGGTAGAGCAGTGGGTTAAGCTCATGTGGCACAAAGCACAAGGACCAACGTAAGGATCCTGGTTCGAGCCCCCAGCTTCCCACCTGTAGGGAATCCCTTCACAGGCGGTGAAGCAGGTCTGCAGGTGTCTATGTTTCTCTCCTCCTCTCTGTCTTCCCCTCCTCTCTCCATCTCTCTGTCCTATCCAACAACGACAACATTAACAACAACAATAATAACTACAACAATAAAACAAGGGCAACAAAAGGGAATAAATATTAAAATAATAATAAAGAAACAGGACAATTAAAAGTGTTGTCCTCATCAAGCATATATATATATATATATATATATATATATTTTTTTTTTTTTTTTTTTAATGACAAACAGGGAAAGACAAAGAGACGCACTAGAGCACTGCTCAGCTCTGGCTTCTAGTGGTGCTGGAGTTTAAACCTGGGGCTATGAAACCTCAGGTATGATTTTCTTTGCATAATCATTATGCTATCTCCCTACCCCTCATCAAACATTTCAGTCGGGATGCACAAGAGTGCAGGTGAAGAACCAAGGTGCTGGCCTCCAAATACAGAACTCTACCATGGGAGATGGCTGTCATAAGGGGAAGAAGCTTGCTCACTTTGAGTGGAAGGTAGGGTTGCGAGGAAATGGAGCAGTCCTAACACCGAATGTTAGCAGCCTGCAAATTCTTTAAGGACCTGTGGGATTTCCTCAAAGAGATTCAGTGAATTTCTCTTACCTGAGCATAACTGTTCAATCTTTGTCAGATTCAACTGTAGGGACTCATTGATCCAGGCCAGCATGTCATGTCGACTCAAGTTATCACTGGTGACTGACGTGGAGTATACGTTCACTGCCATCTTCTATAGTGCATAACAAAAAAAAGAGAAGAATTTATATAGGCATGCAAGGGAGACAAGCATTTCCACAGTGCCGCTGAACACTCAATTTTTTTAGTTATTTATCAATGAGAGAGGAAGAGAAATAGACCCAGAGCATTGCTCTGGCACATGTAATGCCAGAGATGAAACTCTGGATCTCATGCTTGAGTTCAATGCTCTACCCACTGCAACACCTTCCTAGTTACAAACACTCAACTTTTAAGTCTCCCTTCTCCAAGAAGCCATACTAGAAACAGTAAAATCTAGCCACGAAGCTAAATTTCCATATACAAGAATGTCAGGGTGGGGGCACTTAGTTGAGTGCTACTGTTACCATGTGCAAGGATCGCATTCAAGCTCCCAATCCCCACCTGCAGGGGCAGAAGCTTCACAAATGGTGGGGGAGCTAGGTGGTGGCGCCACCTGGTTACGTGCATGTATCACCATGCACAAAGGTGGATTTAAGGCCCCAGTTCCCACCCTCAGGGGTAAAAGTTTCACAGTGGAGTAGTGGTGTGTGTGTGTCTCTCTCTATCCTATCTCCCCATTCCTTTCATTTTCTCTCTGTTCTATCAAATAAAGCTTAAAAAGTACAATAAAAAGTTTCTGTCTCCTTATCTCTTCTTACCTCCTCTATCTCTATAAAGGGAAAAAAAACAAACACCAGAACGGCAGAGTTGCTGTGCAAACACTAAGCACCAAGCCCCAGAAATAACTCTGAAGGCAAAAATAAACAAACAAACCAGCTGGGGCCAGGTGGCAGCACACCTGGTTGATTGCACACATTACGATGCACAAGGACCTACGTTCAAACCCCCAGTCCCCACCTGCAGGGGAAAAGCTTTCCAAGTGGTAAAGCAGGGCTGCAAGTGTTTCTCTGTCTCACTCTCTTTTTTTTTTATTATTATATTTATTATTGGATAGAAACAGAAAGAAATTGAGAGGAAAGGGAAAGAGGGAGGAAGACAGAGACACTTGCAGTACTTGCAAAGCTTTCCCCCTGCTGGTAGGGACCAGGGACTTCAACCTAGGTTCTTGTGCATTGTAACATGTGCACTCAGCCAGGTGTGCCACTGCCCGACCCCTAGTCAGCAATCTTTTTTTAATTTATTTATTTATTATTACTGGATAGAGACAAAAAGGAATTGAGAGGGGAGGGGGAAACAGACAGGAAGAGAGACACTTGCAGCCCTGCTCCACCACTCATGAAGCTTTTCCCCTACAGGTGGGGACCAGGGGCTTGAACCTGCAACCTTGCACACTGCAATGTGTGTTTAACCAGGTGCACCACCACCTGGCTCCTCTCTGTCTCCCCCTTCCCTCTGAAATTCTGGCTGTCTCTGTCCAATAAATAAATAAAGATGGGAGTTGGGCAATAGCACAGCGAGTTAAGCACACGTGGTGCAAAGTGCAAGGACTGGCGTAAGGATCCCGGTTCAAGCCCCCAGCTCCCTACCTGCAGGGAAGTCACTTCACAGGCAGTGAAGCAGGTCTGCAGGTGTCTATCTCTCCCCCTCTGTCTTCTCTCCATTTCTCTCTGTCCTATCTAACAATGACATCAATAACAACCATAATAGTAACTACAACAATAAAACAACAAGGGCAACAAAAGGGAAAATAAATAAAATATATTTAAAAAATTTGAATAAAGATAATTTTAGGGGGGGGGAAAACACGATCCAGGCTGAGTAACTTTATCTATTTTAGCACCATTTTTTATCAACTTTATTTATTGGATAGAGACAGCCAGAAATCAAGAGGGAGGGGAGTGATAGGGAGAGAGACAGAGACACCTGTAGCCCTGCTTCACCACTTCTAAAGCTTTCCCCCTGCAGATGGGGACCAGGGGCTTGAACCCGGGTCCTTGCGCATTGTAATACATACACACACTAGGTGTGCCACCACCCGGCCCTGAGTACCATTCTTATATGTACTGGGTACTGTGTGTGATGCTACCATAAAATGAAAGCAGCTGGTAAAGCCATGTGTGCCTCCTGACCACACCCAGCTCGGAAAACATTAATAGCCTTTCATCATTGTATAACTTAAAACTCTTTCATTAGCAGTATGTTAATACCTGGTCCCATATGCCCCCAAACTCTGCAGTCACTTAGTACACGAGAACAGACACCCTGTGGATGTGCTATAAACATGTACTGACTCAACAATTAATCGGCTCTTCCAAGTAGTCAGGACAGTCTAGTTCTGGTTACAGCTCGTTACAGCTTGCTCTGCCTCAGTAAGAATTAATTCCAAGGCCAAAGGGTTGCATTCTAAACTTATATGCCACAGGTTCAATTCCCAGAACCATCACATGCTAGAGATGAGTAATGCTGGGGAGGGGGGTGTGCGTGTGTGTTTCTGCGTTAAAAACAGTCTTTATTCTTTTGTTGGACTCAGTGGAAGATGCCATAAATGCTGTAAAAACTTCACCCTTACAAGGTTCCTTGACCCAGGTTTCCACTTCTTTGGGAAAAGCCTCCTGTCTCGACCTCTATTCTAAAACCCATTTTGATCCAATCCTATCTGATGAGCACCCTATACTTTCAAGGCATCATAATGACCCCTACAGAAACACAGGGAGAAAGGGGAAGAAGGGGAAAAATGATGTGTCACAGCATCAATATCTGGGCCACAAATGGCTCATCAGTAAAAGGTGAACATCTCAGCTGCAGTGACAAGATCATCCTGTCACACCTTTCGTTACATGCCAGAAACCAGTGGGCACTCTGACACAGCACCACAGAGCACAGTTCTGTGAAACGGGCTCTCTGAGCCTCAGGGAAGGAGGTGTAACCCAGGGGTCAAAGAGGCGGCTTCCTCCACTGTCTGGGCAGGCTGCACAAGGCAAATCATTTCACTCCCGGGAGCACTCAGGCCTCTCGTTTATGAAGATAATAACCCTCAGAGAAAGTGCGCTGCTAAATGACACACTGTCACAGCAAGCACCGAACGGAACGCTCGGAACATATCAAGGGCTGGACAGCATGGCTGTGATCACAAGCTGTAAGAGACGTCACCCTCCCAGAGGTGCAGGGTGTGCAAGGCTTTCCTTCGGGGGGGGGGGGGTCTGTCTCAGCATCCTCATTGCCCCCCAAAAGAGGGCAGAAGCCCATCTCTACCCTCTTAGCGCCCCAGTGCAGCGCAGCTGTGAAGCAGGGACCTAGCAAAGCACTCACTGCTGAGATCACTCGGCAACACAGTCTTCCTCGTAATTAAGCGCAATTATCTCGCCCGCCCATGCGTTCATTTCCTCATTTTGTATCTGTCTCTCCGGCAAAGTGTATCCTCCGCAACAGAAGACCTTCGTCCTCCTGCTCCCGGATATCCAGCCAGGGCCGCCCCCCCCCGCCCCGAACCCCCGCCTCGCACCTACTAAGCACTCGACAATTACCTGTGGAAGAAAGGCAGAGCCTGTTGGGTGGGCTCGCGCTTTGCCACTGCACCGGGCTAAGAGCTTTCTGGATGTAGCGTTCCCATTGTCCCCCACTACTCCCCTTTGCAGAGGAAGAAGCTGATTCTGAGAGGTGAAAGCAGCCGCCCGAGGACGCAAAGCAGGAAACTGAGCCCAGGTCTGGGTCCGGAACCCCAATTCTTAACCATCGCGGTACACAGCCTCCTACCCTGGGGATCCCCCGCGCGACAGCACGGGCCCGCTTCAGCCACAGACACCCCTTACCTGAGCCCTGTAGCCCCCGAGCCTCCCGCAGCTGCTGCCCCACTTCCACACGCGGCCGCGGCCCAGAAGCCCCCACGCCTCCGAGGAGCAGCCCCCACTTCCGGCCCGAAGTACCGCCCTCGCCCGGGCGGAGCAGAGCGCGCGCCCCCCGGCTGGCCCGCGCGCGCCGGGTCACGGCCCCGCCCTTCCCCCACCCGCCCGGACCCCACCACCATGGGCAGCATCCCGCGGGCCCACCGGCCCGAGATCCGCGTGGCCGTCCGCCCGGCCGCAGCCCAGTGCCTGCTAGTCGCCTCACCGGCTCTCGGAGGAGCTAAGTCCAAAGCCTGTGCCCGGCTACGGTTCCGTCTTCGTCTCGTTCAAACCGCCCGACCCCGCCCGCGCGCCCGCGCGATTACCTCACACGCACCTCCCCCTCCCCCCGCCACTCTCGTTACGCGTCGACGTAAAAGCTCGTCACCGCCCGGCCCGGCTCCTTTTATAGAGACTCGGGCGCGCACGGGGCGGAAACCGTCCCTTGATTGACAGCTAAGGTTCTTCTGAGTCGGGGCGCCGACTGCCGGGACAATCGCAGTCACGTGGTCCGTCATCGCCAATGAAATCCAGAGTTTGACCGAGACTCCACCGACAGGCAGTGTCCAGTTACCGGGTCTCTAGCACTGCAGCAAAAAGTGGTCGTACAATGAATTTATGCAAGAATAGGCTATTGGATAATAAAACTATTTGAGGATCTAGAAGTAGCCTCATAGATATTCTGTGACATTCTATAAGGACCCCTGTGCTTTCACCTGGTTTATTTTTTTCATTTATTTTTAGTGAGAGACCAGTCCTGCTTATGGTGGTGCAAGGGATTGAACTTGGGTCCTCAGCCATGAAATGCGGGTACATTACGAGCTTTGCTATTGCCGCGACCCTCTTTTTTAAAAATATTTTTTTAATATTTACCTATTACGTATTTGTTGCCCTTGTTTTTTGTTGGTGTAGTTATTATTGTTATTGATGTCGTTGTTGGATAGGACAGAGAGAAATGGCGAGAGGAGGGGAAGACAGAGGGGGAAAGATAGACACCTGGGGCTGGGTGGTGGCGCACCTGGTTGAGCGCACATGTTACAATGCTCAAGGACCCGGATTCAAGTCCCTGGTCCCCACCTGCAGGGGGAAAGCTTCACAAGTGGTGAAGGAGTGTTGCAGGTGTCTCTCTGTCTCTCTTCCTCTTATCCTATCCTTCCCTCTCGACTTCTGGCTGTCTCTATCCAATAAATAAAATGGGAAAAAAAATTTTTTTTTTTTAAGAAAAGGGGATGTGGGCGGTAGCGCAGCAGGTTAAGCCCAGGTGGCGCAAAGCGCAAGGACCAGCATAAGGATCCCGGTTCCATCCCCCGACTCCCCACAAGCAGTGAAGCAGGTCTGCAGGTGTCTATCTTTCTCTCCCCCTCTCTGTCTTCCCCTCCTCTCTCCATTTCTCTCTGTACTATCCAACAACAACGACATCATTAACTACAACAATAAAGCAACAAGGGCAACAAAAGGGAATAAATAGATATTTTTTAAAAAGCAACTACGATGTGTTAGGGGTTTTAAAAAAAAAAAAAAAGACATCTGCAGACCTGCTTCACCTCCTGTGAAGTGACTGCCTGCAGATGGGGAGCCTGGGGCTCAAACCTTATGTAGGTTTACAGTAGATATTTGATTAATTTTTTGTTCTTCCTGCCAGAGCACTCTGGCATATGGTGGTGTGGGGGATTAAACCTGGAACTTTGGAACCTCAGGCATGAAAGTTTCTTTGCATAACCATAACGTTATCACCCTCCACCACTGTAGAAATAATCAAACCGCGCTGGAGAGAGGATAGAGACTCCACAAAAGATCATAAGTCAGAGCTGAGCAGTGTTTTGGGCTTTCTTTCCCTCCACTCTCCTTTCTTCTGAACCTTTATCTCTGTAACTATTAAATATATATTTTTAATTTAAAAATAATTAAACCTTGTTTACTTGTGAGTCTTTTTTTTTTTGCTTATTTTTTTTAAGTTTATTTACTTAATGAGAGACATCAGAGCACTGCTCAGTTCTAGTTAATGGTGGTGCTGGGGATTGGACCTAGGAGTTGGGGAAGCCTCAGGCACAAAAGTTCTTTGCATAGCTACTATGCTGTCTCCCCTCAAAACTAATTGATTCTGGTTTATGAGAGTACTTGGGATTGAATCAGGGACATCTGGACCTCATCCACTAGTTTTTGTTGTTTGGGTTTTCTTTGTGTGTTTTTATTTTGCATAAAAATTATGCTATCTCCCCACTTAACAGAAATAATCACAACAGGTTCTCTAAAAAAGAAACAGGTTCAGACAAGGCAAATTGGTTTTCCCAAAACCACAAAGGTAGATCCAGCTGGTATCCATGTCCAGATAACTCTGCACTGACCAATTTTTTAAAAAATGTTTTATTTGTTTATTTATTATTGGATAGAGACAAATATTTAGAGGGGAGATAAAGAGGGAAAGAGACACCTACAGCCCTGTTTCACCACTCATGAAGCTTTTCCACTGCAGGTGGGAATCAGGGGCTTGAACCTGCATCCTGTGCACAATAATGTGTGCACTTAACCAGGTGCACCACCACCTAACCCCCCCCCCCATTCATCAATTTTTTGGTTCCTATACCATCTGTGACTTCCAGTCTTTTTAGATTGTGAATATGCAATTAAAGTCCCAATTACTGGGTTGAGCAGCGCACACAATTGCCTGTGCTCCAGGACTAGGAGCTCCCAGTCTCTACCTGGAGTGAGATTCTCCAGCTGTGGAGCAGAGCTGAGTTGGGCGGTAGCGCATCGAGCTAAGCACACATGGCGCAAAGCACGAGGACCGGCATAAGAGTCCCGGTTCGAGCCCCTGGCTCCCCACCTGCCGGGGAGTCGATTCACAAGCGTGAAGCAGGTATTCAGGTGTCTAGCTTTCTCTCCCTCTCTGTCCTCCTCTCTCCAGTTCTCTCTGTTCTATCCAACAACAACAACATCAATAACAATAGTAACTACAACAATAAATAACAAGGGCAACAACAAAAGGGAATAAATTAAAAAAAAAAGAAAGAAAGAAAAAGGGTAGGAAAAATAGCATAATGGTTATGCAAAACAGACTCTCATGCCTGAGGCTCCCATGTCTCAAATTAAAACCCCATGCACCACAAAAAGCCAGAGATAAACAGTGCTTGCTCTGTTAAAAAAAAAAAATGTGGGGGGTCGAGCAGTGGCGCAGCGGGTTAAGTGGATGTGGCACAAAGCACAGGGACTGGCGTAAGGATCCCGGTTCGAGCCCCCAGCTCCCCACCTGCAAGGGAGTTGCTTCACAAGTGGTGAAGCAGGTCTACAGGTGTCTGTCTTTCTCTCCCCGTCTTCCCCTCCTCTCTCCATTTCTCTCTGTCCTATGTAACAACAATGGCAATAATAATGACCTCAACAAGGCTACAACAACAAGGGCAACAAAAAGGGGGAAAAAATGGCCTCCAGGAGCGGTGGATTCATGGTGCAGGCACCGAGCCCAGCAATAACCCTGGAGGGGAAAAAAAAAGAAATTGAGAAAAAAGTGGTCTGGGAGATAGTGAACAGCATAAAGAATTAGACTCTCAAGCATGAGGTCCTGAGTTCAATTCACAGTAGTACATGTATCAGAATGATGTCTGATTCTTTCTCTCCTGCTCCTACTACCTTTTTGGTTTTTTTGAGGGAGATGCAGAGGGAGAAACACCAGAGCATTGCTCAGCTCTGGCTTATGGTGGTGTGGGGGGGTTGAACCTGGGACTTTTGAGCCTCAGGTATGAGAATCTGTTTGTATAACCATTATGCTATCTCCCCCACTCTCCTGCTACCTTTCTAATAAACAAATAATTTTTAAAAAAAAAAAGAGAGAGAGAGAAGAAAAAGGGAGTCAGGCGGTAGTTCAGTGGTAAGCGCAGGTGGCGCAAAGCACAAGGACCAGCCTAAGGATCCTTGGTTCGAGCTCCCAGCTCCCCACCTACACAGACAGTGAAGCAGGTCTGCAGGTGTCTTTATCTTTTTCTCCCCATCTCTGTCTTCCCCTCCTCTCTCCATCTCTCTGTCCTACCCAACAATGACAACATCAATAACAACAACAAAAGGCAACAAAAGGGTATAAATATTAAAAAAAGAAAAATTTAAAAAAAAGAGTGGTACGAGAGGTGATACAGTGGATAAAGTATTGGATTCTCAACCATGAGGTCCTGAGTTTGATTCCCAGCAGCACATGTACCAGAGTGATGTCTGGTTCTTTCTCTCTTATCTTTCTCATGAATAAAATTCTTTAAAAAGAAAAGGGAAAAAATAGCCGTCAGTCACTGTACCAGCCTCAGCAGTAAACCTGGTGGCAAAATAAATACGTAAATAATGTCTGCCATTAGGCTGAAGAGATAGTTCACATAGTAGATAGATAGATAGTAGAGCATTTGCCTTGCCAAGCATTTGCTCAAGAAGGCCCAGGTTCAAGGCCCAGCACCACATCGTTCTACCTGAAAGAAAAAGCAGCCTGGCATAGTAAAATCACATGTGCATGAAGCACCAGCTCCATAAAAATAAAAATTAAACTAATGTGTTATAAGCGTTACCTAGACCATTTTGGAGGGGAGAACATTCGTGTGGAATATGAAGTCAGTGGAGAAAGTCAAGTCAAAAAAAAACGCCTCAAGTGCCAGAATAGTCTGGAACTAGTTTCTGGAGACACAGATCTTCATGGGAGACTTCTAAACAAGAGCCTAATGAATGAAACACATGTAACCTCCCAGGAGACCATGCCTACAGAGATAAGAGAGGACCTCAAGATCAGCTCTGGGCACATTGTGTTCCTAGGGGAGGGCCTCGCCCAGGTCATTTCAAGGACTCTTTAGTAAGCTAGGAGGGTGGGGGCCAGCTCGTAGTTAAGCACAAATAGTGTGACGCATAGGATCAGCACAAAGATCCTGGTTCGAACCTCCAGCTCCCCACCTGCAGGGGGTTTTGCTTCACAAGCAGTGAAGCAGGTCCACAGGAGTCTTTCTCTCCTGTCTTCCCCTCCTTTCTCAACTTCTCTCTGTCCTATCCAACAAGAGCAGCAGCAGCAACACTACCACCAACAATGGAAAAAAGATGGCCACCAGGAGCAGTGGATTCATAGTGCAGGAATCCAGCAAGCCCTGGCATTAAGCCTGGAGACAATTTAAAAAAAAAAAAGCCTGAGGGTAAAAAGATGTCCATGCAGCAGGATAAACAGGTTTTAAAATGAAAGGTAGGGCAGGGGTAGATAGCATAATGGTTATGCAAAGAGACTGTCATGCTTGAGGCTCTAAAGTCCCAGGTTCAATCCCCTGTACCATCATAAGCCAGAGCTGAGCAGTGCTCTGGTAAAAAAGAAAAAAAAAAAAAGGAAAAAAAAAAAAGAAACGTAATCTCATTACCACAGATGGAAAAAAACGAATGTTGCAGGGGTAGAAAGCATAATGATTATGCAAAGAGACTGTTGTGCCTGAGGCTCTAAAGTCCCAGGTCCAATCCCCTGCACCACCGTAAGCTATAACCGAGCAGTGCTCTGATAAAAATAAATATATAAAAATAAATAAAATATAAATAAAACTCATCTCCTCCCCCAAAACAAAACACCATGACTTCAAGGGATGAGTTTTACAAATATAAACCAAAAACTGGTGCTGTGGGGAGAGGGTGTGCACAGGTAGGTGGAAGCTTGCATAGTAGAGTATACAAGTTACCTTTTGCAAGGACCCTCTAGTCCCCACCTGCAGAGGGGAAGTTTCATAAATGAAGCAGTGGTACAGGTTGTCTCTTTTCTCCCTCCCTGTCTTCTCTCAATTCCTCTCTGTTGTACCCAAAAACAACTGGTGCCAGAGGCTCTCTGCTTCCCTGACCTCACTGCATGATCTTAGCCCCTGCATGAGCCATGGATCCATGAAGGACTGCTGGGAGGTAGCTGAGCTGGTAGAGGTCCATCCACTATGCTGCACAGGCCAGAGCAGGTATGAAAGAATTCTGGGGGCTGGGGGGTGCACGGGGACAAAGAAACTGAGTGATTCATACTAAAAATGGTCTGTTTTTCCTTAGAGAAAGAGGGCACAGATTACAAATGGTTCTGAATCCAGCCTAAAAGGAGGGCAAAGGTTTCTGGGTGAGATCTACTCTAGCCAAGGGAGAGCAGACTGTTCCAGGCAAGAACAGCATATGTTAATCAGAAGTTAACAACTCCAATAACTTTGTGCAATGCTGAGACCTCAGTATGGACCAAACCTCAAGGAATGCAGGCCAGCCATAAGCATCAGGCTTTTTAAGTACTGCTGTTTGTACATTTCATAATTTAAATGGTTGTTTTTATCTCCCCCTCCCCCTCTTGGACCTTACAGGGTACTGATAAAGCCAGTGCCACAAACTCCCAGTAAGGAACAATGATACCCCATCATGATATGGGGTCATGAGGCCAGGGCAGTTACTATGTTCCACCTGGGGAAATACCTCCCTCTCCTTCCTTTTTCAGTACTTCTATTGAACCAGAGCACTGCTCTGCTGTTTCACCATGTTGCCTGTGGTTGAACCTGGGACCTCTTAAACCTTTTTGTATAGCTTGGGCCCTTCAAGAATGTCACCACCACTACCAGCAGTCCTTACCATTTTACTATGGGATCACAGTATCATCCAGTACTTGTGAGGCATACTACCAGGTTCCTAAACACTTTACCTAGATCAATACCCACAGGCATCCTAGAACACAGGTAGAACTTCTATTCCTGTCTACCCAAAGTGACTTTGTGGCATGTTGAGCTCTAGACAGTCCCAGGGAACCAGAAACCGGACAAGATAACTGAAGCTAACTCCAATCATAGCCCCCAGATTGGGCTATTTGCTCGCTACCCGCCTCCCCCAAGCAGTCTAGTCAGATCTCAGCCTGGGACCAACCAGAAAACTAGCTCTAGGAACCCAAAATCCTGCCCCATAAACAGGCCAGGACACCTAAAGACTGCTCACCTTGGAGGCCATCTTCCGAGGATGGGGCTGTTTGTTTTGCTTCATCTTGTCTGGGCATTTGGCGCAGCACTGTACACAAGATGGTTTAATAAGGTAGTCATGGTCCCTGGGGTCTCAAACTTCAGAGAAGGTTCAGCCCATTTTGCTAATTGTCACTTGTCTTGCCATGGAGACTCCTAGCTAGGCTGTTTTAGCCCAGCAATAATTTAAAAAGTTGGCATTTCATCCTTCACACTGGCTGGGCTCTTCACACTGTCAAATTTGACACTCAGAAAGGAAAGGAGTACAAAGGTAGACTGCTGTGCGGCTATTTGAAGTTACACATACACAACACACACGTACGTATGTAATGGGATGGTGCACATAAAGTCTGAACTCCACCGGCTACACAGCCAGCCCAAAGCATTAGTTTTTAAATATTTATAAAAGATAGAGAACATTGGAATCAGAGCACTACTCTGGCCTGTGATGTTGAGAATTATGTATCTGCTTTCTCCATCCCCAGGATGTGTTTTGTCAAATACCTACTAAGAATTTTTCCTTTGGTCTGCTTTTAAGATATAGAAGCAGAGTCACAGCAGTGAAATTTCCTTGTTCTAGTGGGGGCCCTGGCTCAAACCTCGGTGGCATACATGACAACTCTCCCAGGACTGGGACTAGGGAGGTGACTCAGCAGTAAAGCTTAACTCCCTAGGCCCTGGGTTGGATTTCCCACAGGAATGAATATGGTGGAGCAGTGTTCTGGCCTCTAATACTCAGAAATGGCCCTGTTGATCTCCTAACTTGCACAGAATTGATGCTTGTTTGCATGTTAACCCCACTCACCCATCTCTCTGCCTCTGCACACACTAGCTGAGCTATACCAAAATGGTAATCTCGCTGCACTCCTCTTTTACTACTGAGTCAACTGCTTGGGAAACTTGGCTGTGCCTGCAGAAGTCCTAAACTGGAGTTGGAGGGAGTAGCTTTGATAGTCTTAGAATGGCAAAATGTGTTATCTTGAAGGGTGTTTCTAACAAACTAACAAAAAAAAGGCCTGGGAAGTGACTCAGCTTAAGAGCGTGTGATCTCAGTCTGATCTAACACATTTTCTCATGTGGGGGAACACATGCGGACCGTGTCTACTTGGGGTGACGTGCCCAGTTAACAACCTACTTCAACCACCCACCCTCTCACATTAGCCAGACCTTAGATGCCCGCCCACTTGACATGCAAGAGAACAAAAGGGACATCAGACTATTATAGAGAAATACTGATTTTTAATTCAACTTAAGGTAAACTCTAGGCATCAGTCATCTTTCAGCCTACAAATTAGCAAAACCATTGAGACAAGGCACAGATTTTCCCCATAATTGTTACATGGCTCCAGTTACAAAAAAAAATTTATGAAAATGTTAAAACATAAAAATGTAAATCTGAGATATAAAAAAAGTATAAAAAAAAATCCCACAAAACTTGACATTGTTCCATTTTCTACAAAATTAGCACCAGTAGGAGTAAAAGGTGTTAAAAACCATTACAGCATTTCTGAAATGCAGCCTGTTGGACCTCCCATGCCCCTAAAATTGACTAAAAGGACTTTAAAATCTCAGAGAGACAGAGACCTTTTATTGCAGTTTCTCCCCTCTGCAATCTCTTAGATGGGGAAAAGTGCGGGAAATGTGCTTCTGCCACTGGCTGTCAAAACAGGTTGAAGAATTGGCCTGTGTTCTGATTCTAGGGGAATTGTGCCTGAAGACAAGTGTGAATGGTACATCTTGGGAGTGGGGGCATGTGAAAAGGAGGGTGGGAGACACAGGAAGGTCTAAGGAAGCCTTATCCTTCACTGCCCTGCACATGGGGAAGAGGGATATGTGAAGCTATGCCTGGTTACAGCATCAGTGGCAGCTTCTAACCCAGCCCTTCCCTCCCTGAGCTCCCCGGAGGGGTCAACTACAGTCACTGAGGGGGATTTAATTAAGGGAGACCCTGCCCTTACATGAGCAGGAAGAAATAGCCCTGAATGTGATGATGTCATCCCTGCTGTCATCATCATGAAAAATATTCTAAATGAGCCCTGGCAGTACAGTATACTGCCAGAAGGAGGAACTGGTCTGGTTGGGGAAAAATTCAAGAAAGGCAGACATCCTGTCCTCTTCTGCTAGGCCCAGGTGGGGAGAGGACAAAACAAACAAACAAACAAAAAAAAACCTCTGGGTTCTTAAAAATGTCCCTTAGCCGCATTGTCTACAACTGTCCACTCCTGGAAACAAGGGAGCTGCAGACACTTAAAATTTTTTAAAGACTTGCATTTTCTGTCTTGGGTGATTCTTCAGCATTAACCTGAGTATTAGAGAACTGTCGGCACTGTGGTTTTGGTATCTTAGCCATCCTATCTCTTGAGCGGTTAACCCAGGAGGGGAAAGAGGGAAACAAACAAACAAAAAAGTCTTCTTACTATCTACTTCAAGTTTTTAAAGTCTTAGAAAATAAAAATGAGCACCATGTCTGGCTGCTCCAAGCAGCCGGGTCTGAATTGTGCACAATGAGGTGGCAAGTCATGCTACCCCTGCTGGAAGGGTACTGTTCCCTCCACAAAGGTAGCTTGAGACAAGAGCCACATAGCAGAGTTGAGGAAGGGCAGAGCCCAGGCAGCACCTTCTGGATCCAGGCTTGGTCCCATTCCCCCATGCCAAGGGCCTCCCAGAAGAACTATTCACAGGCAAAGTAGTCCTTCAGGGGGGCGAAGAGGTGTCTGATGACTGGGACACTCCAGGATCTTCCAAGCAGCTTCTGGCGGGCACCACGGCCCATGTTGCACACGTCTGTGTAGTGCACAGGAAAGCCAAAGATCCTGGAGGTAAGACACCAGATGAAAAGACAGTCAGAAGGGCAACCTCCAACATGCTGAGCACTTTGAGAGTTTTTGCTCCCCACCCCTGCTGGGAGGGACAACCAGACTTTCAAAGTACCCTGTGCACCCAAGAGGCCAGACCCACAGTCCTTCTGAACACAGAGATGGTCGTGAGGGCACTTGTGCTGTGTACCCTCCTGGCATTAATCACTAACATTGTACATGGGCACCTGGAGTTCTTCCTGAGATCATAAAGACAATTTTCTTAATAAGGAACAGAAAGGTCTTTTCAACATCAGATGGTTGCATAATTTAATAATTGAATACACTGAAGCAGGCTGAGATTTTGATCTCTGCAAATTCAGTTACTAGATTAAGGCTTAAACTATACTTAATGGTAGATACCAAGTAAGAATACCAAGAGTTTACTGCAGCCAAGGACTACATTATCAGTGTGTCTCATTTATTCCAAGGTTTATCATCCAGTGGGCAATGGCAGAGTATAATAAACACCAGAACCTGGGACCTATTGTGTTCATTAACTGCTTAATGCCAGCCATGTGCACCATGTCACATGTCTGGCGGAGCATTACAGTCCTTAGTCACAAAATCCAGACTAATCCAGAGTATGTGTGGGCAAGATTACATGTTTCCTTCCACTAATCAGATATTAGTGAAACTAAGAAAACTAATGGGGGGGGTGGTGGCGATGTTAGACAGTGGCACCTTTCTATCTCAGTGCATCACAAAACATCTTCCTTGCCATAGGCAAGGATCTGTTTAAATCCCCAGTTCCCCACCTGCAGTGGGTGGGGGTGACGTCAAAATTGGTGAAGCAGGTCTGCAGGTATTTCTCATTGGCCTATCCTATAAAAAAATGGAAAGATGGCCATCAGGAGCAGTGCATTCTTAGTGCAGTCACAAGTCTCAGTGATACCACTGGAGGCAAAAAAAAATAGTAATAAAATCCAATTAAAAAGTTACTACTGGTAACTCAAAATCTGGGGTGAAAATATAATCTATGGGTGGTCAGGGAGGTGGCTCAGTGGATAAAGCATTGGTCTCTTAAAATTCAGTCCCCTGCAGCTCATGTGATGTCTGGTTCTTATTTCTCATTCATGAATAAATAAAATCTTTTAAAAGAAAAATGTTCATGATAATTCAATATAGCTTTGTGAGTGGTAAAAGCAGTGTTTCGGGTGTTTCTCCCTAGCACCTTCCCTCTCAATTTCTGGCTGTTTCTAACCAATAAAGATACAAATTTATAATCCAATAAAAAAAAAAGACAAATGAAAACGAAACCCAGAGCTCTGAAGTCTATATGCAGACTCCTGAAATTAACATAGGCACTGCCAACTAAATGGAAGAGGGAGAAGACAGGTTGTGAGAAAGAAGGATCAGCTATCTATAAAATGGAGTAACCTGGAAGAAGGAGCCTTCTGAGAAACAGTAATGGCATGTCAGTAGTTTTAGCCGTCCCCCAGCTGCTTCCTAGGCATGTTGGGGCATGACACAGGCACAACAGCAGGATGGCATTATGTAATGTGTTTGTGTTTCAGAATCCTCTCCACCTCCAGACTCACTGGCCATTCCTCCCAGGATGGCTACTGAAAAGCTGTTACCCCCAGTGCATCTGCCCTTTGTGTGCCTCGGGGATCAGCTCTTCCCAACTGGCTCACTCCCTCTCCACCACAGCAGCCTTGCTCACCTTTCTATCTCAGTGCACCACAAAACATCTTCTTTGCCATTCATGACAACAGGGAAAAGTTGGTTTTTCCCCTGTTTGATTGAGTTCGACTTGGTGGTTATTGTCTGTACTTTCTTTAACTGGAGAACAAAATGACATCATGGAGTGAGCACAGTAGGAAAGGTTCAAGGCAAATCAAGAATTACCTAGGGAAGAGATGGAGATGGGAAGGTGCAGGGGGAAGAGAGCAAGGGGCAGGCTCACAGCATGAGAAGAGTCAGAAGAGCTGAGCTGGAAGTATCAGAGCACTGTGTGCTTCTCACGGACACCAAGTTAGTGCATGGGAAGGATCAACCTCAGAGATTAAAAACAAATGAGCAGAGTGAGACCACATGGGTGCAGAAAGACACCAATGTTGCTGATCAAAGATTAAGTTTTTTACCCTCCCAAAAAAATCATTACAGGGTAGTTTATTTTGACGTAAATGTAAATTACCAGTATTTTAAATGAGAATCATTTCTTAAAAATTTGGGGGGGGGGAGATAAGTGTTGATTTCAGACTAAGAGGAACAGCAGAGATATATACAGTCCCTATGGAATGTGCATTCACAATCCACTTTGTGTTTCCTCAGTGATGATCAAAAGCCTCTCACCCTACCAAGGCACTTTTAAATAAAGATGAAGGGTGAAAGACCCAGCACCAAGGTGTCAAGTGAGGGAGGGACAGGAACAAACTGGACAGCAAAGATCAGGACCCTTGCTTGGAATCACCAAGTGCATTTCCCAGGAGGCCATGGTACAGACCAACCATCTTACCTTTGCTGTCCTATTGAATTCCAAGCAGTCCTGCAGCTCGAGTTTATCATTCTTTGATGCTATCACGGGCCTGGGAACAGCCAAAACCCATTACTTTCTACAGTAATATAAATGGGGCTTTTTGGTAGGCACCTCCCGATGTGGGAGTGTGGGCCTATAGTTACAGAGTGTGCTTTGGCTGGGAGTTAGCTACAAATACCCTGTCACAGGCCTGTGTGCTAAGAGTCAGGAATAGACAATTCCTTAAGTAGAGGGAAGGCCTATGCCTGCCAACAAATGCTCCACAGACCTCCACTTTATTACTTAGGTTCTCCCATAGGATGGGGATACAAAACTTTGGTGGTGGATATGTTATGGAACTATACAATATTTAACGTTACAGTCATCTACTATTAAGCAGAAACTTAAAAATGAAAAAGGTGGCTTGGGCAGTGGCACACCCAGTTAGTCGCACTTAGTACCAAGTGCAACTATCTGGTTCAAGCCCCAGGCTAACCACCTGCTGTGGGGATGCTTCACAAGCTTTGGAGATCTGTGTCTTTCTCCCTCTCTCTTCTTCCTATCTCAATTTCTGTCCTATCCAATAAAATGGAAAAATGTCAGCCAGGACCAGTGGATTTGTAGTGCAGGCACTAATCTCCAGATAATCCTGGAGGCAAAAATAAGAAAATAGAAAAAGGGGAGGAAAAGGTTCTGATTTAAAGGTGGATGCGGAAAACTGGAAACTCCTCTTGTGCTTCCTTCTATTCACTCTCCCACTGTTTACTAATGAAATAGTGACTGTGCAAGTCATGCCACCTTGAGCTGTAGGACTTGTTATTTGTGATATGTCACAAATAACAAATGTCAGTACGCAAAATCCATGCCTTGGCGGATTGCTTTCTGTGGATGCAGACCCAGAGTTTTTAATTTAAGCACTAGAATTGGGTGCAGGTAGGACAGACAGTGGTTCACAAAAGAAGTAGCCTTTGAAACCTGGAAATGCAGAGACAAAGAGATGGCTGAAAAAGCAAAGACTCCAGAGACTGGAATAGTTAAGCAGTGGCAGAGCAGAAAAAGCAATTAAGTCTAAAAGCATAGAGTTGATGATCACCAAAGCCCAGTCTATAATTTCAATGCTAAATGGAAATCATGAAAATGTTGCATACCAAAATGGGGTTAGGGAACCACACAACCTATATTCTGTTGCTTATGTCCCCTGTCATATGCCACCCTGATCTGATCATACGCCTTCCATGAACTCAATGGAGCTGAGCTTACAGTGCTTACAGTGGGTTTATTCTATGTCTGCACTCAAACAAATTGAAATATTTCACCTAACAGCTAGACTTGGCTTATGGCTGATGCTGTAACCATTAATCCCACAAGTTAGAGCTAGTACCCCAATTTTCCATAGCCTTTCACCGCACATTCATTGTAACTGTGTCAGCAAATCCAGTGTCAGAATATGCATCATTTCCTGGGTAAATGCCAAAGATCTACCATTATGCTGGTCTAAGTACTTCCTATGGCACAGTACAGCTCCTTGTCACTGTTTCTGTCTGCTATACCTTTGCTATACCTTTTGCTATACCTTTCAAAACTCATTCTACTTTCCCTATACCTGCTGTGGGATCAGCAAATCCCACAGGATGACCCTCCTTCTAAGTTCTCTGCCCTGCCCTTACCAGTGACTCAGCTTCAACTACTTCTCTCAAAGCAAATCAGCAAGTAGCTTCTTACTTCTACACTTCCACTAGGATATTAATTTCTTGAAATTATCCTCATCCATTCCTTTAGTTAGGGACCTTGAATAGAAGCAATCTTCCCACTAATTTGTTCAGTGCTTCCAGGGTTTTCTCCCATCAACCATGACCCTGAAATCACTTACTGTGTATTCCAGTTCTCACACAAGGAAAATCCACCCCAACCAATCAGGACTAATAAACCGATATAGTGAAAGCACTAAGTAAGTGCAGGCTCACTGAGCCCATCTCACTCCACACACTGCACCATTTGACTGGCTGATGAGCCCAATAAAAATGCAAGATATCCAGCCCCTGAGCTATTCTACTGCCTTCTCACTTCTGCCCACACTTTGCTAAATGTCTGAAAGTTGAAGATGGTTTCTGAAGTTCACTTATTTGCAAATCTGGGGCATCACATTACCACTGCATTTTTGTCTTAATTACGTTCTTCTTGAAATCACATATAAGACATAACTAATCCTCATCCATATCTCCTGCTTTCAACATGAAAGGGCTGATAAGAAGTTGGGATAGGCTGTTGGTTTGGAAAGGGGAGGGAGACACAGGCTTTAGTCTAAAATTGTCATTTTAGTTCAGACATTTATTCATGGAAAGTTGATCCCAAGCATGACTGGCTTTGTGGTAGGGAGATAAAGAGTACTTCAAGGCCAGGGAGGTAGATCTGGATAAGCATTTTGTTTGAAGTATGAGACTATAGATTTGATCCCTCATTTTGCATGTTCCAGGATTATGAACTGCTTTACTAAAATTGATTGGGGGTGGTGTAGGGGTGGTAAGTGAAAGCCTCAGTGACCCTGATTGGGGAAGACACCACTGTGAGAACCAGGCCTATATGCAGTGGTGTAAGTCAGATGGACAGACTATTGCCTGAGATATTCAGGGTTAGGGTGAATCCTGGGCAGAGATCCTTTCTCAGTCTTGTCTAGAAGGCATGAACATGGCTCTGTATCTGACATAGTTGTCTGTCTGCACAGAGGCCCCCCCAGTTACCTGTTCATTCCTGGCAGGTTGCCCCAGAAATACCGGGCTCTGTGAGCAGCAGACACTTTGATGGCATCGATCATGACTGGATTGCACTGCAGGCACAAAAGAGAAGGGAGTCAGAAGCCAGGGGTTTAGGCTGGCTGGACAAGGCTGCTCTCTCAGTGAGGCGGCTGCAAAGAAAGTGTAAACTCCAAATTAAGGGTGGGGCAAAACTGGCTGACAGGCAGGTTAGAGAGAAGCACAGCCTGAGGCACACCAGATTACAGTGCAGGCTACGAAGAGGTGGGGAAAGCAGTTAAAAAATCCAACCTGGTGAGATGAGGTCCTGGGCTAGAGGAATGCATTGTTTGCAGATTGTGGCTAAAGAACCCAATATGCCAAGTTAATACAGCATGCCTGAAATAAAGTTCTATGAGCTCAGAACAGGGCTTTAGCATTTCAATTAAGTCCATAAGTATTAAGTGCATAGGTATTAAGTGCATAGGTATTAAGTGCATAGGTATTAAGTGCATAGGTATTAATTATCTCCTTGATGTGTATTAAATAGCCTGCTAAATCAGTTTTCATAATAAGATTCAAGTGTCACAAAGATATCATGTATCGTAGAGTAGCATCCTTTTGATATCAATACTTCTTTATTATCAGTATGGTCTTCCCCACCAGGGTTACCTTTAAAAAATTCTAGTTGTCTCTTACCTCCAAGAAACGACAGATGTCCCTTTTGTCATCGACCTTCATAGCTACCACATTCTCAAACATCCAGAAGAATGGCCTGTCATCACCCTCCTTGGGGCGTGCATAATGCAGCAGGTGGTAAAATTCAAAAAAGAGTCTGCCAGTGCCCTCTGAGATGAGAAAAGAGTTGGGGGTCAGTCATTCTTTCAGTCACCAGTTGTTTGATCATCATCTTATTTAACATATATCCCCTCAAAGCCCAAGTCCCCTAGAATAACTTTAGGCAATGACTAAAGAAATGTCTACAGATATCTCTGGGAGTTAGAAATCATGATGGCATATGGACAGACCCAGCAGGTAAGGATGGTGAGAAGCCAACAGCTTTCTAGAGCAGCACTCAAATGATGGGTTTGCTTGGGTACATTAAAAATGAAGGGATGCTCACCATACAGGCCCTTCCTGGCAGGGTTCACATTTGAAAGATCATTGCATGGGCTTCCACCAATCACCAAGTCGAAGGGGCCCCAGTCTTCAATCTGAGGAGGGGGGAGTCATTCTTAAGAGAGGAATTGCGGGGGGCGGGAGGGTATCAGAAGGTAGTGCAGTGGGATAGGAAGGTAGTGCAGTGGGTAAGCATACTTGGTAAGGACAGGCATAAGCCCTGGTTCCCCACCTGGAGGGGAATCACTTCACAGGCAGTGAAGGTGTCTATTTTTCTTTCCCCTCCTCTTTCCATTTCTCTGTCCTATATAACTATGTCATCAACAATAATAACTACAACAATAAAAAGGGCAACAAAAGGGACAATAAATAATGAAAGGGGGGGTGGGACACTACTGAGGGGCACAGGTTCAATGACCATCTCTGCTTTTATGCCAGAGCTGAGCCATTAGTCATTAGTCTTTTTCTTTACCTCCTTATTTATTTTGGATTTTAAAAAGGGTAAAGGAGAAAGGTCTGCAGCCTTGCCTTACTCATTGTAGAGCCTTCCTCTAATGCAGGATTTTACTACATGTGAGCACAGGTGCTACAATTTCATACTCTTAAACATGGGGAAATGGCCCACATGGCTGTCAGGGTGTGTGGCTCAGGGACAAGAGTGTGGCAGCCCACCCAGGAGCCCATCTTGTGACTAACATCTTTCCTGGTGATATCCCTGACATCATGCACATATTTGATGTTGCCCTCATGCTTCACGGTCCCAACAGCAATGGACTCTTCACACACTTCAGAGGCCACATACTTCTCCACTTTGAAGCCCAGTTCTTTGAGGACCAGGTACCCTATAGGTGGTTCAAGGAGACAGAAAATCCAATTCAGTTTAGGTTTTCCAGATCTACTTCATATACGGACTAGATTCATTCACTCAAATATCGCTGTCAAGGATGTGGAAACAGCACACTGGTCACAGCAAGGACCAAGCCCAAGGAAAATGTGAATGGATGCAGTAACTGATAGAGGTGTACCGACATGGACAAAGACACATGGGAAGAACATGGTTAAGAACTTCAGGGTATTCAAAAATGAGTAGAGCATAGACCTTTTGTGGGTTACTTTAACTTATTAAAAATATTTATGTGGGAGTCGGGCAGTAGCGCAGTGGGTTAAACGCAGGTGGCACAAAGTGCAAGGAGTAAGGACCCAGGTTTGAGCTCCTGGCTCCCCACCTGCAGGGGAGTTGCTTCACAAGTGGTGTGAAGCATGTCTGGAGGTGTCTATCTTTCACTCCCCCTGTCTTCCCCTCCTTTTTCCATTTCTCTCTCCCTGTATCCAACAAGGATGACAACAGCAATAATAACTACAACAATGAAAAACAAGGGCAACAAAATGGGATAAAAATATTAAGAAATAAAAATAAGTAAGAATAATACAGGCAGACTATCTTTCTCTCCCTGTCATCCCCCCTCTCCAATGAGGACATCAAAAAAAAAGGGCTATCCCTAACATGTCAATTGACAAACAAGCACTGGGTTCAGAAATCCTGGGAGGTGAACACTGCTGGGTGAACAATCTCACCTGTTGCAATCCCATCAAACAGGGACAGAACTCGAATGGGTCGCCTCCGGGGTGCAGGAATTGCAGGGAACAACTTGGGGGCATCCTGCCAAGTTAAAGAAGGAGGTTAGAGAGATGAGTGCAGAGGGAAGACTTATCCTCTGGGGGCTGGGAGGTGACCTTCCTGAGGAACTCACTGACACCCATCAAACGTGTGGGCACAGGACGGCTATGCTAGCCTCAGGCATGACCACACAAGAACACTACAGGTGTTCACTGACATGCATACACTGTGTAAGCCATGCAATGTAGAACAGAGCCCTGTCACCTACACTATGCTTTGGACAATGTGATAATTTTTAAACCATCTGTTAGTCAAGGCTATTGAAAATCTATGTAATAGTGTATACCAAGAGCTGGGGAGGAAGGAACACTAAAAGTCAGAGACCTTGTAAGAGTCTGAGGTTCTCAAAGGCTTGCTTATTAATGTCACTAATTATTCATGCCAATAGGCAAGCACCCAAAGATAGGTGGGGGCTGGACTGCTGGGCAAAGACGACTTACATATTCCCTTCCTGGGTCAGTGGTAAAGAAGGTCTGCAGACGCATGTTCCAATCTTTGCGGCGGCGCAGGATACCATGACAGCGCTGAGGGAGGCACATGTAGCAGCTCCAGGGCTCCTGTAGCTTGGCCTCTGCAGCTGTGCCAGTGCCAACTAGCACCTCCAGGCATTCCACACAGAAGCACCTGTACTCAACAGGAGAAAAGGGATGTTGCACAATAGTACCAGGTGCCTTGTTTGCCAGCCTTTCCCTGAAGAGATGGCACCAGCAGTATAGCTATCTTAACTTGAGTAACTAACCCTGGGAGACATGGTACTGCCCTTGGTTCAATAAAGTTCAACACCTTAGAATTAAATACTCCTCCCTTAAAGCATTTTTTCCTGCCATGGGATGGCAGCCCCCTGCACTTGGCTGCCTGGAGTCCCTCTTTCCAGGAGGACAGAGTGGGCCAAAGCTCACCGGCAGCAGCTCGTGTTGCTGCAGAGAAGTAGCTCTCGGCCCTCACAGCACACGGTGCAGTAGGACTGGTAGCCATCATCATCATACATGTAGAACAGCTCATGGAAGCGATTCTGGCAGAGAACACGTGAAGTCAGACAAGGTCCCTCCAGCTCCTGTTTCCTCACCAGGAGAGCCAATTATAGGGAGAATTGCCCCTTGCTACTGAGATCTGGGGCCTCCCTCACAAAGGGCTACTCAAGACTGGTGGGGAATACCTTAAAGGAAGGACATGAAGGGATGGCAAGAGGGCCAGGAGAGGTAGAACTTACCCTGCAAGTCTTGCAGAGCCCACCCTCAAACAGAGGATGGAAGGACATAGGATTTTTCCTACCACAGGACAGGCAGCTATCTGTAAGGAAGACAAAGAAGTAGCTAGTGTTAAAATACACAACATGGCTAACTCAGGTCCGGGGTCTACTCTCTGCTGGCACCATGCCTTGTGCACCATGCTCAGGCTTTGTTCCTTTCATCAATGCTTCAACCACCCCCCAGAGGTTGGGAAAGGTGAAGTTGATAGTTTTAAATGTGGTACAGGCAAAAGTTGGGCAATTACAGAAGAGGTGGGGGTGAGTACCAAGCAAAGGCCCCTGGGTTTCAAGTGAATTCATGTTGAGCCTAATTTGCTTGTTGTTATCAGAAGAACAACATCATCATCCCCTGGGGATGATCAAGGAATTGTCCAAACTTTTTAAAATGTTCTTTGTGGTCATAAGTGACATTTGTTGCTTTCCCAGACCAGTACTGAGTAATCACTCAATAAATATTTGTAAATTAAAGCACATCAGGATGAGCAACCTTAAAACTGCGGAGTCTGCTGGAGTTAATCTCAGAGAATGGCAGGTGAAGTGTCTGCCAGTTAGAAAAGCCTGACCATGTTTTCAATTGTCTTAATCAAGGTGACCTGTAAGTCATTTTGTACCAGACATCCTTGCTGCTTTCTTCAATGGGTCATTTGGAAAAAAGAAACCCATTCCTTCTATATACCAACTTTGATGCCTTTGGGTCCCTGACCTTAAAAAAATAGAACAAGCCCTGGAAGGGTGAGGATGAGCACAAATTAGCCTGGATACAAGGGAAGCCTGGCAAGGGAAAGAGCATTACCTTCCAGATTGCTTTTGTTGTTGGCAACATCCAAAGCCATTTGCTCTGTTGAGGAAAGAGGTTCGGGAGAGTCAGGGAGCTTCTTGGCACATTGGTTACAATTCTGCACTGGGGAGTACCAATATCTGCTGGATCCTGATAACTGGCCAGAAATAACCCTCTAGTCTCTAAAATCCCACAATCACCTCGACTCTGGTCTTCTCTGTCCTTGCCATTGTTGTAACAATTTGTCTTGAGGCGCTTGGGCGGGGGGCAGTAATCAGAGTTGGCAGAGTCATCAGCTGTGCGTCTCCGGGATTTGTTATCTATAAACAGTAAGGAGCTAACTGAGGAGAGTGCTGGGCGAATGCAGCCTTAGACAAGAACACATCTGGGCACGCCAGAAGGCTATACTGCTGTCATATTGTCTTACCATGGACCAGAATGTGAAAGCCACTATATGTATATAAAGCATGTTTGCTAGGATTTCAAAAAAGTGTGGGATGCAGAAGGCTACATTCAGCTCAAAGATCATTAGAGAAGCCCTGTGATGTCCAACAAGCCAGATAACGTGTCACGTGTGGCTTAATTGAAATATGACTTTGACAACGCCCATGTTCAGCGGGGAAGCAATTACAGAAGCCAGACCTTCTACCTTCTGCAACCCACAATGACCCTGGGTCCATGCTCCCAGAGGGATAGAGAATGGGAAAGCTATCGGGGGAGGGGGTGGGATATGGAGAATGGGCGGTGGGAATTGTGGAGTTGTACCCCTCCTACCCTATGGTTTTGTTAATTAATCCTTTCTTAAATAAAAAAAAAGTTAAAAAAAAAAAAAGAAAAATTAAAAAAAAAAAAAGAAATATGACTTTGAGTGTTTATTTTTAATCAGAGCACTGTCCAGAGTTCTGCCTAATGGTGATGAGTGTTCATCCTAGAAGCTATGTCTGGCATACATTTAATTTTTTACTATAAATTTGTAACTGCCAAGGTCTTCATTGAAGAAAATCTGGACATTTGACATGATTCATTATGTAAAATCTAATTGCTAAATCTACAAGTTCTTGGAAATGTTATTAAAATTCAGTTGATTCAAGTGCTAAAATAAACTGTTTGAAATACTGGGATTAATTATTACTATTTTAAATTAATTAATTTTTTATAGAGTACTCCTTATTTCTAACTTCTGAGTGGGCCAGGGGATTTAACCTGGGACCTCTGAGCTTTCCTAGCTAACTGTTAACATTTAACTTGTTTTATTTATATACTGTCTATATATAATTTTATTTAATATACAAAATTTATTTAATATATAAATATTATTTATATATTAAATAAAATAAAATTTAATAAATATTAATATAAATATTTTATTTAATAAAATAAATTTTAATATACAAATCCAATCAACCAGGGACACAGTGAAGCGATATGTTGGTCCTAGGAAGTGATATTATGTAGCAATTATAAACCACAACAACTTAATCACAAAAACCACATTGTTAGGGGAAATCAAGAGAAAATCAGAACCCACTAGTGTGTAGAAGAAACTAGAAGTATGTGCACACCCAACAAGGTTAACCTGAAGACCACTGTGAGTGAAAGGTGGGGAGAGTTTAGGTTGGCTGTGGAACAGATTTGATTCTTTTTCAGTGACCAGGAAATTCAAGTGCCAAGAAAAGTGTGCAGTTAAAAGTTTGGAAGGGAATACCGTGTTTCCTTGATTCTAACTTCCCATTGCCTGAACGACGAACCTTCGACTTATTAACAACTTTGGGAAGGGGGGAGAAAACAGAACAACATGTTAAAAGCATGAATTGTAAACACAAATTTTAAGCCTGGATTTAAGCTTTTTGGGACATTATCAGTTATCAAGGAGAAAATGTTGCATTGGTGCCATTATTAAGCATTATTATTAGATAGAGATATAGAGAGGGAGAGTCTGACATCTGTAGCCTTGCTTTATCACTTGCTTCACACTTTTTCCCTGCAAATGGGGCTTGAACTTGGGTCCTTGTGCTCTGTAATGTGTACTTAATTTGTACTTATATTTTTAAAATCTTTCCCAATTTTTTTCCAATGGGAATATCTTGCATACGTGTTCCCACAGCCAGCATTGAGTGCTGTTATAGACACCCATTCATACCTGGTTGCTTGTTGTTGGGTTTCAGGCCCTCAACACCGGTAGGCTTGAAGCCACCTTGAGCCCACTCCAGCATAGGCTTCAGTTGGTTGTCTAAGGAGTCACCAGGGCTTCTGGGGAAGGTCTTGCCAGCCCGTACTCTGGCTTTCTGCAAAGACAAAAGGCAAGTTTGTGGTGATGCTGGTGGTGGATGCTGGCTAGGCCACAGCTGAGGGCTGAAATCCCTTTTCCACTTGGCCCTTTCATAGCAGGCAGCTGTCCTGGTCTGTGGTATGTAAGGCCTGTGCAGATGGCTAGGAGGCCAGTGGGTATAGATGGGGTGTGAAGAATTCTCATATAGGCACCCCAAATGAGATTTTCTCCTTGAAGGGAAGATGGTCAGCTCTTAATCAGAGGGGAGATTAGCTCCGCAACCTTTGGGATCAGTCAGAACTTCTCAGAAAGCATATTTCTTTTCTATTTATTTTTAAGAAAGCACTGCTCAGCTTTGGCTTATGGTGTTATGGCATGAGTATGTTTGTATAATTATGCTATCTACCCAAGCCTGAAACCACCTCATTTTTTATTCTCCATTGTAGATGAAAGTGTAAAATATTTTATATTGGAAACATTTCTGATTTAGCAAAGAGCTTAACAGAGTCCAGTGACCTTTCCTACTGTCAAGGACACTCCTCCATGATAGCATAGAACTATACCCAGGAGGAAACTGACCTCAGCCGCTGTCCAGCTTTGGCCTTGAACTGTTTATAAGGAATATGCTTCTCATTCAAATATTTCTTCCCAATTCAGCCTATAGTTCTGACAGTCACTCAGTGGAAAAGTAAGGGCAGCAGGAGGGAAGGGGAAAAAAAAGCTACCGATGGCATTCATAGAAGTTATATGAACTCTCACCACCTCTTTAATTGCCTGTTCCCTCACCCCTTACTCTGGGCTGCTATGTGGACTGACAGCATTATCCAGGCTAGACCCTCTCCACCCACTCCATTACCTCCAGTGCATGGTACATGGCCTTCCTATAGGAGACAAGTTTATTGTATGTTGCCATGTTAAAGTGCTGGCTGAATAGTCCCAAAGCAACCAGCTTATCCGCAGAAACCTAGAAGAGAATGGCATCATCAACATCTTATAACTTAAGATTCCCTAAGAGCAGAAAGTGGAACTGCTCTATAGCACAATGTAACCCTGTATCCGGACAAGTCACTTAGTACTGGGCGGATAATAGGCACATGCTGTGATTACTATTCAGTCTTTTAGCAACTGAACATCTTTAGAAAACTGCTTGGCTAAGAGCAAATTTTTTTTACTACTTGATTTTCATAGAGCATAGGTACATACAATTCTACACCCAAGTCAACAGGCCATGCATGAAGACGTCATTGTCTACAACTTGCATTTATTTAATATACATTATTTGCAGCTTAAGGTCTGGGAGGTGGCACAGTGGGTAAGACATTGGAATCTCAAATATGAGGGCCTGAATTCAGTCTCTGGCAGCATGTTACCAGAGTGTGTCTGGCTTTCTCCCATGTAACATCTTCCTGAGTAAATAAATTGGCAACTCTATTCCTGACCTATCCCAAGATCAGTATTGACACCACTTATAAAAAATTCAGGACATTTGGGATCAGAGAGGTGGCGCAGTGGCTAAGGCACTAGACTCTCAAGCATGAGGTCCTAAGTTCAATGCCGGGCAGCACATGTACCATAGTGATGTTTGTTTGTGTTCTATTAGTAAATAAAAAACTTTTTTTTAAATTTCAGAACATAGTTGTTTATGGAGATGAAAGTGTAACAGTCCCCCATTATAATTATATCCCATCAAGCTAAGAGTCACACTTCCATCTTATTAGCATCTGGTCTAGTCTTAAGGCTTTTTTTTTATTGCCTTCAGGGTGATCACTGTGGCTGAGTAACATCTTTTTTGCATTGTTGTTACTGTTGTTGTTGCTATTGCTGTTGGATAGGACATAGAAATTGTGATGGGAGAGAAATTGAGAGATGGGGAAGACAAAGAGAAAGAAAAAAAAAATACCTGCAGATATGCTTCATAGCTTGTGAAGCAACCCAGTTGGGTGGGGACCAGGAGACTTGAACCAGAACCAGGGGGCTGGAACTGGGATGGATCCTTGAAAGAATTCGCCTTGCACAGTTTGAGTTTAACCCACTCAGATGCCCTGTCTCTCCACAAGGACCATTTCTTATCTCACGATGATGTGGCAATAAATGAATTTTCCCAACAATAAAGCTACTGGCCTAGACAGCTGGTAATACAATGTATGTTTCAGGTGCCCATTCCCTGCTCTCTCTGCTGGCAAGAGATAATCTACATGAAAACTCCCTCCAGTCACTTACTACACCCACTGGGAAATTCAGTATCTATGATAAATGGACCAAATGATACATAACATACAGGAAAACCTAAAACTTCAATTGTAAATCAAATTCCACAAATATACTTGGCTTCCACTGCTTCATGACTTTTCTGATAAAGAAACCACAGCACAAAACTTACTTCAACAGTACTTCAAGATTTAATTTGCTGAGAAGACTTTTTCTTTAATGGTGCCAGGTACCACAACAGTAACACAACTTTGCTCTTTTCTGGGATTCCCCCCCCCAATCTCTTTCTCTCTCATTCTCTCTCACTCTCTCTTTAAATGGAGTGTGCTGGATGTCTAATTTTGTTCAGATGACTGCAGAACCTGGAAAAGCTGTTGGCTGCTATTGATGCATAACATACTGCTATTGGTCTTTTTATATAAATAAATATATACATATATATAATTTGAAAAAAAGATTTAATTTGCTAGGCCCTCACAGGTACTATGTTTTTCTTTTTTTTATTTTATTTATAAAAAGGAAGCACTGACAAAACCATAGGATAGGAGGGGTACAACTCCACACAATTCCCACCACCAGATCTCCGTATCCCATCCCTTTACCCTGATAGCTTTCCTATTCTTTATCCCTTTGGAAGTATGGCCCTAAGGTCTTTGTGGGGGTGCAGGAGGTGAAAGGTCTGGCTTCTGTAATTGTTTCTCCACTGAATATGGGCGTTGACAGGCCGATCCATACTCACAGCCTGCCTCTGCCTTTGTAGTTTTTCAGTCACTAACATTGCATGCACCATGCACAGCTGGCGTAATCCTTACATAAACTATACTGAGGAATGAACCATCAGTGTAGTTCTGGGGAGGGTGGTGCAGAGGTTAAGGCATGGGCTTCCCAAGTAGGAGGTCCTGAGATCAACTTCTAGCAGAGCATGCACCATACATCTCTAACTCTCACTTCCCCTACACCCCATAAAACAGAGCTGAGCAGTGTTCTGGTAAAAAAAAAAAGAAAATAGCAGAGATACTACCACATATGCCAGAATGATGCTTTGGCTAATCCTCTCCCTCTTAGCCAACTTACCTCAGAGAATTTGCCATCACCAAACCACTGGACCCACCGCATCCCAGTCATGGCCTGTCGCTTGGATGTGGATTTCCAGGATACCACCATGGCAGGCCACCAGGAGAAGCCCTTGATCTTTCCCCACACAAGGTCTCCAATTCCAAACTCCTTCCCATCCTGGAAGAGAAACCACATGAACCCAAGACTGTGCAGAGCTGGGAAGACAGAATAAGGGTTATGCAAATAAATTTTCATGCCTGTGGCTCTGGGTTTCCATATTCAATCCCAGGCACCAATAACTCAGAACTGAGCATTGCTCTGGTTTTAAAAAGGCAAGACCTGTGGTCCGGGAGGTGGTGCAGTGGTAAAGCTTTGGACTCAAATGTGCCAGAGTGATGTCTGGTTCTTTCTCCTAATTTTCTCATAAAAATAAATAAAAAATGTCATGTGTATTTAAAAAAAAAAAAGGCAAGACCCAGGAGTTGGGCGGTAGCGCAGCGGGTTAAGCGCATGGTGCAAAGCGCCAAGGACAGGAGTCCCAGGTTCAAACCTTCCTGTCTTCCCCTTCTTCATTTCTCTGTCCTATCTGACAAGGACAATAAAACAAGGGCAACAAAAGGGAAAATAAATAAATATTTTAAGAAAAAAAAATTTCACAATGTAAGTTTCTGTGTTCCTTAATATGTTATGAGAAATGAGTTTTGTCAGGGTAAAGGAAGGGCTGTTATCATGGAAATGCAAAATGGACATGGAGAATGAACTCACTATTACTACTACAGTCAAATTTTATACAGTCACCTCTGAGTAATCTTATATAGCCCTCTGTGAGGTACCTGATATTCAGTACTGTCGGCATCTTTGCCCTCCTCCACCTGTGGGCACTCCAGGCTCTCCTGCTGGCTGTCCTGGGTCTGGCAAGGGGTGCTGCTGCTTGGTGGTGACACCACATCATCATTTGTGAGGTCAATTGTGAGGTAGGGGCTGGAAGGAGAAGGCCATGGTGTGCTTGCCCGCCGGCGCAGAGACTGCAAACAGAAAGGCACACATCTTAAGCTCAGTGCAAGAGAAGTGTGTTGCCAGTGGTTAAGGACCCCCATTGCTTCCCAAGAACTGAGTTAAAACAGAACAGAGCACACCAAGGATGGGTTTCCAAAAACAAGGAGGAAAGTCCAAACAAGACAAAGACAATAATGAAGAGTAGTGCTGAGAAGGCCCGAGGGCTAAGAGGCCACTGGTTTCCTTAAGTGCTTACTGTGTGATGTGCCCAGCTTTGCAACAGGAGTGGAGTTGCTGCGACCTTGGGGTTACATCATTGAGAGTAAAGACAGTAGGGAGACAAGATAGCTCTGGAGTCAGTGGTTTTGAGCCCATTCTGAGGAAAGGAGAGAACCCAGTTAATAGGAAATGCAGTTCCTGCATTCCACCATAGTTCCATCTAAAACAGGACCAAGAGGGGAAATTCACCAGGCTGGAGGTTTGTCCAACACCCATGAGAGAAATGAAAGGCAAAACTCTGAACAGAGTAGGTTGGAGAAAAGAAGGTTAGACACCAGCCCCTTTCACTGAGGCAGAGAGCGATGAGAGGCAGATCTTGCGACACCACGCAGAGCCCTGGAGCATGGATCAGAGCATCTAGGGAACCAACCCTGGTACTGGAGAACATCACTGGGGACTCTTCTGATTGACTGCGGCCCTGCCGGCCTCGGGTAGAACGTGCGGAGGGCCTGTGCCTCTCCTGGCTGTTGTTATTTCGAGGTCGGACCTAGAAGCAAGAGAGGATCAGCACAGGGTCTTTGGTTAATGGTGGCATCCGGTCTTCTGCAGGGATCCAAGAGAATTGTGCTTGAGAGGCACCCTTAGGTCAAGAGAAGCAAAAGAGGTAGTTAAATGGAGGAACATGGGTGTCTGTACTGAAAAGTTCAGCCCAAATCCCAAGTGAATGGGGCAAAAGGAGTGTTAATGACAGGGCTGTATGACAATCCACAGCCTGTCACAAAATGGATTAGGAAAAAATACAGGATTCAGAATGGTTGCACAGCATGTAGGGCAACAGCCTTGCAAGCATGAGGTCCCAAGTGCAATCCAACACTGCATGTATCAGTAATGCTCTGGTTATAATCTATAAAACAAAGTAAAAAGAAAGTCAATTTACTCAAACAATTGGAGGCAAAACTACTCAGTTAACTTCAGAAAGGAACTGGAATATCAATCAATCCTCTTTCTCAAAATGGCATTGTTTCCAGGCTTGTGTTCAAATCCTGCATATAAGAGCTTGAGACTAGAACAAGGGAGATAGTGTAATGCTTATACACTAAAATAAGCCAAATCTGAGCAGTGCAGTAAATAGAAAGTACTTTTGATAATCAAGTGGCACATCTGGCTGAGCAATGATCCTGGATCTTTTTTTCCTGCCCACCTGTTCCTGGCCTGGTGACCAGCCAGGCCACACGGCCACAGCCAGCGAATAAGGCCAGTGGCTGCTCTCCGAGGACTCCAGCACACCCGGACAACGCCATGCCCAGGCAAGACTCTAGCCTCGTAAATGATCCTGGATTTAAACCCTATGTTCCTACCTACAAGTAACTACAAGGACCAAGTGCTGAAGCAGTGCTGCAAGTATCTTGTTTTCTCTCCCCCTAACTATATATTTAACAGACCACTGCTCAGCTCTGGCTTATGGTGGTTTGGGGGACTGAACCTGGGACTGACAGAGCCTCAGGCATAGAAGCCTCCATGTATAACCACTAAGCTATCTACTCTCAGACCCCCTCCCAGTATAGCAAATAATAAAATGTGCTTCTGGTAAGTGTAGACAGAATAACAGTCATGTTAAAAACTTTTGTGCCTGAAGCTCAAAGTCCCAGGTTCAGTCATCCCCCTAACCACAGGAGAGAAAAAAAAAAACAAAAAACTTAAGTGCTTTTGTCAGGATTATGAACTGGACAACTCCAGTGCCCCAGATGTTAAGTAGCCTGCATTCAGCACCCAAGGCAGGGCTGGACATAGTGTACTGTCACATGACGTCTTACAATCACCAGCTACTGTCAATCTGGGAGCAGAATAGATACCTCTGGTTTCTGAAGCTGATAGGGTATCAGCCATTCTCCACATGCTGGCTGGGGAGGTAGGCTTTTTTTTTCTTAAGGGTAAAAATAGCATCCCCTACCTATACTGAAGCATCCCTTTCCAAGTTGCTTCTATATGGGAGTTTGATGTTCAAACTTGGGTTCCTCTGCATGGGGACAGGGGTAGATAGCATAATGGCTATGCTAACAGACTCTCATGCCTGAGGCTCTACAGTCCCAGGTTCCATCCCCTACACAACCATAAGGCAGAGCTGAGTAATGCTATGGTAAAAAAAAAATGCAGTTGAGTAACACTTCCCTTAGTTATGTATTTTTTAATTCTTTTTCCTTTGTGCAAACCTCTGTGTTAGTGCTTTAACTCAGGGAAGTAACTTACAGCTGGGCTTTCAGAACGAGTCCTGGTTTCACGGAAGAGTTTTGGCATTGGCATATCAGAGCCTTCATCTTCCTCATCATCTCCATCACCAGTAAGATCCTGCACAAATGAATTATGAATTTTAAAATTACTAAGAGGTAGCAGCATCAAAATAATTTAGACCCAGAGTCTGACAGTGAAGTAATGATAGTACTGTTAAAATAGAACAGGGGTCAGAGATTATTTATAATTCAAGCATGTACCAAGTGCCAGGTCTAGGTTCAAATCTCACCATGTATCAAAGTAACCCATCAAATAAAATTCTAGTATAATTGTCATGAAACCAGAATATACAAGTAGTGTCAGGAATAAAAAGACCTAATTTAAGGGTGCAAGGCAGACACTGGTATACCTGGTTTAAGTGCACCTATCACCGTGCACAATGGCCAGAGTTAAGCTCACTCCCCACCTGTAGGGAGAATACTTTATGTCCAGTCAAATATATAACAGGAAAAAAAATGGAAAAAATGGCTGCCAGGATTGGTGCATTTGTAGTGCAGGCAAGGAGACCCAGAAGTAACCCTGGTAGGAAAGAAAAAAAAAAAAAAAAGAAGCTAATTTTAATTTATCTAATCGAAACTGATACTATAGTTGTCTGGGAGGTGGCACAATGGATTAAAAGCATTGTATCTTTAACTATGAGGTCCTGAGTTTGATCCCCAGCAGCACATGTACCAGAGTGATGCCTGGTACTCTTTCCTCATATCTCTTTTAAGAATAAAATATTCTTAAAAAAAAAAAAGGGGGTGGGGGGAGTTGGGCAGTAGAGCCGGAGGGAAGGTATATAGCATAATGGTTACGCAAAGACTCTCATGCCTGAGACTCTAATGTCCCAGGTTCAATCCTGCTCCACCATAGGCCAGAACTGAACAATGTTCTGATAAAAAATAAGAATCCTGGTTTGATACTGACTCCCCACCTGCATGGGATTCACTTCACAATCGGTGAAGCAGGTCTGCAGGTGTCTATCTTTCTCTCCCCCTTTTTGTCTTCTCCTCCTCTCTCCATTTCTCTGTCTTTTCCAACAACGATGACATCACTAATAATAATAACTACAACAATAAAAACAAGAACAAAAGGGAATAAATAAATATTAAAAATGAAATCAAAACAGACATAGTACAAGAAATAAAAGATCACAATCAAAACATCCCATGGCCATACTGGAGTCATTCTAGTAATGAAAGATCAGGTTTTTTTTTGTTTTTTGCATCATTTTGAAGTCAATTTGATCATTCAGATTAAGGAAAAAATGGATTAAGGAAAAAATAAGTAGAAAGCATATAGTAAAAACTGCATAATTTAAAGGAAGTATAATAAATAATACCCTAAGTGAGGCTGCTCAGAGCTGTACCTAGCAGTGCTCCAAATCTGTCAGTCTACAAGGACTTGCTGAATACCAGTTTAGGTGATCTTGGGCTCCCCAATTAATAAAGCAGAAGGAAATCCTCAGCCCTGACTGGGAGGATGGAAAGCAATACCTGAGTATAACTTAGCAGACTGGAGACCTCCCTCTTGGACAGCCGAGAACTGGATCTTCGGCCTGTGCAGGAGAGAAATTTGATGCTGAGGCAGGATCAGTATGTCATGTCCTCCAAACCCACTGGCATCCTCTCAGAACAATACCTCAGTATTAATTACAAGAGGTCACTGTGCTGCCCAACTCAGGCAGTGCTCACTTAAGTGAGCAATCCAGTGCCTGTCAGACACATTTCAAATGGCTATTTGTGGTGAACAATGCAGAAGTTAAACATTTTCAAGTTCATAGAAAGTTCTATTTGACAGCAAGGCTCTGGAAGAGTTTAACAGGATGGGGACAAAAACAGTTGTGAAGCCAGCTGAGTCAGAAAAATCTCAATGGCAAAGAATCTCAGGTGATGTAATTAGAAATGGAAGCAGTGGGGGCCAGGTGGTAGGGCACATGGCGCAAAGCATTAAGGACTGACATAAGGATCCTGGTTGAGCAACCAGCTCCCCAACTGCAGGGGGGGGGTTGCTTCACAAGCAGTGAAGCAAGTCTGCAGGTGTCTTTCTCCCCTCCTTTCAATTTCTGTCTTGTCCAACAATAGCTATAACAATAACAACCACAACAAGAGCAACAGAATGGGAAAAATAGCCTCAGGAGCAGTGGATTTGTAGTGTTGGCACCAGCACTAACACAGAAGAGGCAGAAAGAAACAGAAGCAGCCTCACCCCCATTTCCCCTCAATTCTGGGGGAGGGGTCCCACGGTCAGAAGGATAGAAGTCCCCTCCCAGGGATATTATCAGCCCATCATAATTGCAAAGTATAAAGTCAGCTTGGATTCCCCTGCCCAGACTCCCAGGTGAGATTAGAGGGTAGTTAGTATGTCTACCTCCTTCCACTCCCCTGTGTCTTGAGGGTTGGCAAGTGGTCAGTGATGAAACCTAGTGTCCCAAACTTGCCTATAGCATAACAGAAGGTTCATGCCCTGCTGTGGCCTGCAGGCCTGCCGACCCCACCTCCACCCCTCCCCTTCCCACATGCCCAGCACCTCTGATCTCTGGGGTGCTGATGGCCTCCAGGACTGGGGGTGAGAGGGCATCCTTGGAGTCAGAGGACTGGTCACTGCAGGCCCCATTGGTGATGGAGTCTTCCCTCCCACTGGCATCCTCCTCTCCGTTGAGAGGTCTGGTGTCTCCCTTCATTGTTTCCTGTGGGAGGGCCAGAATGGGTAGGGGAGCAAGAGCAGCAGGGGAGCAAGGGCAAGGGAGGACAAGCACACCCCAAGACCCCCCAGTGACTATGTCCTCCCGTCATAGGGCATATCTGGGGGAGTAATACTCCTGCCCACCAACCCCTCCTCCCAGGATTGCCCCCCACCACCAATAGTCTGCCCCTCACCAAACACGGAGGCTCTGGACTTGGTTCCATGTGGCCAGACTGCCCAAAGGCTCAGCACCAGGACCCAGACAGAGGACAGAAGAGGGGGCTAGGCCCAGGGTTGAGACTCTTCGGGACTGCTCTGGGCTGCTCTGTGCAATTAGCTGGCCACTTCAAACAATGCCATTTAGGATCCGCCTGCCTCAGCCTTCCTGCAGCCAGCCTTGGTCTGGTCCCCTCTGCCCCTGGTCAGCTCTCCCTGCCCAGACTCCGCAGGGCCTCAGGAAGCCAAGGCATTATTTTCCCTCCTGACCCCTTTGTTTGCTCTCCCTTCCCCTCAATCTCTAGGTCCTCTTCCCACCGCCCCCTCCTCCCCCACAGATCAAGCTTCTCTTCTCCATGGCAGCACAAGCCCCACCCCACACCATCCTCCAGGGCCTATTGGTCTGCTAGCCCATCACTCACTCCCTCCTCCCTCACCAGCTGAGGCTCAGAGTCCCAAGTTCCCAAGAAGGGAATGGATGAAGACAGCAATGAGCAAGGACTAGGGGCAGTTACCAAGGGTTATGCTCCAGCCTCATGGGTCCCTTGACACACACCCCAATGCTGTCCTTCCTGGTAGCTATTACTGAGCCAAGTCTTTGCTGATGGATGCAGATTCTCTGCAACTCTCCACATGGCCCTGTCCTATAACCTTATAGCCCTCCTCTTAATGAGGGTAGGACAATTTTACAGAAAGAGTAACCTAATACAGTGGGACTGTCTCCAAGTTCAATCATATTGTGAGATCAAAGTTAGTTATACATAAGCCTGAATATCCCAGGGTTAAAAAAAAAAAAGAGTCGTAGGGAGTCGGGTGGTAGCGCAGCCGGGTAAGCACATGTACTGCAAAGCAAGGACCCGTGTACTGCAAAGCAAGGGCCCGTGTAAGGATGCCGGTTCAAGTCCCAGGCCCCCCATCTGCAGGAGAGTCATTTCACAGGTGATGAAGTGTCTGCAGGTATCTATCATGCTCTCACCCTCTCTGTCTATCCTTCTCTCCATTTCTCTCTGTCCTATCCAACAAGGATGACATTAAGAACTACAACAATAAAAAAAAAAGGGGAACAAAAGGGAATAAATGAGTGATTCCCAACCTCTCAGTTTCTTGCAGTTTCAAGGGTACCATGCCTTCCTGATCTGAGAAAAAGAGCTTCAGCAAACAGTCCCCGGCAGAGCACTGAGCACCTTACAGGACCCTCCCACTGAACCTTCTAGTACACCTTCTAGAAGACTTAGGACAGGCAGCACTGTTGAAGGACAACTCAGGGCACTGTGAGGCTCAGCCTATGAAGACTGCAGCGCCCCCTTGCGGGTTTGCAACCTCAGGCCCCAAATCCTTTTCCTGTGAGGGCACAGGGCAAACCTCCACACCTCCATTCTGCTTGCAAGACCCAGAGACCTGTATGTGAAACAATTCAAAAGTTGCTTAGAACAAGGATCACTGAGGTGGTTGAGTGAGCTTGGGACAGAGCTGAGGTCCTGGGTTTGAATCTTGGTAGAGTGTGTCTGAGCATCCCTCATAAAATAAATCTTCAGTGGCCGAAGCAGCACTATAGTGGCAGTGAAGCATGAGGTTCTAAATTCAATCCCTAAGAATACCTATATGGTCATATTCTTGATTTGTAAGCATAAATACAATCCCAAGCATCATGAGAGGCACCTTTCTTCTCTATCACTTATTAAATATAACTTATGAAATACTGGGTTGTCAGAAAAGCCATGCATAGAAAAAACAAAGCATTTTGAAAGCTGTCCTTAAAAACAATGTGTCAGGTGGTGGCACACTAAACCTCAGTTAAGGGCATGTGTTACCATGGGCAAGGTTCTAGATTCAAGCCCACTCCCACGTGGAAAGCTTCATTCACTGTGAAGCAGTGCTGCAGATGTCTCTGTACCTCTCTAATTGTATTACCTTTATTTATGTATTGGATAGACATCCAGAAATTTAGAGGGAAGGGGGTGACAGAGAAGGGAGAGACACCTGCCACACTGCTTCACTACTTGCAAAGCTTTCCCCTTGCAGGTGAGGACCAGGGTCTCACACCTGGGTCCTTATGTATTGCAGCAAGTGTCCAACCAGATGTGCTGCCACCCAGCCCCTCTGTACCTCTCCAGCTGCATTTTCCTCTCAATGTCTGTGCTATCAAAAAGCTTTCTTAAGAAAATTAAAAATTGGGAGTCAGGCAGCAGCGCAGGGGATTAAGCACATATGGTGCAAAGTGCAAGGACTGGCGTAAGGATCCCGGTTTGAGTCCTCGGCTCCCCACCTGCAGGGGAGTTGCTTCACAGGCGGTGAAGCAGGTCTGCAGGTGTCTTTGTCTCCCCAGTATTCTCCTCTCTCCATTTCTCTCTGTCCTATCCAACAATGACATCAGTAACTACAACAATAACTACAACAATAAAACAAGGGCAACAAAAGCCAATAAATATTTTTTTTAATTTTTTTAAAAAGAAAATGAAATAGGAAATTGCACTTCAGAGATGGGTCTTGAGCATATCTTATAGTCTTTCATCTTTTTTATGTTTTAGCATGGGCAGAAAGTCACAAATTATTGACTAAAATATTTGGACTAATATTAAAGAAGTATAGGTTTCCCCCTTTCTGTGTCTCTATCTGAAAAACCTGGCCTGAAGTGGTTAAGCCCCAGGGACAACCAAAAAAATTAAATTAAAGAATAGGTCTTTGTGAGGCAGTGTAAAGGTGTATTATGTTTGGGGTTTTTTTTTTTGCTGTTTTTGTTTTGTTTTAAGTAAATTTACTACCGGAAGTGAGCACTTAATTTTTTATAAGTACAGGTGTTGCAAAGTGCAAGGACCACTCTGTCCTCTTCTCTCCATTTCTGTGTCCTATCCAACAATGATGACATCAATAACAAAAAAAACCAAGGCCAACAAAAAGGGAATATTTAGAAATATTTAAATATTTAGAAAAATACAGTTGATGGCACAGGAAACTGGTTCAAGTCCCTGTCCCTAGTCCTCACCTGTAGTAGGAAAGCTTCACAAGTGGTGAATGAGGGCTGCAGGTATCTGTCCTCCCCTTAACTTCTGTTTCTATCAAATACAAGTTTTAAAATATTTTAATTAATTTTGATAGACAGAGGGAATGGAAGAGTGGGAGAGAGGAAGATACAGCTGAAGCTCTGCTCACTTTTTTAATTATTTATTTATTCCCTATTGTTGCCCTTGTTTTATTATTGTAGTTGTTGTCATTGTTGGACAGGTCAGAGAGAAATGGAGAGGAGGGGAAGACAGAGGGGGAGAGAAAAACAGACACCTTCAGACCTGCTTCACAACTTGTGATGTGGCCCCCTGCAGGTGGGGAGGCGGAGGCGGGAGCGGGGGCTTTTACTGGGATCATTAGGCACTTAACCTGCTGTCATACAGCCCTCCTCATTCACCACTTTTGAAGTTTCTGTCTTCAAGTAGGGGCCCAGGGCTTGAACCTGGGTCCTTGAGCATGGCAACATGTGCGTTAAACCAGATGTGCCATGATCTTGTGTTTTTTTTAATTTTTCGATGAAAAAGGTGGTTAGAAATGCTGAATTTCAGGCACCATTGCAGTCCTACTGAACTAATTGACACTATACCAGTTCTGTAGGTAGTTGGTTGCTAACCAATATGGTTGCAATCTTATCCTGGTTCTAAGTGTATTATAATCATATAGCTATATTATGTAAAACACAACATGGTTATTTGCCACTTGTGATCCTGCGTGGGCAAGTTAAGTCCCCAGTGTCTGAAGGAATCACCAGCCCCAGGGGAGAGGGAGGAGTGCTAGCTCCAGCTGGATGAGCTGCTTAGAGACCCTTTAACCTGAAGACCAGGCTCACCGACGGCCAGGTCCTGATGCCAGAACCTTAGTAAACTGCTGTTTGGGCCTGTTTCCCAGGAGGCTAAACCAGTGAAGCAAGTGGACTCAGTGGAAGGCTGGGCTTCCAGCAGAAATGGATAACAGAAGGTCCCTGAAGTGCTGCTCTGGGGTGATGCCTTCCTCATGCCTAGATGAAGGCTTAACAGCCTATAGCCTACAGCTCCCTCCTGGACAGGCCTACATGGTGGGAGTGTGCAGACCATGATTAACCAACCACCTCTGCAGTGCCAGCTTGTCTGCCAGTCTGGGGGCTAAACATATGAACAGACCTCCTCCTCCTCTCCCCAAGGCAGCTCTTAGTGTAACTCCGTGGTAAAGCTCATATTTCAATTCCAGATAGTCAGTCTCTCTATTCTTGGGGACAAAATTTCAGAAAAACAAAACAGTTCCAAACCCAGGTGCCCTAAGATGAGTTTGGTGAGCACATTAGTCCTCTCCCAGCTAAACAATTCCCTATGTGATCTCTAGAGACACCTTGCTCTGTTTTTTCACTCTGGGTTTGTAAGGATATCAACTTTGCTTGCTGCCTTCCTGACATACCAGCAAGCTCCCAGAACTTGCACGCATGATTGAAAGATGCCCACACATATGCTACACACAAACAAATCAAATCAAGTCAGCCTAGCCTCTAGGTGCCAGCTGCTGCTCTCCTCTCAACTACTGGTTTCCTTCGCAAACCAGTCAGGTGCTATGGCAGTGATGGCTTCTCTCACCAGGTCTGCTCAAAAAAGTAACCCACCCCCATGTAGACAGCTAAATCCTCCCCTGGTTAAGTCAGAGACCCTTGGTTTATAGAAGGGTCACCTAGGAACAGGTAGACTAAGCAACATACTTGTTGAATAGGACTTGTTAATGAGTGCTTTGAACTAGGAACAAGCTTAACTACAAGACAATAAGCACCATAGAGTTATAATCTCCCCCATTGGCACTGTCTGTGTGGCTTCCAGGATACCTTTCTAGTGTGTATAACACCTGGATAACCTAGCCCCCAGACCCAACTGCTGTGTCTCCTGTGATCTTTCTAGCTCTGGAGACTAAGCTGGAAGGATCACCAACCTGAAAGAGGAAGCCTTTTCCAAAGCATCATACTGGCTGTATAACGGTCTTCAGCTGGCCCAGGTCTTTGGTAAACTCAGGAAACATAGTGTGGAACACAATGCAACATCCTGAGATAGGGTTTACCAAAATGCTCAACAAGATCAGATGAATGAAGTCACTGAACCAAGTGTCAGCACCCAAACTCATGCCCAAGCAATATGGGGCATGTACCTGTACCTGCTGTGCTTGAGACAAAGATGATGAGAACTAAAAAAAAACAACTTATGGACAACACATCACTCATCCAAGGGGCATTATGGCTGAGGCTTAGAGACCCTCCCAGGGAATACTGATGGTGGCTTATGCATTTGATGCAAGTTGAACTCTGACCCTTCCCCAGAGGCTGGGGTCCAACACAGGATTCCTTGAGAGGCAGCAATGGGGGGTGGGGGGGTGGGCTGACATACAAGGCTCTGCCTCATTAGTGCTGGGTGCCTGTGTCTCCACTGAACCAGGTCAGACGTGCTCAAATACAATGTGGCAGACAGAAGAGTGGGTGGCATCCTCAATTAGAGCCAGGGAGAAGGCTCAGGGTCTGCCACTCCACACAGCTAAGAAGTGAAGACATTTATTTCCTCAGGGCTGGCACCAGCAGCAGAGCTATTTCATAGCACCTTGTAAATTTAATTGCATTAATTAAATTTACAAATGCAAGAAAGGGGTTGGACCTCCTTGGAGAAGTGGGTGAGGAGGGAGCTACGTGGGCAGCACAGCACTGCCTCACCTGTGGCTCCCTACCTCTCCCCAGTGTGGGTAAGGGACAGGTAGTTAGGAAGCTATTCCAGAGGCCTGGGGTGGGATAGTGCTTAGAGCCCTGAATTTAGAAGCATAAATTTGAATGTGTGGGATCCCATGTGACAGATATTAGCAAATCTTTTGTTTTAAAGCTATTCCAAGCTATTCCAGGGTCTACAGAAAGAAAATGTAGACTCTTGAATCGCCCCTACTGTTTCTTAGCAAGGATTCTTTAATTTTTTTTTTTTTTGGCCTCTAGGGTTATTATTGTGATTTGGTGCCTGCAATACGAACCCACCACTCCTGGAGGCTATTTTTGCCCATTTTTGCTGCTCTTATTATTATTATTGCTGTTTGTTATTGGATAAGACAGAAAAATCTGAGGAGGGGAAGACAAAAGTAAAGAAAGACACCTACAGACCTACTTCACCACTTGTGAGGCAACCCCATACAGGTGGGGAGATGCTGCATACTATTGTAAGGATCCTGGTCAAGCGCCTGGCTCCCCACCTGCAGGGGAGTCCCTTCACAGGGGATGAAGCAGGTCTGCAGGTGTCTATCTTTCTCTCCCCTTCTGTCTTCCCCTCCTCTCTCCATTTCTCTGATCTAACAAGGATGACATCAATAACAATAAGTACAACAACAATAAAAAAACAAGGGCAACAAAAGGGAAAATAAATATTAAATTTAAAAAGAATTCCCCATCCCACAAGCAAAGATAGATTTTCAATCTTGGTGCCTGGAATTGCATGTGCCAGAGTGATGCTCTGGTTCTCACCTTCACTCAATAAAGTGCAAGGACCAGCTTAAGGATCCTGGTTTGAGCCCCCACCCCGGCTTCCCACCTGCAGGGGAGTCACTTCACAGGCGGTGAAGCAGGTCTGCAGGTATCTGTCTTTCTCTCCCTGTCTTCCCCTCCTCTCTCCATTTCTCTCTATCCTATCCAACAAGGATAACAACAACTACAACAAAACAAGGGCAACATAAGGGAATATAAAAAAAGAAATGTTAGAATAAAAATTAATAAATAAGTTAATAAGCAAGTTTTTAGGGAGCAAGTGTAGGTAGATTCTTGTGCTTGAGAATCCAGAAATTCCAGCTTCAATCCCCTGTAAACCATAAGCCATAGCTGAGCCTGCAGGGGAGTCGTGGGGACCCGCTTCACAGGCAGTGAAGCAGATCTGCAGGTGTCTTTCTTTCTCTTCCAGTCTTTCCCTCCCTTCTCCATTCTCTGTCCTATCCAACAATGACATCAATAACAATAACTACAACAATAAAACAAGGGCAACAAAAAGGGAATAAATTAACAATAATAAGGCAGGGGAACCAGCGTAATGGTTATGCAAACAGACTCTCACGCCTGAGGCTCTTAAATCCTAAATCCCAGGTTCAATCCTGTACCATCATAAACCAGAGCTGAGCAGTGCTCTGGTGTTTCTCTCTGTCTTTCTCTCTGCAACTCTCTCAAAATAATAATAATAATTCTTTAGGTGCTTAGATAGTGGCAGACCTGGCTGAGCCTAAGGATCAGGGTTGAGCCCCTACCGTCCACCCCTGTTCCCCACCTACACGGGACACTAGTCAAGAGGTGAAGCAGGCCTGCAGATGTTTATCTCTCCCTATATCCTCTACAATATCTGACTTAATAAAATATAAAGTAAATCTCTTACTGTCTAGTCAACTTTTCTCCTACCCACCAACTCAATTACTTTTGGAAATTCATTCCCAATTTCCTGTTCATATCTGTCTTGTTTCAATGACTATTGCTCCCAAATGTCAATTGTCCAAAGACCAATTTTCTGGAGAAATAGCATTTGTTCCCCATGCTGTAAAACTGAAAACTCAGTAAGAGGCAGAAGAGAGATTTGGAAGAGAAACCACAGAACTAGTGTTGGAAGGAATGGTGGAGGACAGTCTGATGAAGAGCATTAGTAACAGTTCTTATGGTGACGCAGGAGGTGGCGCAGTAGATAAAGCACTGACATTTCAAGAGTGGAGCCCCACCTTAGATCCCCAGCATTTTATGTGCCAGAATGATGCTCTGGTTCTCTCAATGATTAAAAAAAAAGTTGTCTTCAATGCATGAGTAAGAGTAATGCCCTCAAGAAAAAAAAAAAAAAGAAAAAAATCAAGGAGGGGGTAAGGTGGTAGTACAGTAGATTAAACTCACATGGTGCAGAAGTGCAAGGACCAGCTTAAGAATGCTGGTTCGAGCCCCCAGCTCCCTCACCTGCAGGCCATGAAGCAGACCTGAAGGGGTCTCTTTCTCTCTTTGTCCAATCCAACAACATCAATGGCAACAATAATAATAAAGACAGCAAACAGGGCAACAACAAGGACAATAAAATGGCCTCCATAAGCACTGGAGGCAAAAAAAAAAAACCAGCAATAACCTTGGAGGCAAAAAAAAAAATAATAATAAGGAGGCCAGCTGGGTGATGCATAGGATTCATCCTCCTCCCCACCTGCAGGAGAGAAACTTCACAAGTGGTGAAGTTGAAGATATCATACCCTCAGTTTCTCTCTGGTCTACCAAAGAAAATTTGAGGTGGGAGTAGATAGTATAATGGTTATACAGACTCTCATGCCTGAGTCTCCAAAGTCTCAGGTTCAATCAGCTTTCCTACTATATGCCAGAGCTGTGCAGTGCTCTGGTAAAATAGGGAGTTGGGCAGTAGCACGTGGTGCAAAGTGCCCCAGGCTCCCCACCTACAGGTGAGTCACTTCACAAGTGGTGAAGCAGGTCTGCAGGTGTCTATCTTTCTCCCCCTCCTCTCTCCATTTCTCTGTCCTATCTAACAAGAATGACATCAATAACAATAAGTACAACAATAATATCCAACAAGGGCAACAAAAGTGAAAATAAGTAAATATGAAAATCAATAAATGTATAAAAATATGGAGAAATTACCGATTGTAATCCAAGAGGTGCAACACAAACCAGGACTTGCAAGCATGAGTTCCTGCCTGGGTTTGACCACCTGTATCAAATCTGAGAATGATGCTCCTTGAGGTTGGGAGTTGTGCTGTGAAACAGGTGTGCCAGCCCAGTCTGTGGCTGCACCCAGTAAAGTCACTCACCATGTGCTAAGTAAGACCTTGGTTCAACTCCAGGTCCCCATCTTCTTTACTGGTGCGGCAGTACTGGAAGTTCTCTCTCACCAGCCTCTGTTTCCCCTCTCAATTTTTATTCCTCTCAATTTTAAGTTAAGCCCCCAGCTCCCACTGGCTCCCCACCTGCATGGGGGTCGCTTCACTAGCAGGTTTTCTGGTGTTCTCTTTCCCTTTCTCTCCTCTCTCAATTTCTCTGTCCTATCTAATAAGAACAATAGCAATAACAAAATCAACAAAAATGGCCTCCTGGAGCAGTGGATCCATAGTGCAGGCACTGAGCCCCAGTGATAACTCTGGAGGCAGAGTGACACACACACACACACACACACACACACACACACACACACACACACCCGTGGGCAGGTGGGGAGCTATGGGATGGAACCAGGATCCTTGTGCGGGTCCTTGCACTTTGTGCTGATGCCGCCTCTTAACCCCCCCAAAATAAAAAAGTCTTAAAAGTAAAAATTAAGCTATTAAGCTAAGTAAAAAAAAAAAAAAAAATTTTTATTACATGTGACAACTAGCTTCTTCCTAGCATCTTAAGGTGGTTAAATCTATTAATTTGCATTAAATACAGTGGATTTTTTTTTGAAAAGTTTTATTTCCCTATAAAAAAAATAGTCTGGTGGTAGCACAGCAGGTTAAGCTCACGTGGCGCAAAGCGCAAGGACCGTGGCACAAAGCACGTAAGAATCCGGGTTTGAGCCCCTGGCTCCCAACTGCAGGAGTCGCTTCACAGGAGATGAAGCAGGTCTGCAGGTGTCTTATCTTTCCCCCTGTCTTCCCCTCCTCTCTCCATTTTTTTCTGTCCTAGCCAACAAGACAATAACTACAATAAAAAATAAAAGGGCAACAAAAGGGAATAATTAAATATTCTTTAAAATAGGCCCTCATTCTTTGCTTATGTGTTGGATGGGAGAGAAACAACTAAAATGCTGAGGATTGTATGTAAATAAACAAAAAGGGAGTCGGGCGGTAGCGCAGTGGGTTAAGCGCATGTGCAAAGCACAAGGAGTAGCATAAGGAGTAGCATGAGGACCCCGGTTCGAGCCCCCGGCTCCCCACCTGCAGGGGAGTCGCTTCACAGGCGGTGAAGCAGGTTTGCAGGTGTCTTTCTTTACCCCTGTCTTCCCCTCCTCTCCATTTCTCTCTGTCCTATCCAACAACGACAACATCAACAACAATAGCTACAACAATAAAAACAACAAGGACAACAAAAAGGAAATAAGTAACAATGAATATTAAAAAATGGTTTCTTCGGGAGTAGGGCGATAGCACAGGGGGTTACACACGTCATGATGAGAATGTAAGGTTTGAGCCCCAGGCTCCCCACCTGCAGGGGAGTCACTTCCCAGGCAGTGGTGAAGCAGGTCTTTCCCCCCTCCACCCACCCCCTCCCCCCCCTTCCCCTCCTCTCTCCATTTCTGTCCTAACAAGGGCATCAAAAATAATAACCACCATAACAATGAAAAAACAAGGTCAACAAAATGGAAAATAAATAATATTAAAAAAATGATTTCTTCATTAATGAAATGTGAAAGCACTCCTGGCCACTAGTATGTTCTTTTATTTATTTTTTTTTGCATATTCTGTCCATGTCCTCCCCCCATTTTTGGATGGGGTTATTTGTTGTCTTGTTGTTGAGTTTGGCAAGCACTTTATATATTTTGGTTTTTAAACTCTTTTTTTTTTTTTTACAAGCCCTTAACCCTCTGACATACCGCCAACTAGTATGTTCTTTTTTAATCTGTAACAACTCAAGATTAATTTCATCCCTAAGAATGAACCAACTCATCAATGAAATGCAAGCCTAATAAAGTATTGCAAACAATGGCAAATAAAGTTGAAAGGCAGCCTAATAGTTATGCATGAAAGTTTTCATACCTGAAAGCTTCAATCTCTAAACTACAAACCAGAGTTGAGCAGTGCTCTGGTAATCTACAAGCTGGGGCCAGGTGGTGGCACACCTGGTAAGTGCACATGTTACAATGTGCAAGGAACCAGGTTTGAATGCCCGGTCCCCAGACCTGCAGTGGAAAAGCAGTGTTGCAGATGTCCGTCTCTCCTCCTCTCTATCCCCCCCTTCCCTCTCGATTTCTTGCTGTCTCTATCCAATAAATAAAGGCAATAATAAAAATTAAAATAAGTAAATAAATCTAAAAGATATGTGTAATGCACAAGGACCCATGTTTGAGACCACTGGTCCCCACCTGCAGAGGGAAAACAGTCTTTCTCCCAATCACTTCTTCCCTCTCAAATTTTATCCAATAAATAAGAAATTAAAAAAAAAAGTAAATAGGTGTCGAATAGTGCACCTGGTTGAGAACACATGTTACAGTGCACAAGGACCTGGGTTCGAGTCCCTGGTCCCCACCTGCAGGAAAGCTTCACCAATGGGAGTCAGGTGATAGCACAGTGGGTTAATTCCAAGTGGCACCAAGTGCAAGGACCTGTGTAAGGATCTGGTTTGAGCCCCTGGCTCCCCACCTGCAGGGGAGTAACTTCACAGGCAGTGAAGCAGGTCTGCAGGTGTCTTTCTCTCCCCCCTCTCTCCATTTCTCTGTCCTATCTAATAAGGATGACATCAATAACAATAATAACTACAACAATGAAAAACAACAAAGGCAAAAGGGAAAAATTAATAAATATAAAAAACAATAAAACAAGAGCAACAAAAAGGGGAAATATAAAAAAAGAACGCTTCACGAGTGGTGAAGCAGTGTTGCAGGTGTTTCTCTCTCTACCACCCCGTCCCTCTACATTTCCGACTGCCTCTATCCAATAAAGATAATAAAAAGACTGGGCTTGTAAGGTAGGTGATTCCATGTGTAAGGTCCTGGGAGAACATGGGAGCACCAAGGAAGCAAGATGGAAAGGTGAATGATGGTCCTGTACTACCTCCCTCTGCCTCTAAATAAAATTGGGATGGAACAGTAGCTCAGCAGTAACACACGAGGCCCTTAACGCATTCCCCAGAACCTAATTAACAACAAAAAAGATATCAGAGGCCACAGGTTCAATCGCTGGCACCAGTAAACCCCCAGGACAAACAAGATTTGATTAAGAATTTGCACTCCCAGGTTCTGATCCACCAAGAAACAAAATCATTCTGAATCCCTGAGTTTTAGCAAAATCTCACTCAACACAAGAAATTTGCTGGGGCTGTGGGGAGGCACACCTGGCTGAGTGCTCATGTTACAAAGCTCAAGGAGCAGGTTCAAGCTCCTGATGCCCACCCCCCCACCTGCAGGGGGAAAGCTTCACACATGGTAAAGCAGTGCTACAGGTGTCTCACCATCTTCCTGTCAATTTCTGGCTATCTCTATCCAATAAATAAAAAAAAAAAATTTTAAATAAAGGAATTTGCTGGAACTAGGATCTGTAACAAGTAAGGGCTTGGGGGTGGAAGACACTTGCCACAGAAGACCCTAGAGTCATCTCAGATGAACTTGGAAATGGTGCCTGAGCCTGGAAGTGGGACAGCTGGCACAGGGATCCATCTGCAAAGGAACCCCAAGGAAAGTTTTCCTGGAAAGTGAACTTCCCCAAATCCCGTCATGGAAGCAGGTTGGGGGTGGGGGATAAGTAGTTCCCCCTCCCCCAAGGGACTGCAGGAAGGAGGAAAGAGGGGAAGTGGCCTTCCTAAGCTCCACCTCCCTTGTTCCTCCCCTTAGCCCCCTGCTTTGCCCCACCCCCACTCCTCACATACTCTCTCCTTCCAAACTCCGCGGGGGGTAGAGGTTATGCCTATGGCTTTAAGGAGCTGGAGAATGCCCGTGCCAGCGCCAGTTCAAGCCCCTTTGTCTCAGCTCTCCCCATTCCAACAGGGTAGGGGAAGGGTCTGCAGTTAACACCCCCAAGCTTGCCCGAGAAGCTTGCAGAGGGCTATCAAAATGATCCCCAACTCTTAAGAAAAAAGGCCAAGGTTACTTTCAAAAGGGAACAAAGACCTTCTTTCCTGTCAGCTCCCTGATGTAAAAGAATGATGTAGTAAATCTTAGTAAAAGAAGGCAAACAAGGGAGAAAAAGCAGAGCTTTCTCCATGGGACCCCAGATTTCATTAATGGTCACCCTAAATTGAGAGTCTACAAGTTCACAAATAAGCCACACTTTTATAAACATAAAGAAATCACCTTTCCATCAGTACAACCCCACTGAGTCCTTACCTGAGCTCAGTGCAGTGGTGGCCCATGCCCAGGTATCTGGAGAACAGAGTGTTAGAGGTCAATCACAAGCATGGGTCGTTCTTACACACCTGGGGTCCCTAAGTAGAGCTGTTACTGTTTCACAGCAACGAACTAGCTAAATCAGATTTAAAGTCACTCCAAAGACCTACACGCCCCCCTTTTCCCCAAACACACCAGCTCGCTCAGCCCACGTGGTTAGATACCGATTTAAGAAAACTTTTGAAGGCTTACTGTGTGTCAATCCTAGAAAGGAAGTTCTATGGGTTTTTTCTCCGCAGTAAAGATGACAGAACTTCTGCATACAGGCATTCCACTGGCTGGAGAAAGCAAAAGGCACAACACCCAGAAATAGAGGGGACCCTCAACGTTCACTTTGTCCTCGATTCTCTCTAATTCGCTTACTACTCTGAATGGGAAGGAAGGGAGCAGTAGCCCTGGCCTCCTGCAGCCCCGCGACTGAGCCTGGAAGGAGGCCGGCAAGAAACAGCCGCTTGGGGCTGGGCGCGGAACTGCGGCGCCCTTCCTGGCACAGGTGAGTGGCTCCGTGCGAAAACCTGGGCCCGCGAGCAATGCAGTTGCTAAATTCTCCTGCAGTCTTTCCCGCCTTGCTCTCTTCCCGTCAGGTGGAACACCCTAATACACGCGTGCACACACGTGCACACACGCAAGCTAGTCAACATCTGCACGGGAAACATGCATTCCAATTAACGAGGAAGTTTAGCGGCCTCAGTTTTCGCGATTGGCAAGTGGGAAGTTTCACCCCGGAAGAGGGATCAAACTGGAAAGTGAGCCCCCAGGGCAGGCGGCGTGGCGGGGGCAGGGCGGCGCCTCGCGGGGCGGGATCAACTCCAGCCAGGTGTGCAGGCAGCAAGCAGCCGCTCCGCGGGGCATACGGCACCCCCCTGCCCAGCCCTCTGGAGAAGGCACTGTGTGACACACGCGGACACCCAGGGCCACCTGCTCGCCTCCGCCCGCACCCCATACACCTGAGATTAAGGAGTATCTGGTGCTAAGTCTGCCTCCCCGCCTGCCCCCAAGGCTGAGCGGGACGCCCACCTGCGCGGCCCAGCCCCGCACTCTCTCGCACCGCACCCACCACCCCGTCTCCAACAGCCGCTCAGTAAGCGCACTGCACCCCGCGAAGGAGCCGCGCGTTGCCCCGCTTGTCTGCCGACGATGGTTTCTGCCTTTTGCGATCCCGGAGGGCAGCCCCATCCCTCGCTGCAAACCAACCACTCTCCTTGGAGTCTGGACTGTAACGAAGCAGCAGCCCTAGTCCACGGAGTGCACCGGACCCCTCGCCCCCTCGCCCCACTTTGTTCTCCTGGGCAGGCTGTCCCCAAGTGGCCAGGAACCTCTCTTCTGCCCCCTCACCCCAAACCCCGCTTCTACAGCCAGCCGGGAGCCGCCTCCCTCTTAAAGTCCTGCCTGGCTGTCCCGGGACCCGCCGCGGTCCCCTCCCCCACCAACCTACGCACCCGCCAGGGCGCGGGGGAGCCTTCCCGGAGCCCGGCTGCTCACCTGCCGGGAGCCTGGCTCGGGCGCGGCTCCGGAGTGGAGCCGTGGGTCTGGGCGGGCGGCGGCGGCGGGCGGCGGCACAGGGAGCCGGGCTCGCGAATCTCCGGCGCCGATCGGCCGCTACGTTTACTTGGGCGTTTAACCCCCGCGCTGCCGGCCCGGTGCGGCGGCCGCTCGCCGCCTGCCTGTGCCGGGGCCGGCAGTCCGCCGGGGGGCGCTAGGAGCGTCCACGCGGGCTGCGGCCGCGGGGCCCGGGGCGGCTGTAACCGGGAAGCCGCACTGCATGGACCGGGCAGCGGGAGTGGGTGGGGAGGGGGCGGTACCGAGTCCCCTTGTAACCCCGGCCGGCACTCGCCCCGCCCCCGCCCGGGGGCGCAGCAGCCGCAGCCACTCAGAGCCGGGCCGGGGCGCGGGGGTGGGGGGGTGCCCTGGGGGGAGGGGAGGAGGGAAATTTGAAATCACTCCGGAGCCTCCCCGCCGCCCCTCCTCCACAGGCGCGGCCTCCTGCCCCCTCCCCACTGCCCCCCACTGTCTGCTAAATCTCCCTCCTAGACTGCAAGCCCTAAACAGGGAGCTTGCAGATATAACGGCCCCCCCCTGCCCCCAACACTGGAAATTCTTCCTGGGGCCCCTTTCCTGGCCTGGTACCCTGGCACATACACTAACGTCTGGAGGTGGGGTCCCAGAGTGGGAAGCAACCCCAGTGGAGTCACACAGCATGCTCCCCCCACCTTGGCCCCCCATACGCAGTGCCATAGCCAGTCACACTCAGCATCCTTGAGAGACTCCTACCACCATGCTCCATTTTTGTCAGCCATCTTGAGGGGATGGATGGGGGACAAGGAGGGAAAGAAGGCCCTTGGCTGCCTGGGTCCTCTGGTGGACAGGCCGACATGATATAACAAGCGAAGGACCATTCTGTTAGCAGCTCTCACCTAGCTAACCTTTTTATTATTACATAGATACATTTTTTTAAACCAGAATATTACTCGGGTCTGACTTAAGGAAGTGCTGGGGACTGAACCTGGGACCTTGGGTGCCTCAGGCATGAAAGTCTTTTTGTGTAACTATATGCTATCTCTCCAGCCCCTGCCTGGCCTTTAAAAACATTGACTTATAAAAAACAGCTCCGCCTAGTACTTAGGGCACTGTAGCTGGTATTTATACTTATACACATCTCAGCCTGCTACTGGCTATTTCCCTATGTCTCATATGCAGTAAATGCTCAATTAATGTGTAAGCATAATGGCCTACAGTGTCCTATAAGAGTTGGTATTTTGGTTATGCAAAGAGACTCTTGTGCCTGAAGCTCCAAATTCCCAGGTTCAATTCCCCACACCACCATAAGCCAGAGCTGAGCAGTGCTCTGGAAAAAAAAAAAAAAAAAAAAAGAGCCGGTATTTTTCCAGGCCTGTCTTGTCTGTCTCCTCCCTCACTGCACTCTAACCTTCTATCTCTTTCTCATTAATTAATTAACACTTCTAGTAAGAGAGACTGGAGAGAGAAAGAAAGGAAGGAAGTGGGGGTAGATAGCATAATGATTTTGCAAAGAGACTCTCAAGTCTGATGCTCCAAAGTCCCACACTACCATAAACTAGAACTGAACAGTTCTCAAGTTAAAATAAATAAATAAATAAATAAAGCGCAGCGGGTTAAGTGCACTTGGAGTGAAGCACAAGGACTGGTTCTAACAATTGGCTCCTCACCTGCAGGGGAGTCGCATCACAGGCGGTGGAGCAGGTCTGCAGGTGTCTTTCTCTCTCCCTCTCTGTCTTCCCCTCCTCTGTCTATTTCTCTCTGTCCTATCTAACAACGACGACATCAATAACTACAACAACAATAAAAAAAAAACAAGGGCAACAAAAGGGAAGAATAACTAATTAATTTTTTAAATGTATTGGAGAGGTGAGGTAAAAAAACAGAGAAAGTGGGAGTCGGGCAGTAGCGCAGCAGGTTAAGCTCAGGTGGCACAAAGCGCAAGGACCAATGTAAGGATCCCGGTTCCAGCCCCAGGCTCCCCACCTACAAGGGAGTTGCTTCAGGTCTGCAGGTATCTATCTCTCTCTCCCCCCTCTGTTTTCCCCTCCTCTCTGTCCTATCCAACAAGGACATCAGGGAGTCGGGCGGTAGCACAGAGGGTTTAGCACATGTGGCACAAAGCACAAGGACTGGCTTAAGCATCCCAGTTCGAGCCTGTGAAGGGACTACTAAGGTAGTCAATTAACAGGCAGTGAGTAGGTCTGCAGGTGTCTCTTTCTCTCCTCCTCTCTGTCTTCCCCTCCTCTCTACATTTCCATCTGTCATGCACAATAACAACAGTAATAATAGCTACAACAATGAAAAACAAGGGCAACAAAAGGGAAAATAAATAAATATAAAAAATTTTTAAAGAAATTTAAAAACCAACAACAACAATAACTACAACAATAAAACAACAAAGGCAACAAAAGGGAATAAATAAATATTTTTAAAAAAACTAAAAAAGTCGGGCTGTAGCGCAGCGGGTTAAGCGCAGGTGGCGCAAAGCACAAGGACCGGCATAAGGATCCCGGTTCGAACCCCGGCTCCCCACCTGCAGGGGAGTCGCTTCACAGGCGGTGAAGCAGGTCTGCAGGTGTCTATCTTTCTCTCCTCCTCTCTGTCTTCCCCTCCTCTCTCCATTTCTCTCTGTCCTATCCAACAATGACAACAACAATAATAACTACAACAATAAAACAACAAGGGCAACAAAAGGGAATAAATAAATATTTAAAAAATAATAAGAAGAAAATTTAAAAAAACAACAAGGGCAACAAAAGGGAATAAATAAATAAAATAAATATTAAAAAAAAAACTAAAAAAGAAAAGAAAACAGAGAAAGTAAAAGAAAAAGAAAGAAAGGGTGGTCCGGAAGATGGTGCAGTAGATATAGATCAGGATTCTTAAGCCTGAGGTCCAGAGTTTAATCCCCAGCAGCACATGTACTAGAATGATGTCTGGTTCTTTGTCTCTCCTCCTAGCTTTCTCATTAATAAATAAATAAAATCTTTAAAAAGAAAAAGTCACATGCCTCCCCGGTGAACAGAAATTTCTAGTTTGCAAAGTTCATTGGTTATATTTACTTTGATTTGAGCTCTATTTTCACTGCTTGAGGATTTAGAGCAGGAAGGAGTGGGGGTGATAGTTGAGGTGACTAGATGAGACTGAAACTCAGAGTAGAGAGGAAACATGTGCTGTGTGGTCTGACCTTGACTGAGCACCTGCTCATTGGCTAGCACCTAGCTTGGAATTCAACTAGGAGGGCTGGTGGAGGACTTACAAACTGGCTGGGGTGTATCAAACAACAAACATAAATAAACAAAAAGGGTCAGGAAAATATCATGGCAGATTTCCATACCCTGAGCCACACACTATAAGCCAGACCTAAGTAGTGCTCTGCTCTCTCTCTCTCTTTAAAAATAGATATTTTAAGTAAATAAATTTTTATTATCTTTATTTATTTATTGGATGGAGACAGCCAGAAATTGAGAGGGAAGGGGAAGATAGAGTGGAAGAGAGACAGAGAGACACCTGCAGACCTATTTCACCACTCATGAAGTTTTCCCCCTGCAGGTGGGGACCGGGGGCTTAAACCTGGGTCTTCGTACTTTGTAACATGTGTGCTCAACCAAGTACACCACCACCCAGTCCCATAAATAAATATTTTAAACAATAATAAATAGTGGCCCCAATGGTAAAGTGCTGTACTCATATGCATGAGGTGCTGAGTCTGATCCCCAGCATCATGTGTGCCAGAGTGATGATTCTTTTTTTTATGAATTTTTTTAAATATTTATTTTATTTATTTATTCCCTTTTGTTGCCCTTGTTTTGTTTTTTTTTTATTGTTGTAGTTATTATTGTTGTTGTCGTTGTTGGATAGGAGAGAGAGAAATGGAGAGAGGAGGGGAAGGCAGAGAGGAGGAGAGAAAGATAGACACCTGCAGACCTGCTTCACCGCCTGTGAAGCGACTCCCCTGCAGGTGGGGAGCCGGGGTTCGAACCGGGATCCTTATGCCGGTCCTTGTGCTTTGCGCCACCTGCGCTTAACCCGCTGCGCTACAGCCCGACTCCCTAGAGTGATGATTCTTCCTCTTTCTTTTCTTTCTTTTTTTTTAAATTTCTTTATTGGGAAATTAATGTTTTACATTCAACAGTAAATATAATAGTTTGTACATGCATAACATTTCCCAGTTTTCCATATAACAATACAACCCCCACTAGGTCCTCTGTCATCCTTCTTGGACCTGTATTCTCCCCACTCACCCACCTCAGGGTCTTTTACTTTGGTGCGATACACCAATTCCAGTTCAGGTTCTACTTGTGTTTTCTTTTTTTTATTATTATTATCTTTATTTATTGGATAGAGACAGTCAGAAATCGAGAGGGTAGGGCAGATAGAGAGGGAGAGAGATAGAGAGACACCTGCAGCCCTGCCTCACCACTTGCAAAGCTTTCCATCTGCAGGTGGGGACCGGGGGCTCGAACCCGGGTCCTTGTGCACTGCAACATGTGCGCTCAACTAGGTGCGCCACCACCCGGCCCCTACTTGTGTTTTCTTTTCTGATCTTGTTTTTCAACTTCTGCCTGAGAGTGAGATCATCCCATATTCATCCTTCTGTTTCTGACTTATTTCACTTAACATGAGTTTTTCAAGGTCCATCCAAGATCGGCTGGAAACAGCGAAGTCAGTCACCATTTTTCATAGCTGAATAGTATTTCATTATATATATACCACAACTTGCTCAGCCACTCATCTGTTGTTGGACACCTGGGTTGCTTCCAGGTTTTGGTTATTACAAATTGTGCTGCCAAGAACATATGTGTACACAGATCTTTTTGGATGGGTGTGTTGGGTTCCTTAGGATCTATCTCCAGGAAAGGAATTGCAGGATCATAGGGTAGGTCCATTTCTAGCCTTCTGAGAGTTCTCCAGACTGTTCTCCACAGAAGTTGGACCAATTTACATTCCCATCCTCTCTCTTTCTTATTCATAAATAAACCTTAAAAAAATAATGGGAGCTGGGTGGTGCCACACTTGGTAGAGTGCAAGTTACAATAAGCAAGGTCTCAGATTCAAGTCCCAGGTCCCCACCTGCAGGATGGAAGTAATGGAGCAAGTCTGCAATGGTCTCTCTTTCGCTCTACTTCTTACTTCTCTGTCCATTTCTCTCTGTCTCTATACAGTAAGTTAAAAAAAAAAACAGATAAGAGAATATCCGATACTGATAACTATTGGGAAGAAGCAAAACAGGAAACTTGTGATATCATTAGAGAAAGACCCCAGACAAGACTCAACCTGGGGTAGGATGGGGGGGGGGGGGTATGTGGCAGGTGGTCAGCCTGGCCAGAACAGTGATGGAATGGGGGAATAGGCAGGATAGAATAACAGAGGCCAGGTCTTCCAAGCCTAATAAAACATGGTGGAGACTTTGGATTTCACCATTTGAAACATGACCTGACCCAGATGTTTCAACCAGGCCATAGTTGCTGAGAGGTTACTGGAAAGAGACTGATGGTTGATAACTCATCTAAGAAACTAGATTGATATGGGAGCATCAGAAGTAGACAAACTGTAGAAGTTGAGCCAAATGGTTCCAGTGGCTCTGAAGGGCAGAGTGACATCAAAGATGCCCTGAGGATGTTAGCTTGAGCACCCAGGCAAAGGATGGCAGGACCTGATGGCAGGAGGCCTGAATAAAGTAGATTGGGTGGTGTTTAATAGGTCATTGCTGGCCATGTAAATGATCTGAAGTGACACCTGAATTGGACTGATATCCTACTGGGATTTTTATTACCTAGGCACCTCAATTTCTTAATCTTTCTAGGAAAGGAAGGTATTGATATTGCCTACTTCGTGTTTTTTTTATTTTTTATTTACCCTTTTGTTACCCTTGCTGTTTTTCATTGTTATTATAGCTATTATTATTGTTATTATTGATGTCATTGTTGTTAGATAGGACAGAGAAAAATGGAGAAAGGAGGGGAGACAGACAGGGGGAGAGAAAGATAGATACCTGCAGACCTGCTTCACTGCCTGTGAAGCGTCTCCCCTGCAAGTGGGGAGCCGGGGCCTCGAACCGGGATCCTTAAGCTGGTCCTTGAGCTATGTGCGCTTAACCTGCTGTGCTACCACATGACTCCCCTTCATGGGTTTTGTGAGATATTGTGAATTAATAGCTATAAGGCATATCCAACAGTTCCTGGCACAAGGAATACACACACGTGCTTGTTAAATATCAATAAATTAAAAAGGGGTTTGGGCAGGAGTTAACATAATGGTTATGCAAAAGACTTTCATGCCTGAGAATCAGAGGTCCCAGGTCAGTCCCTGATACCAGTTGAGTATTGCTCTGGTGGGGAAAAAAGTATATTAAATAAATAATAATAAGGGGATGGGTGGTAACACACTGGGTTAAGCACACATAGTAGGAAGTACAAGGATCCCAGTTCAAGCCCCTGGCTACCCACCTGCAGGTGGGGGGGGTCTCTTCACAAGCGGTGAAGGAGGTCTTTCTCTCCCCCTCCTCTCTCAATTTCTCTCTGTCCTATCCAATAAAAAAAAATTTTTTAAAGGAAAAAATGGCCTCCAGGAGCAGTGGATTTTTAGTGTAGGCACCAAGCCCCAGCAATAACCCTGGAGGCAACAATAATTAATAAAAATGATCACTTTTAAAGACATTGTTAATGATGATGAACACCTGCTGCACTGCTTTCCTAACTGCCCAGCTCTTGGCAGGTACAGAGGTGAGCAAACCCCTGGGGGAGTTATGTAACATTGTCCTCAGAGCTGCCATAACAAGACCAGCTCACCTCTAGGTCTACAAGCCAAGTCCACTAGGATGAATCCCATTTTATAGACAAGAAAGCAGAGACTCTGCAAGATGAGTCCAGACTGCCCAGACTGCTGGGGGGGGGGGGTTAGGACTCTCAGCTCTAGCCCACCCACACTCCTAGAGTGCTATGCTAAGGGGTTTGAGCCTAAGTCAACCTCCCCTTCCCACTGAAATACTACTAATAATAATAATAGTAATGATTACTTGCAGGACTGACTGCGGAGACTTTGTTTGTGAAAGTACCCTATTGTAAAGTACTCAATCTTATTAGCAGTGTCATTATGGGCCATCTTCATTTGCAAAGTGCCTGCTCACTTTCCATTTCTGTCTTTCTCTCCCCCAACCCCCCCCCCCTTCCTTTCCAGAGCACTTCTCAACTCTGGTGGTTGGGGATTGAACCTGGGATCTCAGAGCCTCAGGCATGAGAGTCTTGCAGAAACTTGCTCTCTTTTCACTTTTCCCCCCCTCCAGCACAGCTCAGCTCTGGCTCTGTAGGAAAGCCAGGGATCTTACTTTTCAGTTTCTTTCTTCCTTCTTTTCTTTCTTTCTTTCTTTCTTTCTTCTTTCTTTCTTTCTTTCTAACCAGAGCTCTGCTCAGCTCTGGCTTATGGTGGTATGAGGGGTTAAACCTGGAACTTTGGAGCCTCAGGCATGAGAGTCTCTTTGCATAACCATATACTATCTATCCTCACCCTTTCTTTCTTTCTTTTTAAGATTTTTTTTTAGGGGCCAGGCGATGGCACACCTGGCTAAGCGCACACATTACAGTGTGCAAGGACCCAGTTTCAAGTCCCTGGTCCCCACCTGCAGGGGAAAAGCTTTGTGAATGGTGAAGTAGGGCTGCAAGTGTCTCTCTGTCTCTTTCCCTTCCTATCTCTCCCACCCCTCGCACTCTTTCTACCCAATAATAGATATAAATAAATAAAAATGTTTTAACAAAAATTTATTTATTTTTTAAAGATTAAAAAAAATATTTATCTATTTCCTTTTGTTTCCCTTGTTCTTTATCGTAGTTATAAAAATATGGAACACTTCGGGAATTTGAGTGTCATCCTTGCGAAGGGGCCATGCTAATCTTTGTATTGTTCCAATTTTAGTGTATGTGCTGCCGAAGCGAGCACAAGATTTACTATATTTTTTAAAGATTTTATTTATTTATTAATATGAAACATAAGAGGAGAGAGAAAGAACCAGGTATCACCCTGGTGCATGTGCTACTGGGGATTGAACTCAGGACCTCATGTTTGAGAGTCCAATGCTTTATCCACTGTGCCACATCCTGGACCACAAGATTTACTGTTTTTTTAAGTTGGATTTTTTTTTTAATGATCTTTACTTATTTATTTATTGGAAAGAGAAGCCAGAAACTGAGAGGAAAAGAGACAGAGAGACACCTGCAGCACTGTTTCACCACTTGCAAAGCTTTCCCACTGCAGATGGAGACCACCGCCTGGCCCTAGATTGATTGATTGATTGATTGATGTCCTTCTTAACCAGAGCACTGCTCAGCTCTGGCTTTTGGTGGTGTAGGGGATTGAACCTGGGACTTGAGAGCCTCAGGCATGAAAGTCTCTTTGCATAACCATTATGCTATACCCCCACCCTATTTTTTTTCTTATTTCATTCTAGCTAGCCAGAGAAAATTGTGAGGGGTGAAAAAAGAGAAAGAAACAAACTAACAAACACCACAGACCACTCCAGTATATGTGGTGCTAGAGATTGAACTGGGAACCAATTAGCTTTCTTTTTTTTTTTTAATGATTTATTTATTTATTAATGAGAATGATAGGAGGAGAGAAAGAAAGAACCAGACATCACACGGGTACATGTGCTGCCGGGGTTGAATTCCGGACCTCATGCTTGAGAGTCCAGTGCTTCATCCACTGCACCACCTCTGGGCGCACTTAGCTTTCATTTCTAACAGTCCAGACATCTTTCTACATCAGTTGACCAAGAAGAAGTATTATTTTCTGCTTTTCTAACCCTTAAAATAATCTGTTGAAGTATTTGCCTTAAAGTTACCTGGTTAAAAAAGTGCACAGTCGGGGGTTGGTCGGTAGCTGAGTGGATTAAGCACACCACACGTGGAGCAAAGCTTAAGCACATGTGGAGCAAAGTGCAAGGACCCCTGTAAGAATCCAGGTTCGAGCCCAGGCTCCCCACCTGCAGGGGAGTCGCTTCACAAGTGGTGAAGCAGGTCTGCAGATGTCTTTCTCGCCCCCCTCTCTGTCTTCCCTCTTCTCTCCGTTTCTCTCTGTCCTATCCACTCAACGACGACATCTACAACAACAATAAAACAAGGGCAACAAACATGAAAATAAATAATAATTTTTAAAAAAAGTACAGGGAGTCGGGCTGTAGCACAGTGGGTTAAGCGCAGGTGGCGCTAAGCACAAGGACCCGCATAAGGATCCTGGTTCAAGCCCTGGCTCCCCACCTGCAGGGGTGTCGCTTCACAAGCGGTGAAACAGGTCTGCAGGTGTCTATCTTTCTCTCCCTCTCTCTGTCTTCCCCCTCCCCTCTCCATTTCTCTCTGTCCTATCCAACAACAATGACAACAATAATAACTACAACAATAAAACAACAAGGGCAACAAAAGGGAATAAATAAATAAAAATAAATATAAAAAAAAAGTACAGAGTCTGGCCAGGTATTATTCATTAGTGGTGATTAAATACATGTGTTAGTAATAGTTATCTAGAGAATACTGTGGGGGAGGGACTATAATGGATTATTTCCATGCATTTTTTTATATTTATTTTCCTTTTTTTGCCCTTGTCTTTTTTTGTTGTTGTTGTAGTTATTATTGTTGTAATTATTATTGATGTCATCATTGTTGGATAGGACAGAAAGAAATGGAGAGAGGAGGGGAAGACGGAGAGGGGGAGAGAAAGATAGACACCTGCAGACCTGCTTCACCACCTGTGAAGCGACTCCCCTGCAGGTGGGGAGCGGGGGGGTTGGGGGGGGGGCTCCAACCCAGGTCCTTACAGCAGTCCTTGCGCTTTGCACCATGTGCGCTTAACCCACTAAGCTACCACCCGACTCCCCATGCATTTGTTTTTAATACTTACTTTTTTTTTTTTTAATTTGGGGATGATAGTGCAGGAAGATAATCAGAGCATTACTCTGGATCAAACCTGGGAGATAGCATACTGGTTAAGCAAGGAGACTGTCATGCCTGAGCCTCTAAATTCCCAGGTTCAACCCCCCCATACCACCATAAACCAGAACTGAGCAGAGCTTTGGAAAGAACGAGAGAGAGAGAGAGACAGACAGACTATCTCCAGTTCACATGTGGACAGACTGAGGCACACAAAGCTGAGTAATTGTCCAGTCATACTGCCAGGAAATACCCTGAGACCTGAAATCTAATACCAAGCAGTGGTTTCAACCACCCAGCTCCCTCCCCTGTGGAAAGGTTTACTTGCCACAGTGACTATTTACAGTTTATGAGTGAAAAGAAAGAGAGAGCACTTGAATTTGTTTCAGGAGCAGTTACAAGATTACAATTGTGTTAAATGAGAAGAAGAGAAGGACAGGGTAGGATCAGAGGAAAGATTAATTCATTCCTAGAACCTGAGAAAAGTTCCCTGGGCACAGGATGGGCACCAGCAGTTGAGCCAAACGAAGGGGAGTATGAACAGCTCTTGCTGAGGTACTGCAGCACAAATACAGTTCGCAGAGAAGCTGAGGGGATGCTATCCTGCTGAGGAGTATAGAGAAAAGGATGAAATGTGGGGGAGAAGGGAAAAGTCCAGATGATATAGACCTCAGGAAATGGATTTGCTGGAAAGTTTCCAGCAGACAGGTTATTAATACAATCAAATATGAGTAAAGCATTTTTCAGTGTCTGCCATGAATGGAAAGCACTAAAACCCTCTATTCTGCAATAGACTGTACCTATAGACTATAATTTATTACTACTATTACTACTATTTATTTGTTCAGAGAACTAGAACATCGCTCTGACATAAGGGATGTTGGGACTTGAACTCAGAACCTCATGCTTAAGAGTAAAACATTTTATGCACTAAGTCACCTCCCAAGTCCTTTTATAGATGACATTTAATTCCCCTCTTTCCAGATAGCAAAGAAATGAAGGTTTAGGGGCCAGGTGATGGCGCACCTGGTTGAGCGCACCTATTACAATGCGCAAAAACCTGGGTTCGAGCCCCCAGTTCCCACCTGCAAGGGGAAAGCTTTGCAAGTGGTGAAGCAGGGCTGCAGGTGTCTCTCTATCTCTCTCCCTCTCTACCACCCCCTTCCCTCTTGATTTCTGGCTGTCTCTATCCAATAAATAAAGATAATAAAAAAATTTAAAAAAGAAATCAAGGTTTAAATTATTCATCATTAGCAGTAACTGTAATACTATTCCTAAATTGAGTTGCCTGAGAAGATATTAATAGTTTTTTTTTTTTTTTCTGGCCTCCAGTGTTATTGCTGACGCTCAATGCCTGCTCTACAAATCCACTGCTCCTGGAGGCTTTCCCCCCGTTTTGTTGCCCTTATTGTTTATATCATTATTGTTATTATTGTTGTTGTTATTGGATAGGATAGAAAGTAATTGAGAGAGGAGGGAAAGACAGAGAGGAGGAAAGAAAAACATCTGCAGACCTGCTTCACCACTTGTGAAGTGATCCCCCTTCAGGTGGGGAGCTTGGGGCTTGAACCAGGGTCATTATGCTCACTGGTCCTTGTGCTTCACCCCTGTGTGCATAACCAGCTGTGCTACCACCTGGCCCCCTATATTAATAGTTTTTTAAATTTATATAATTTTTATTTATAAAATGGAAATATTGACAAGATCATAGGATAAGAGAGGTACATTTCAACACAATGCCCACCCCAAGAGCTCCATACCCCATTGCCTCCCTTGATAGTTTTCCTATTCTTTTTTTTTAAATTTTTTAAAATATTTATTTTATTTATTTATTCCCTTTTGTTGCCCTTGTTGTTTTATTGTTGTAGTTATTATTGTTGTTGTTGTTGTTGGATAGGACAGAGAGAAATGGAGAGAGGAGGAGAAGGCAGAGAGGAGGAGAGAAAGATAGACACCTGCAGACCTGCTTCACAGCCTGTGAAGGGACTCCCCTGCAGGTGGGGAGCCGGGGTTGGAACCGGGATCTTTATGCCGGTCCTTGTGCTTTGCGCCACCTGCGCTTAACCCGCTGCGCTACAGCCCGGACTCCCAGTTTTCCTATTCTTTATCCCTCTGGGAATATGGACCCAGGATCATTATGGGGTGCAGAAGGTGGAAGGTCTGGCTTCTGTAATTGCTTCCCTGATGAATATGGGCATTGGCAGTTCAATCCATATTCCCAGCCTGTCTCTCTCTTTCCCTAGTGGGGCAGGGCTCTGGGGAGGCGGGGCTCCAGGACACATGGGTATGGTAGTCTGCCCAGGGAAGTCAGGTTGGCATCATGGTAGCATATGAAACCTGGTGGCTAAAAAAGCATTAAGATATAAAGCAGATCAAACTGTTGACTAATCATGAACCTAAAGGCTGGAATATTGCAGATGAAGATTTGCGGTCTCCGTTTTGGAAAAAACTAATAGGTCTATTTTAGGTATATTCCAATGGGCCCATGACTTTACTAGTTTTTGCCTGAGCCTGACAGCTAATATGCAGGTGGATGGACCCAGGTTATTGTCTTGGGAAATGGTGTCATAGTTGTAAAAAGGACTAGAAAGCTGGATCAAGGAAGAGGGCAGCTCCCAACTATGGGAAAAGTATATAATTATTGTTAACTGTAAACCCCATCAATCTGATCTGGGGCCCATATTCAGCACAGGAGCCTATATAACTTCTGCATCCCTGTGGGTCTGAGCTCACATTCTGTGGTCATGGTTAGGAATATTCCTGGCTGCACTAATTTCAGGACCCATATATTAGTAGTTTTTTGTTTGTTTGTTTTTTAATATTTACTTATTCCCTTTTGTTGCCCTTGTTCTATTAGTAGTTTTAAAGGTAGGAGATATAGGCTGGGGAGAAGGCATAAAGATTATACAAAAGACTTTCATGCCTGAGGCTCCAAAGCCCCAGATTCAGTCCTCAGTACCACCATAAACCAGAGGTCTCCCTCTTTCTCTTCCTCTCTGTATTTTTATTTTTCTATCACACTCATTAAAATAAAATAAAGATAGAAGACATGACTGGGGAACATCCTTATTGTTCACTGCCCAGAAAGCACTCCTCAGAGTGTACTGGCCCTTGTGAGAAGAGGTTCTTTTGCTGAACAAAGTCTGAAATGTGTTTTGGCAGCACTTGATCTACTATTCCTAGGCAGATATCTGAAATGTCTATTATAGTATTAATCTTTTTTTTCAGACTTTTAAAAATATTTATTTATTTATTGGATATAGACACCTAGAAATTGAGAGGGAAGGGGGTGATAGAGAGGGAGGGAGATACAGAGAGACACCTGCAGCACTATTTCACCACTCGCAAAGCTCATCTGGGAGAGTGTCTGCTTTGCAGGAGACCCTGAGTTCAGATGTACAAGCATATCTAACTTTTTGTTTGTTTTGTTTTTTCTTTGTCAGTACAAGGGCTTCATTACTGTGAATTGACTTTTTTTTTTTAAAAAAAGATTTTATTTATTTATGAGAAAGATTGGAGGAGAGAGAAAGAACCAGACATCACTCTGGCACATGTGCTGCCAGGGATTGAATACGGGACCTCATGCTTGAAAGTCCAAAGCTTTATCACTGTGCCACCTCCCAGACCACTGAAATGACTTTTTTTAGACAGAGATAGAGACAGAGAGAACAGAGAGGAGACCTCAGTGCTTAGGCTTCCTTCTTAGTACTCCCTTGTGGGACCTTGAATCTGGGTCATGTTAATGCAAAGTGGGTGTCCTTCCAACTAAACTATCTCAGAGCTTTCTACATTTCTGCTTTTAAGGATTGGTTGTTAAATTGTCCAAGATGACTACGTAAATTTTATTACTAATTTTCTTTCTTTTTTTTTTTAAATTTATTTCTTTATTGGGGAATTAATGTTTTACATTCAACAGTAAATACAATAGTTTGTACATGTATAACATTCCTCAGTTTCCCATTTAACAATACAACCCCCACTATGTCATTTATCATCCTTCATGGACCTGTATTCTCCCCACCCACCCACCCCAGAGTCTTTTACTTGGGTGCAATATGCCAATTCTATTTCAGGTTCTTGTGTTTTCTTTTCTGATCTTGTTTTTCACCTTCTGCCTGAGAGTGAGATTATCCCATATTCATCCTTCTGTTTCTGACTTATTTCACTCAACATGATTTTTTCAAGGTCCATCCAAGATTGGCTGAAAACAGTGAAGTCACCATTTTTTACAGCTGAGTAGTATTCCATTGTGTATATATACCACAATTTGCTCAGCCACTCATCTGTCCAACATTAATTTTTTTACCAGAGCACTGATCAGCTCTGGCTTATGGTGGCATGGGGGATTGAACATGTGACTTTGGACTTCAGGCAAGAAAGTCTCTTTGCATAACCATTATGTTATATACCCCTGCCACATTAAAAAAAAAAATTTTTTTTTGTCTCCAGGGTTATCACTGGGGCTCCGTGCCTGCTGCATTATGAATCCACTGCTCCTGCAGGCCATTTTCCCCATTTTATTATCCTTGTTATTATTGTTATTGCTGTTGTTGCTGTTGGATAAGACAGAGAGAAATTGAGAGAGGAGGGAAAGACAGGGAGGGGGAGAGAAAGATACACACTTGCAGACCTGATTCACTGCTTATGAATCAATTCCCCTGCAGGTGGGGAGCCAGGGGATCGAACAGGGATCCTTGCTCTATTTACATATTATTATTTATTTTATTATATCTATTTATTATTAAGATATAATATATAATATTATTTAAGATATAATCTATCTTTTTAAAATATAGAAGCAGAGTGTGATCTGGGCTGTGGCACAGTGTTATGATAAAACATCAGTCTCTCAAGCATGAGGTCCTGAGTTCAATACCTGGCAGCACATGTACCAAAGTGATGACTCGTCTATCTTTCTCAATAAATAAATGAAATCTGGGACTCAGGCAATGGCGCAGCGGGTTAAGTGCAGGTGGCGCAAAGCGTGAGACCGGCATAAGGATCCGGGTTTGAGCCCCCGGCTCCCCACCTGCAGGAGAGTTGCTTCACAGGCGGTGACACAGGTCTGCAGGGGTCTATCTTTCTCTCCCCCTCTGCCTTCCCTTCCTCTCCATTTCTCTCTGTCTTATCCAACAACGACATCAATACCAACAACAATAACTTCAACAATAAAACAACAAGGGCAACAAAAGGGAATAAATATTTTTAAAAATAATAAAAATAAATGAAATCTTTAAAAAAATTATACAGAGGCAGAAAGAGTATGAAATAGACCACAGCACCAAAGTTTCCTTTATAGTGGTGGGACTTGAACCTGGGCCACACAAAGTAAAGTAGCACACTGTCATGGAAGTAAGCTGTTTGCTGGCCCACACACATAAACCTTAAGTATATTTGCTGGGCATTCATTTACACACACACACACACACACACACACACACACACACACACACACCTCTGATTAAAACCCTCCCATGAGGTCCCATCACACTCAGGGCAAAAGCCAATGTCTTTCCCTAAGCCCAGAGTCCCTTGGGCCCAACCCTTTTATGACTTCACCTTCTACTGTCCCTAGCTCTCCCCACACTGACCGTGTTTTCCAGATTCTGACCTCCTGTGCAGTTATTCTTCCCAACTGGACTTTGCTCCCTAGATGTTTATGGTTTAGCACTCTTTCCTACTTATTTATTTGTTTGTTTATTTATTAGAGGGAGTGAGAGAACCAGAACATCACTCCAACACATGTGCCATCAGGTATTGAATTCAAGACTTCATGCTTGATGGTCCAATACTTTAACCACTAAGCCACCCCCAAGGTCATGAGTTTATTTCTTCACATTTAGGTCTTTGCTCAAATGTCCCTTTATAGAAGATAGCCTTCTTTGCTTGTCATTAAAATAACAAACCTCTAATTTCCTGCCCCCCATTCACATAGCATTATCCAGGGTGCTCTGTATTTGCTTGTTTTTGTCCGTCTATCTTCCTGGAATGTAAGCACAGCAGGGATAGTTTGTTTCCCTATTACAACCGCTATTGTATTTTGTTCACTTTGCACCCTGAGTGGGGCCAGCTCATATGTGCTCTACGTTTTTTTCTTTTTGAATATAAATATATATTTTTAATATTTATTTTCCCTGTTGTTGCCCTTGTTTTTCATTGTTGTTGTAGTTATTGTTGTTATTGATGTCGTCGTTCATAGATAAGACAAAGAGAAATGGAGAGAAGGGGAAGACAGAGAGGGTGAGAGAAAGAGACACCTGCAGACCTGCCTCACCGTTTGTGAAGGGACGCCCTTGCAGGTGGGCTCGAACCGGGATCCTTATGCTGATCCTTGTGCTTTGTGCCACATGCGCTTAACCCGCTGAGCTACCACCCAACTGCCTGTTTTTTTCTTTTCTTTTTCCTTCTTTCCTTCCTTCCTTCTCTCTCTCTCTCTCTCTCTCTCTCTCTCTCTCTCTCTCTCTCTCTCTCTTTCTTTCTTTTACCAGAGCACTGATTAGCTCTGGCTTATGGTGGTGCAAGGGATTGAACAACTGCCTGTTTTTTTCTTTTCTTTTCTTTTTCCTTTCTTCTTTCTTTCTTTCCTTCTTTTACCAGAGCACTGATCAGCTCTAGCTTATGGTGGTGCAAGGGATGGAACCTGGGACTTTGGAGCCTCAGACATGAGGTTCTCTTTGCATAACCATTATGCTATCTATCCTTGCCCCATAGGTGCTCTATGGACAACTGTTGGTAAATGGATGCACATGAGATTGGGACTTACCTCTAGCACTTACCTTCTGTAAAACTTAAATTCCCGGGTGGGGGTAGATAGCATAATAGTTATGAAAAAAGACTGAAGTCTCTAAAGTCCCAAGTTCAACCCTCTGCACCACCGTAAGCCATGGTTGAGCAGTGCTCTGGTAAAAATAAATAAATCAATAAGTAAATACCTCCTACAGACTGCTGCCCAGATAGCAATAGTAAAGAGGTTCATTAGCTTAGAGACCCTGAACTGGCCATTCTGGTCCCCTACCTTCACCAGGACCTGCTTCAAAGGCTTACTGAAAGTTAAAAGGAAAACAGAGAGGTGACATAGGCAGCCTTCACACCATGTCTAACATAGGGTAATAATAATTCACCATCTTTGTTGTTTTTGAGGGGCTGGATAGGTGAAGTTAAAATAAACTTTTTTTTTTAAAGGGGAGGATTCTATTTCTTGGATTTGCTCTGGTTCCAGACACTGTCTGCTTTTGTTTTGGGATAAACAGAGGGGAGCTAGATCACCCATGCCCAGGCCTGCCCTTATTTCTCCTGTCCCTATAGCACCAGGAAGCCCAGAGGCAGCATGCCTATGACCCTGCTTGCAGTCTGGGCTTTGGAAAGTGATTACTAGGTTGTGCTGATCTGAAGAGTTGTATGAGAGGACAGGGTGATTTGCCCCAGACCCCAAGGCTTCCACCTTGATCTTTCTGTTCTCATACCCAGGGCCAGGCACAGGTTGACCACTCACTCAGTCTGCTTAACTTCCAGATTCTCATGCTTGGCTTTCCTCTACCCCAGCGAACTGCTCACAATCCCCACCCTCCTAGGTCAGATCCCCTTGCTACAGATCTGGATGAATGTTCAATACTATGAACAGCATGGGTAAAGCAATAGTGTGTCTTGTTGACTGCTGTGCCCCCAGCTCCTGGCACTGAACCTGGCACAAAGTAGATGTTTTATAACCATCTGCTGCTGGAATGAATGAGGAATGTCTTCCATCTTCCTGGTAAGAAAACCTATCTAGAAAATACAGTTCTCCCCACCTGCAGGGGAGTCCCTTCACAGTCGGTGAAGTAGGTCAGCAGGTGTCTGTCGTTCTCTCCCCCTCTCTGTCTTCCCCTCCTCTCTCCATTTCTCTCTGTCCTATCCAACAACAATGACATCAAGAACAACAACAATAATAACTACAACAACAAGGGCAACAAAAGAGAAGATAAATAAATATAAAAAAATTAAAAAAAAAAAAGAAAAAGAAAATAAAGTTCTCTGGATAACCCCTCCAAGGTTACAGGCTGGGTCTGGCTCACAGCACCACAGAGGTGTTTGAATTGCAGACTCAAATGGGGGCTAGGCCAGGCATTCACTTTATAATCATCCTGAGGAGAAAAACAAAACAGACAATAGAGGCTGAGGCCTCATTTTCTCAGGCAAAGTGATTCTAGTCATGAATTTGAAATAAGAAGTGAGATTACCCCAAGGTGGAGGTATTAATACCCCAACTTCAAAACTGAGTAACGCCTAAGGTTCTTTAAAAAGCAAATTTCTGTTATATAAAGGGTCAGTGTAAATGCCCATTGGAGCTGAGGAGCAAGGATCCTTTAAATGATATCCCAGAAATTCCAGGTCTACAATTTTTATCTGGGGAAAATCTTAAGATTTGGAAGGAGACTTTTGAATAGGTAAACAAGTTCATTGCCATGTCTCTACAAAAATCAGAAAACTGGAACTGTCTTAGAAGTCCAACAGCTCAGGATTGCTTGCATTCATTCATATGTATAAAAACTAAAAATGGAATTGATCCCCTTTCCCAACTTCTTGCAGGCTCAGACAATTTGTAAACTAATCAACAATCTCTCCACTGTTCCATATGTTGGTGAGCTTGCATCGTACCCTATCCTGATAGACAATTTTCCCTTTTCTATTTTTTTTAATCCTCCTGTCTTAAAGGTCTTTCTGTTGCCCTTAATAACCTCACAACATAGAATTTCTGTATCTAGTTCACTGTTTCCCATCCCAGAATCCAACAGAAGACCTGACACACAGTAGGTTTTCAGTAAAGAACCTCACAGGAATAGACAATGTGCTGTGTATAAGGCTGATTTCCAATTTTGTTGGTCAATTTGGAAAAATTGGAAAAGTTTACTACACAATGACTCAGGAATTCAAAGGAACTGTGCTCACAAGGTACTCACAGATAATAACCTTGTGTAGCAATGTTCCCTACCAGTCACACCACTTGTAATCCTGAAAGCAGGAGCACACTCTTAGTGTCCATCGGTAGGAGCAGAGTTCAGGCTACAGGACTCATCCATACAATGATATATTTTGTAGCAATTGTTTACCCATGGCATTTCTTTATCTTGTCTCTTTTAGTCTACTTTAATCTGGAATAATCCCCCATTCTTCTTTTGATAATGACTTTCAGGACACAAGTATTTGGAAGAGGCTAGGCCAACTATAATTTTGCACTTTTTTATGTGCTTTTATAACAAAGGGATTTAAGGTAATGGTGAGGACAGAAGCAAAATGGGATCATGAAAATATTACTGGCATTTCCCCCCTTGTTTTCAGTAGAAAGAAGACCTGGATTTTGTCCTTTCCATTAAAATGACCTTGGGTAACAAGCAGAATCCTTTCAGGCAAAGGCTCAGTAGCAACTGTCAATATCCTGATAATGAGATTTTATTATCGCTTTGCAAAAAGGGGTTTGTGTATTCAGGGAAACTAGGAAACAGTTGCTGTAGTCTCTGTGTTATTTCTAATGACTGGATGTGGATCTACAGTTAATAAAAAAAAATTAAAAATGTATTTTGGTGTTTTCAGCGTGGAAAGGGTCCGATCCTTTCTGGAGAGGACCTGGCCCCTTGGTGAAATTCCCAGCAGGACCCCTTGTGCCTGAGAAAGGATTCAATGAACTCCTTTCACTTGCAGGGTGGGGGGAAGGGGCCTCCTTTACCCTCCACTGGGACATTTTAAAGTGAATGAAGGGTCCAAGATCCCTCATTAAGGATGAAATGAAAGCTACTTGGGGGGGGGGGGGGTCAGGAAAGGAGGCCACTCCTGATCTGCATTTCCTGCAACAGAGTTATAGCATTAACTGTAATCACCATTCCTCCCCACAGTCCTTCCTGGATTGTGAAGGAGAATTTGGGAAAGACAATGTTTGTCTGTCATCTTTGGTCACTGCAAAATGCATTCTTAATAAAACCTAAGAAAGAAATAATTGTAAGGACCTAAATTGGTAACCTTGGGGATTAGCTATGTGCATTCTAATCTCACTCAAAATTAAGCAGTTGTTTTTTGTTTGTTTGTTTTTTACTGGAGCATTGCTTAGCTTTGGTTTATGGTGCTGCTAGGGATTGAACTTGGAACCTTTGACATGAAGGTCTTTCTGTACTGCCCATTATGCATCATTTTATTTTTGCCTCCAGGGTTATCACTGGAGCTCGGGGCCTGCACTACAAATCCACTGTTTCTGGAGGTCATTTTTTCCACCTTCTTTGTTGTTGTTATTGTTGATGTCACTGTTGTTGTTGTTGGTAACAATTTTTTAAGAGTTTTTTTTTTTAATATTTATTTATTCCCTTTTGTTGCCCTTGTTGTTTTGTTGTTGTTGGATAGGACAGAGAAATGGAGAAAGGAAGGGAAGGCAGAGGGGGAGAGAAAGACAGACACCTGCAGACCTGCTTCACCTGCTTGTGAAGGGACCCCCCCCCCCCTGCAGATGGGGAACCAGAATCCTTCCTTGTGCTTCGCGCCATGTGTGCTTAACCGGGTGTGCCACCGCCTGGCCTCTTAAGCATCATTTTATAAAGATGTTTTTGCAGCATCTATAATTGAAGGCAAGAACAGTATTGTCTGTGGTTTAGGAGAATCTTTTCAAGACTTAGAATTTTTCCTGGCGTGTGGGCTGGAAGGGAAGTAGGGTCTCTTGAGAGCCTCAGCAGGGAAATGACCCTGTCACTGGTAAGAAATGCTGATTTTTGGTATTCTAAAGTCTATCATGGACTGATCTCCCATATCTTGAAATATTTTCCATTTTAGTGTTATTTAGAATCCAGAAATTCTGAATGTAACATCCTTTGACCCTTCTAGAATTTTTTTCCTACAGAAAAATGGAGAAGAGAATATATAGGAATTTTTCTTGCTAAGTTCTTTTTACCCTTTATTTATTTATTTATTTTTGAGAGGGATAGGAGGAAAGAGAGAAAGAACCAGACATCACTCTGGCATATGTCCTGCCAGGGATTGAACTCAGGACCTCATAGCTTGAGAGTTAAATACTTTATCCACTGCCCCACCTCCCAGACCACTCCCCTAATATTTTTTTAAAGTTTTATTTTTAAATTTAATTTCATTAATTATTTATGAGAGAAAGCACAGAGCACTGCTCAGCCCTAGACATGAATGTCCTTTTCATAAGCATAAAAGCATAAGCATTAGGCTTAGCCCCTTGCTAAATTTTTTTTATAAGATTGAATCATTACAGTAATAACAACTTCAAGCACTCGCCATAAACTTGTTGCTGAGCTAAGTGTTTTAAAGTATTATTCCAGTTCACCTTTTCAAATGGATTATATTAATGTCTCCATTAAAATTATTTATTTGTTACAGTCAACAATATTTATACACCTTTCCCATATTTGGGAGTTACTCTCTTCCCTGATGCAGCTTTCTGGTCCTTCTGCCAGCCATGACATCACCTCCCCAGACAATAATTAGGATCCACCTGCATATCAGATTTCAGGCTCAGGCAAGAAAAAAAAAATTGTATAGCCACAGGCCCTTTGTAATGTCTATTAGCTATCTACAAAATGGAGCTCCCCCCCCCCAACTTTTCACCTGCACTATTCAAGTCTTTATATCCATGATTGGTCAACAATTTGTTTGGCTTTGTAAACTCTCTTTTCAACCACCAGGTTCCAGATGCTAGCATGATGTCTACCAGACTTCCCTGGACAGACAACGCCACCAATGTTTCCTGGAGCTCTGCTTCCCCAGAGCCCTGCCCCACTAGGGAAAGAGAAAGACAGGCTGGGAGTATGGATCAATCTGTCAATGCCCATGTTCAGCGGGAAAGCAATTATAGAAGCCAGACCTTCAACCATCTGTATCCCACAATGACCTTGGGTCCCTACTTCCAGAGTGTTAAAGAATAGAAAAGGTGGTAGCACAGAGGGTTAAGCGCACTTGGCACAAAGGACCCAAGTAAGGATCCCAGTTCAAGCCCCAGGTTCCCCACCTGCAGGGAGTCCCTTCACAGAAGGTGAAGCAGGTCTACAGGTGTTTATCTTTCTCTCCCCCTCTCTGTCTTCCCCTCCTCTCTCCATTTCTTTTTTTTATTATTTATTTAAGAAAGGATTAATTAACAAAACCATAGGGTAGGAGGGGTACAATTCCACACAATTCCCACCACCCGATCTCCATATCCCACCCCCTCCCCAGTAGCTTTCCCATTCTCTATCCCTCTGGGAGTATGGACCCAGGGTCATTGAGGGTTGCAGAAGGTGGAAGGTCTGGCTTCTGTAATTGCTTTCTCGCTGAACATGGGCATTGACAGGTCGGTCCATACTCCCAGTCTGTCTCTCTCTTTCCCTAGTAGGGTGTGTCTCTGGGGAAGCTGAGCTCCAGGACACATTGGTGGGGTCTTCAATCCAGGGAAGCCTGACCGGCATCCTGATGACACCTGGAACCTGGTGGCTCCTCTCTCCATTTCTTTCTGTCCTATCTAACAACGACGACATCAGTAACAACAACAACAATAATAACTACAACAATAAAAGCAACAAGGGCAACAAAAGGGAATAAATAAATATTTAAAAAATAATAAAATAACTACAACAACAATAAAAAGACAACAAGGACAACAAAAGGAAAAATAAATAAATAAAATTTAAAAAAAGAATAGGAAAGCTATCAGAGGAGGGGATGGGATACAGAGTTCCGGTGGTGGGAATTGTGTGGAGTTGTACCCCTCTTATCCTATGGGTTAGTCAATGTTTCCTTTTTATAAATAAAAAATATTATTTATTTATCTGAGATCAAGAGAAAGAAAAAAACCAGAGCATCACTGTGACAGGCAGATGTAATGCCACAGACCTCAAGCTACTTCCCAGGCCACATACTATCTTCACTTTCACAAATGAAAAAATAATAGAGACAAAGAAAGGTTAATAGTGTTCCCAAGACAACTTAATTACCAAGTGTGTAAGCAGCAGCAGTGATAAAAGTTCCTTAATCATTAAAATAGAAATAGTGGTGACAATAACGCAGTGTTATCACTATATACTTTCTTGTACATAAAATAAAGCCTGGCACGTGGCAGGCACTTAAAAGACAGTTTCAATTATTTGGACCTCCAAGCTTAATGTGCTCAGTAATCACCTGGGAAACTTCCTTAAAAGGCAGATGAAGAAGCAGCAGGCCTTTGGCAGGTCTGGGGGGCTTCATTTTTTTTTAAATTTTTTATTTAGGGGGGCTTCATTTTTAACAGCTCCCAGGTAAAGGCTTTGCTGTTGGTTCTTGGACTTGCAGAATCAAGATCAAACAGCTTGGTGAAGAGGGAGAGACCTAAATGTGTAAAAGCTAAACAACACACAGAAGCCTGTGAAGTGGAAATAGAAAGACCAGCCACTCGCTGTGTAACTGCAATATTGGGCAGCCTGTCAAGTGAGGTTCTTTCCCTTTCCCCCTTTTTTTTTTAAAAGAATTTATTTATTTATTCATGAGAAAGATAGCAGGAGAGAAAGAACCAGACATCACTCTGGTACATGTGCTGCTGGGGATCGAACTCAGGACCTCATGCTTGAATCTAATCATTTATCCACTGCGCCACCTCCCAGACCACCCTATTTCTTTCTTGTTACTTACATCAGCTAGTTCAAGACCACAGATACTGAGTATCTCATCACTAGTCACAATGAGAGCATGAATGAAGACAATTTAGAGGTTTCTTCAAGGATGTTTTGTTTATAGTTTAAAATAATTTAAAGAGAGCTGGGAGGAGGGTATCATAATGGTTATGCAAAATAATTTAATGCCTGATTATGCTTTTTATTTATTTATACCCTTTTTGTTGCCCTTGTTGTTTTTATTGTTGTTATAATTGATATCTTTGTTGTTGGATAGGACAGAGAGAAATGGAGAGAGGAGAGGAAGACAGAGAGGAGAAGAGAAAGACACCTGCAGACCTACTTCACTGCCTGTGAAGTGACTCCCCTGCAGGTGGGGAGCCAGGGGCTCCTTGCTTAGGCGGGTCGTTGGGCTTTGCAACAGGTGTGCTACTGCCCGACTCCCAATGCCTGATTATTCTAAGCTCCCAGATTCAATCCCAGGCACCACCATAAACCAAAATTTGGCAGTGCTGTGGTGAAAATAAAAATAATTATGTAAAGAAACCCACTTAAGTGGTCTGGGAGGTGGCACAGTGGATAAAGTGTTAGACTCTCAAACATGAAGCCCTGAGTTTAATACCTGGCAGCACATTTACCAGAGTGATGTTCGGCTCTTTCTCCTCCTATCTTTCTCATAAATAAATAAATTTTTAAAAAATCTTAAAAAAAAGAAAGAAGCCCGCTTAAATGCTGTGATAGATAGCATAATGGTTATGTTCCATCGCTGGGGAGCCAGAGACGACCCGAACTGCCCCTGCGGCTCCAGACAGACTATGACCCACATAGTCAACGACTGCCACCTCTCCAGATTCAAAGGAGGTCTCGAAACTTTACATCAGGCTCAACCTGACACTGTTGACTGGCTACGGAAGAAGGGCAAACGCTAGAAGAAGAAGATGGTTATGTGAAGAGACTCATGCCTGAGGCTCAAAGTCCCAGGTTCAGTCCCCTGCACCACCATAAACCAGAGCTGATCAGTGATTGGAAAGAATGAACTAAAGGAAAAAAAGAGAGGCCGGGCAGTGGAGCACCTGGTTGAGCGCACATGTTACAGTGCCCAAGGATGACCCAGCTTTGAGCCCCTTTTAAGCCCCTTTTGAGGCCTTAACTGCAGGGGGGAAAGCTTTGCTAGTGGTCAAGCAGGTCTGTAGGTGTCTCTCTGTCTCTCTCCCTCTCTATCTCTCTTCCTGATCTCAATTTCTGGCTGTCTCTATCAAATAAATAAAGATAATAAAACATTTTTAAAAGAAACTTTAAATAGAGAGAGAAAGGAAGCAAGAAAGGAGGAAATGGGAAAAGACACTTAAAAAAATAGGTTTATTTCATTGTATATAAATTATGTTACTTTGGGCTGGGTGGTGGCCCACATGGTTATGTGCACATATTACCATGCGCAAAAGACCCAGGTTCAAGCCCCTGGTCCCCACCTGCAAGGGGAAGCTTCATTGACAAAGACAGGAGAGGAAAAGAATCAGACCACACTCTGGTACATGTGCTGCCAGGAATTGAACTCAGGACCTCATGCTTGAGAGCCTAATCCTTTATCCACCTTCCATAGCACCTATATCTTGCTCTCATTAAAAAAAAAAAAACAAACAAACAAAAAAAAACTGATGCTTTACCCACTGTACCGCCTCCTTGGCCACATGCCAGGTCCCACCAGGTCCTTTTTTTTTTTTTAATCATTTTATTGGGAGGTTAGTGCCTTACAGGGAGGGCACTTGCTGATACATGGGTACAGTTTCTCATCTCCCCAAGATGTCTGCAGAACACTCTCACCAAGACTTTGGTCCTTTTCCTTTTTAAAAAAAAATTTTTTTAAATATTCCCTTTTTGTTGCCCTTGTTGTTTCATTGTTGTAGTTATTACTGTTGTTGTTATTGATGTTGTTGTTGTTGGATAGGACAGAGAGAAATAGAGAGAGGAGGGGAAGACAGAGGGGGGAGAGAAAGATAAGACACCTGCAGACCTGCTTCACCACTTGTGAAGCCACTCCCCTGCAGGTGGGGAGGGAGGGACTTTTTCTACCATTATGTGGACCCCAACACCCTCTCCATCACCCCCCTTGCCCTCCTCCCTAAAGTACTGTGCTCTGGTGCCATATACCCTACCCAGTCTAAGTTTGTTGTATAATGCACATAGGGTTAGGGAGAGGAAGGGATTGACTTATAACCTGTATATTTATGTGGGAAGAGACATGTGTTAGGTTGTCTGAGATCTGCTGTGTCCCCTCATCAAGACCACCCTCACTCCAGTCACCCTGAGTTATTCATTGTTGGGTTCCTAGTCCTTCTAATCAGATACTCTGAAAGGAACCCAGCAACCCCCTGATAGCAGGCCTTCAGTTGATGGAAATGTGGCCTCACAGTCTGCTCTGCCTCCAGTGCCTAGCATATAACAGGCTGAATGCAACTAACTACTCACTGAGCATCTTCTTTTCTTCTTCTAATGGGGGGGGAGGGGGGTTTTAAATGGTTTACAGTAGTAACAGTTGTTAGTATATATGTAAAATTTCTCAGTTTTCTGCAAAATACTCTCATCTCCATCCTAGGTCCTTCTTCACTATTCATGCACTAGGACTTGACAGCCTCTTCCCCAACATTTTCTGCCTAGCAGTTCATGCTATACACACTTTAGGTTTAAACTCAGGCCTGCCAAATAGCTCACTTGGATAGTGTGCTGCTTTGCCTTGTGTGCAAGGTTCGAGCCTGGCCCCCACTGCACTGAAGGAAGTTTTGGTGCTGTGGTCTCTTTCACCCTCTATAACGAAAATTAAAATAAATTAAATTAAGAAGAAAAAATAAGACGAGATGTAAGCCCTACTTCTAGATTACTTCAGGTGTAGTGAAACAGGTTCAGAGAGGCCACGCTTTGTGGCCAAGGGTCACCCTGCGGGAAGATCCGGTATCCAGCACCCTGAATCTCAGGGTGTGGGCGCCTGTGTGAGGGCACCTCACGTCGGTGTCCTCGCATTTCCTCGGCGCCAAGAGCACCCGGTGGGAGCTCAGAGCCTGAGCAGGCAGCGGCCTTGGCGAAAGTGCGGCTGCGGAAGCGATGCTGCTGCTGGGCGGCGGCGAAAGAGGAAGCGGCGGCGGCGGCAGCGGCGGCGGGTGTGCGGGCGCCATGGGCCTGGGCCGCCTGCACTGCACCCAAGACCCGGTGCCCGAAGCCGTGGGCGGCGACATTCAGCAGCTCAACCAGCTGGACGCGCAGGTGGGCCCCGGCCGGCTGGTTGTGGGGTGCAGGCCCGGCGAGTGGGGTGCGCACCCAGGACCCAGGTGGCTTTAGGAGGGTGGAGGGGCGGGGGCGCCCAGGCCTGGGGATCTGGGTGCAGGAGAGTTTGCAGGGCTAGGATGGGGGGTTGTCCGATGGGAGTGGGGCGCTGCCAGGACTCGCGACAGGGCTGAGGGGAGTTGGGGTGTGAACCCCTAGAGCCTAAGCACTTGGGGGCGCCCGCGCTGGGGCACCCAAGGGGGTGGGCCAGGGAACTTCCGGGGCTCCCAGCAGGGCGACTACCGGATGGAGCGCGGGAGGTTCGCGGAGCTGGAGGGGGGCCGCTGGGCGGGCCGGGAAGGGGGACTTAGTGAGGGGCCTGGGCTCAGGGGGTCCTGGCGTCCTTGGGGGGGCCCGGGGGACCTAGAGCGGCAGGGTACGGGGAGGTGGGGAAGGCAGGGCTGCGCGGGCAGGGCTGGGGACACAGCCTGACAACCTCCCCATTGTCCCGCTGAAGGCGCTTTTTTTTTCTTTTATACTTTATTTTAGTTTATCTTCTTTAACTTTCTTTTCTCTTCTTTAACTTTCTTCTTTATGTGTTTCTTTTTCTTCCTTTTTTTCCCCTTCGTTTTCTTCCTTTTCACGAAAAAGAATGCCGAGCACTGCTCAGCTCTGGTTTGTGGTGGTGCCAAGGATCCAACCCAGAGGCTCTGACTTGCAAGTCTTATGCACAGCCACTGACCTATATTCCCACTCCATTTCTAAGTATTCAGGGAGGCAGGTGTCAGCCAATTTAGAGGCTTCCTGTTCCTTGCTGCGTTGTCAATTTCCATCCACCAGGGCTGCCACTATCATCTTACCAGGATGATCCAAATAAGTAGGTTTTAAATAGAGACTTTTTTTTTACTCATTTAAAAAATCATTTATTGGTCTGGGGAGATAGCATAATGATTATACAAAAAGATATTCATTCCTGGGTGGAGGTAGATAGCATAATGGTTATGCAAATACTCTCCTGCCTGAAGCTCCAAAGTCCCAGGTTCAGTCCCCTGTACCACCATAAGCAAGAGCTGAGTGAGCAGTGCTCTGGTAAAAAAAAAAAAAAAAAAGATACTTATGCCTACTGGCATAAGGATCCCTTTCAAGATCCCAGTTCCCCACCTGCAGGGGAGTCACTTCACAGGCCATGAAGCAGGTCAGCAGGTATCTTTCTCTCCCCCCTCTTTCTTCCCTTCTTCTATCCATTTCTCTCTGTCCTAACCAACAATGACCACAACAATAATAACTACAATAATAAAACAAGAGCAACCAAAGGGAATAAATAAATAAATTTTTTTTTTTTTTTGCAATTTCTCTCTTTTTAAAATTTCTTTATTGGGGAATTAATGTTTTACATTCAACAGTAAATACAATAGTTTGTACATGCATAACATTTCCCAGTTTTCCATATAACAATACAACCCCCACTAGGTCCTCTGTCATCCTTCTTGGATCTGTATTCTTCCCACCCACCCACCCCAGAGTCTTTTACTTTGGTGCAATATGCCAATTCCATTTCAGGTTCTACTTGTGTTTTCTTTTCTGATGTTTTTCAACTTCTGCCTGAGAGTGAATGAGATCATCCCACATTCATCCTTTTGTTTCTGACTTATTTCACTTAACATGAATTTTTCGAGGTCCATGCAAGATTGGCTAAAAACAGTGAAATCACCATTTTTTGTAGTTGAGTAGTATTCCATTGTATATGTATACCACAACTTGCTCAGCCACTCATCTGTTGTTGGACACCTGGGTTGCTTCCAGGTTTTGGCTATTACAAATTGTGCTGCCAAGAACATATGTGTACACAGATCTTTTTGGATGGGTGTGTTGGGTTCCTTAGGATCTATCCCAGGAGAGGAATTGTAGGATCATAGGGTAGGTCCATTTCTAGCCTTCTGAGAGTTCTCCAGACTGTTCTCCACAGAGGTTGGGCCAATTTACATTCCCACCAGTAGTGTAGGAGGGTTCCTTTGACTCCACAACCTTTCCAGCATTTGCTGCTGTTACCTTTTCTGATGTATGACATTCTCACAGGAGTGAAGTGATATCTCATTGTTGTCTTGATTTGCATTTCTCTGACAATCAGAGACTTGGAGCATTTTTTCATGTGTTTCTCGGCCTTTTGGATCTCTTCTGTGGTGAATATTCTGTCCAAGTCCTCCCCCCATTTTTGGATGGGGTTATTTGTTGTCTTGTTGTTGAGATTTGCAAGTTCTTTATGTATTCTGGTTATTAGCCTCTTGTCTGATGTATGGCATGTAAAGATCTCCCATTCTGTGAAGGGTCTCTTGGTTTGAGTAGTGGTTTCTTTTGCTGTGCAGAAGCTTTTTAATTTGATGTAGTCCCATAGGTTTATGCTTGTCTTAGTCTTCTTTTTAATTGGATTTGTTTCATTGAAGATGTCTTTAAAATTTATGTGGAAAAGAGTTTTGCCAATATTTTCCTCTAAGTATCTGATAGTTTGTGGTCTAACATCCAAGACCTTGATCCACTTGGAATTTACTTTTGTATTTGGTGAACTACAGTGGTTCAGTTTCATTCTTCTGCATGTTTCAACCCATTTTTTCCAACACCATTTGCTGAAGAGACTCTGCTTTCCCCATTAATAGTCTGGGCACCTTTGTCAAATATTAGATGTCCATAGGTGTGAGGGCTTACTTCTGGGCTCTCCACTCTATTCCACTGGTCAATATGTCTATTCATGTACCAGTACCAAGGAGTTTTGATGACAGTGGCCCTATAGTACAATTTGAGATCTGGGAGTGTGATGCCTCTGGTTCTGTTCTTTTTTCTCAAGATTGTTTTGGCAATTCTAGGTCTTTTCTGGTTCCAGATAAACATTTGTACCATTTGTTCTATTCTCCTAAAAATGTGCTTGGGATCTTGATGGGGATAGCATTAAATTTGTAGATGGCTTTGGGTAGTATATTCATTTTGATGATGTTAATTCTTCCAACTCATGAACATGGAATATCTTTCCACTTCTTTGTGCATTCTATTTTCTTGAGGAGTGACTCATAATTTTCAGTATACAAGTCTTTCACTTCCTTGGTTAGGTTTACTCCTAGATATTTTACTGTTTTTGTTGCTATAGTAAAAGGAATTGATTCCTGGATTTCAGTTTCTTCTAGCTTAGTGTTTGCATAGAGGAATGCCACTGACCTTTGAATGTTAATTTTGTAGCCTGATGCCTTACTGTATTGCCTGATGATTTCCAAAGGTTCTTGCTGGATTCCTTAGGTTTTTCTATGTATACTATCCTGTCATCTGCAAATAAGGAGAGTTTGACTTCTTTTCCAATCTGTATCCCTTTAATTCCTTGCTCCTGCCTGATTGCTATGGCAAGAACTTCCAACACTATGTTGAATAGTAATGGTGATAGTGGGCAGCCCTGTCTAGTACGTGATCTAGAAATGCTTCCAGTTTTTCACCATTGAGTATGATGTTGGCTGTAGGTTTTCTATATATAGACTCCACTATCTTGGGGAATTTTCCATCTATTCCCATTTTTTGTAGTGTTTTGATCATAAAGTGATGCTGTATTTTGTCAAAGGCTTTCTCTGCATCTATTGATATGACCATGTGGTTTTTGGTCTTGCTTTTGTTGATTTGTTGGATCACGTTGATTGATTTACCTATATTAAACCAACCTTGCATGCCTAGGTTAAACCCCACTTGGTCATGATGAACAATCTTTTTAATATACTGCTGTATCCGGTTGACTACAATTTTGTTCAATATTTTAGTGTGTATATTCATCAGAGATATTGGTCTGCAGTTTTCTTAATTTTGGTTGTGTCCCTGTCTGCTTTTGGTATCAGAGTGATGTTGGTTTTATAGAAGCTGGAAGGGAGTATTCCAGTGTCTTCGATCTTCTGGAAGACTTTTATTAAATGTAGAGGTACTAGTTCTTCTTTGAAGGTTTTATAGAATTCATCTGTAAGGGTGGGGGAAATAGCATAATGGTTATGCAAACAGACTCTCATGCCTGAGGCTCCAAAGTCCCAGGTTCAATCCCCCATACCACCATAAACCAGAGCTGAGCAGTGCTCTGGTATTTCTCTCTGTGTCTCTCTCTGTCTGTATCTCTCTCAAAAATAAAATAAATAAAATATTAAAAAAAAAAAAAAAAGAATTCATCTGTAAAACTATCTGGTCCAGGACTTTTATTTTTGGGAAGATTTTTGATAACTGTTTCAATTTTATCACCTGTGATGGGCCTGTTCATGTTATCTACTTTCTCTTTACTTAGTTTTGGAGGTTGGTAGGTATCTAGGAAATTGCCCATTTCTTCTAGGTTGTCTAGCTTGGTGGCATATAGTTGTTCATAGAAGCCTCGCATGATATGTTGAATTTCTGCAGTGTCTGTTGTGATATCTCCTTTTTCATTTAGTATCCGATTTATTTGGGTCTTCTCCCTTTTTTGTTTTGTGAGTCTGGCTAAAGGTTTGTTGATTTTGTTCACTCTTTCGAAGAGCCAACATTTACTTTCATTCATCTTTTGTATGGTTTCTCTTATTTTCTTTTTTTTTTTAATTTTTTTTTTAATATTTATTTTATTTATTTATTCCCTTTTGTTGCCCTTGTTGTTTTATTGTTGTAGTTATTATTGTTGTTGTCGTCGTTGTTGGATAGGACCGAGAGAAATGGAGAGAGTAGGGGAAGACAGAGAGGGGGAGAGAAAGATAGACACCTGCAGACCTGCTTCACCGCCTGTGAAGCGACTCCCCTGCAGGTGGGGAGCCGGGGTTCGAACCGGGATCTTTATGCCGGTCCTTGTGCTTTGCGCCACCTGCGCTTAACCCGCTGCGCTACAGCCCGACTCCCGGTTTCTCTTATTTTCAATGTTATTGATTTCTGCCCTATCTTTATTTTTTATTTATTTTTTTAAAGTGTTTTTTTTAAATATTTATTTTATTTATTTATTCCCTTTTGTTGCCCTTGTTGTTTTATTGTTGTAGTTATTATTGTTGTTGTCGTTGTTGGATAGGACAGAGAGAAATGGAGAGAGGAGGGGAAGACAGAGAGGAGGAGAGAAAGATAGACACCTGCAGACCTGCTTTACCGCCTGTGAAGCGACTCCCCTACAGGTGGGGAGCTGGGGTTGGAACCGGGATCCTTATGCCAGTCCTTGTGCTTTGCACAAGGATCAGAATTAGAGCCCTGACTCCTGCTCCCCATCTGCAGGGGAGTCGCCTCACAGACAGTGAAGCAGGTCTGCAGGTGTCTTTCTCTCCTCCTCTCTATCTTCCCCTCCTCTCTACATTTCTCTCTGACCTATCCAACAAAGATGACATCAATAACAACGACAGTAATTACAACAACAATGAAAAAACAAGGGCAACAAAAGGGAAAATAAATAAATATTAAAAAAAAAAGATAGACACCTGCAGACCTGCTTCACTGCCTGTGAAGTGACTCCCCGACAGGTGAGGAGCCTGGGGCTAGAAGGGATCCTTACCAGGTCCTTGCACTTTGCGCCACAAGGGCTTAACCCGCTGCGCTACCACCGGACTCCCCTCTTTTTTTTTTTAAAGATTTATTTAATTTATTACATATGATGGAGAGAATTTCAAATGTGACAGAGGAAAAGGGAGACAGCTAGAGCACAACTCCAGTACATGTGGTGCAGGAAGTTGAACAGGGAACCTCAAGCATGCAAGTTCTGAGCTTTCCCTGTTGAGCCACCTCCCAACCTTTTAAGGCTGCCAATTCTATTGAGTTAGGAACTTCACTTTTATTAACTCATTAAGCTTTGCCAGCTCTCCCAATATGATAATATGAGGATTAAGATTTCCAACTTGGGAGTTTTGTTGAGGGCACAAACTTTCAGTCATTATACAGTACCTATAAAGAGAGAAGATTAATAAGGATCATATTTTAATATTTAAATAAATATTTTTTTAAAAGTCTGCCTGGAGAAGTGAAGCTCTGATAACATTAACGACAAATTTAAATTTTATTTTTGTATATAAATTGAGATTTACATGAAAGAGAAGCCAGAGCACCACTCTGGTGCCTGCGGTACCTGGACTCAAACTTGGAGCCTGAGGCATGTCAGTGCTGTACATAGTTGGCTGAGATGTCTCCCAGGCCACTGTTTGTCATTTGAATAAGAAAATGTAGAGTGTAAAACAAGTATAAAGAACAACAGAGGGTGGTCCAGGAGGTAGCAGAGTAGTTAAAGCATTTCACTCTCAAGCATGAGTTCCCAAGTTCAATCCCTGGCAGCATATGTACCAAAGTAATGTCTGGTTCTTTCTATCTCGACTATCTTTCTCATTAAAAAAATAAAATATTTAAAAAAATAAATAAATAAATAGGGAGTCGGGCGGTAGCGCAGCAGGTTAAGCACAGGTGGCGCAAAGTGCAAGGACCAGCATAAGGATCCTGGTTTGAGGTCCCCACCTGCAGGGAGTCACTTCACAGGCAGTGAAGCAGATCTGTAGGTGTCTATCTCCCTCTCTCTATCTTCCCTTCCACTCCATTTCTCTCTGTCCTATCCAACAATGACGACATCAGTAACAACAATAATAACTGCAACAATAAAACAACAGGGGTAACAAAAGGGAGTGAAAAAATAAAAAATAAACACCTGTAACTTAACAAAAATAAAAGGAAGAACAGAGAGAAATAAGTACTACTGGGGCCTGGTGGTGGTTGAATGCACATGTCACAGTGCTCAAGGGCCCAGGTTCACCTGAAGGAGAAAGTCTCATGAGTGGCGAAGCAGGGCTACAGGTGTCTTTCTTCCTTTTTTTTTTTTTTTTTTTTCTCAGCACTTGAAAGCATATTGTTTTTATTATTTAAGAAATTTTTTATTTGGGGGGTTGGGCTGTAGCGCGGCAGGTTAAGCACACGTGGCGCAAAGTGCAGGACCGGCATAAGAATCTTGGTTTGAGTCCCTGGCTCCCCACCTGCAGAGGAGTTGCTTCACAAGTGGTGAAGCAGATCTGCAGGTGTCTATCTCTCTCTCCCCATCTCTGTCTTCCATTTCTCTCTCTCCATTTCTCTCTGTCCTATACGACATCAATAACAACAACAATAATAACTACAACAATAAAACAACAAGGGCAATAAAAGGGAATAAATAAATATTAAAAAAATATTTATAAAATGGAAACACACTTGTGGTCCGGGAGGTGGCTCAGTGATAAAACTTTGGACTCTCAAGCATGAGGTCCTGAGTTAGGTCCTGAGTTCGATCCCTGGCAGCACATGTGCCAGAGTGATGTCTGGTTCTTTCTCTCTCCTCCTATCTTTCTCATAAATAAAAATAAAATCTTTTAAAATAAAAAAAAAAGGAAACACTGACAAACCCATAGGATAAGAGGGTTACACTTCCCACCACCAGAACTCTATATCCCATCCCTTACCCTGATAACTCTCCTTTTCTTTATCCTTCTGGGGCTATGGACCCCGGATCATTATGGGGATGCAGAAGATGGAAGGTCTGGCATCTGTAATTGCTTCCCCACTGAGCGTGGGCATTGACAGGTTGATCCATACTCCCAGCCTTACAGGTGTCTTTCTGTCTTTCTTCCTCTCTTTTATCTTTCCCTTCCCTCTTAATTGACTTCTGACTGTCTCTATCAAATAAGTAAAGATAAATTTAAAAACTTTTTTTAAAAAATATTTATTTTCTTTTGTTGCCCTTTAAAAAAAATTTATTTATTTATTTTCCCTTTTGTTGCCCTTGTTGTCTTTTTATTGTTGTAATTATTATTGTTTTTGTTATTGATGTCATCTTTGTTGGATAGGACAGAAAGAAATGGAGAGAGGAGGGGAAGACAGAGGGGGAGAGAAAGATAGACACCTGCAGACCTGCTTCACCACCTGTGAAACGACTCCCCTGCAGGTGGGGAGCCGGGGGCTCGAACCAGGATCCTTCGGCAGGTCCTTGCACTTTGTGCCACATGCGCTTAACCCGCTGCACTACCGCCTGGCTTCCCCCCCCCCTTTTTTTTTTGTAGTTATTGGTGTCGTCCTTGTTGGATAGGACAGAGAGAAATGGAGAGAGGAGGGGAAGACAGAGAGAGAGAGAAAGATAGACACCTGCAGACCTGCTTCACCACCTGTGAAGAGACTCCCCTGCAGGTGGGGAGCCGGGGGGCTCGAACCCGGATTCTTATGCTGGTCCTTGCGCTTTGTGCAACCTGCGCTTAACCTGCCGAACTACCGCCGGACTCCCTAAAAAAAAATTTTTTTTTTTTAATTTCCCTGCATCACTCTAAGCCAGAGCTGAGCAGTTCTCTGGTGAAAAAAGAGAGAGAGAGAGAGAGAGGGAGAAATAACTACTATTAATATTCCAATGATTTTCCCTTTCAGGCTGTATGTGTATATCTGGACACTGGAGATGTATGCATATGTGCACATATATTTTTCTCTCATTCTATCTCTTTTAAATAAAAAAAATACTTATTTTGGATAGAGACAGAAATTGAGAGGGAGGGGGAAGATAGAGAGGAAGAAAGAGAGGCCAGGTGGTGGTGGCACACTCTTGAGTGCACATGTAACCACATATAGCACCTGAGTTTGAACCCCTGGCTCCCTACCTACAGGGGGGTCACTTCACAGGCGGTGGAGCAGGTCTGCAGGTGTCTTTCTCCTTTTCTTCTGTCTTCCCCTTCCCTCTCAGTTTCTCTCTGTCCTATCAAATATAATATACCTCCCCCCAAAAAAAAGGTGGTCTGGGGGTGGCGCAGTGGATAGGGCATCGGACTCTCAAGCATGAAGTTCTGAGTTCAGTCCCCGGCAGCACCAGGGTGTACCAGGGTGATGCCTGGTTCTTTCTCCTGTTTTTCTCATTAATAAATAAATAAAATCTTTAAAAAAAAAAAAAAAAGAGACAGAGAGTTGGTCCAGGAAGTAGTGCAGTGGATGAAGCACTGGATTCTCAGCCATGAGGTTCCACATTCAGTCCCCGGCAGCGTGTGTACCAGAGTGATGACTGGTTCTTTCTCTTTCCATCTAGCTTACTTATTAATAAATAAATAAATTATAAAAAAACAAAAAGGGAGGCAGGGGTAGATAGCATAATGGTCATGCAAAGAGACTCTCATGTCAGAGACTCTAGAGTCCCAGGTTCAGTCCCGCACACCACTGTAAACCAGATCTGAGCAGTGCTCTGGTAAATAAATAAATAATAAAATAATAATCAATTGAAAAAAAGAGAGGAGAGACATCTAATGTACTGCTTTTTTTTTTTTTTTTTGCCTCCAAAGTTATAGCTGGGCTCGGTGTCTGCACTAAGAATCCACTGCTCTTGGAGGCCATTTTTCCTTTTTGTTGCCCTTGTTGTTGTTGGATAGGACAGAAAGAAATGGAGAGAGGAGGGGAAGACAGAGAGGGGGGAGAGAAAGATAGATACCTGCAGACCTGCTTCACCGCCTGTGAAGCGATCCCCCTGTAGGTAGGGAGCCAGGGGCTTGAACCAGGATACTTAGTTGGGTCCTTGTGCTTTGTGCCATGACGCTTAACCCAATGTGCTACCGCCAGCTCTCCTCTTTTTTTTTTTTTTAATTTTATTTATTTATTCCCTTTTGTTGCCCTTGTTGTTTTATTGTTGTAGTTATTATTGATGTCGTTGTTGTTGGATAGGACAGAGAGAAATGGAGAGAGGAGGGGAAGACAGAGGGGGAGAGAAAGACAGACACCTGCAGACCTGCTTCACCGCCTGTGAAGGGACCTGCCTGCAGGTGGGGAGCTGGGGGCTGGAACCAGGATCCTGACGCCGGTCCTTGAGCTTAGCGCCACCTGCGTTTAACCCACTGCGCTACAGCCCGACTCCCAGCTCTCCTCCTTTTTAAAAAATTAAAAAAAAAATTTTTTAAGGGAGTCGGTCTGTAGCGCAACGGGTTAAGCGCAGGTGGCGCAAAGCACAAGGACCAGCCTAAGGATCCCTGTTTGAACCCCGGCTCCCCACCTGCAGGGGAGTGGCTCACAGGTGGTGAAGCAGGTCTGCAGGTGTCTATCTTTCTCTCCTCCTCTCTGTCTTCCCCTCCTCTCTCCATTTCTCTGTCCTATCCAACAATGACAACAACAATAATAACTACAACAATAAAACAAGGCAACAAAAAGGGAATAAATAAATAAAATAAATTAAAAAAAAAGATATAGAAAGACCAAAAAAAAAGTCAACTTTGAAAAAAAATTTTTTTAAATTTTATTTATTTACTTTCCCTTTTGTTGCCTTTGTTGTTTTTATTGTTGTAGTTATTATTGTTGTCATTGTTAGGACAGAGAGAAATGGAGAGAGGAGGGGAAGACAGAGAGGGGGAGAGAAAGATAGACACCTGCAGACTTGCTTCACTGCCTGTGAAGCGACTCCCCTGCAGGTGGGGAGCAGGGGGTTTGAACCGGGATCCTTAAGGTGGCCCTTGCACTTAGTGCCATGTGCGTTTAACCCACTGTGCTACCTCCCAACTCCCCCCCCCCTTTTTTTTAATGGTGGTACAGGGGATTGATCCTGGGACTTCAGAGCCTCAAGCATGAGAGTCTTATTGCATAACCATTATGCTATGTACCCACGCCCTAAAGTATTGTTGCACCACTCATGAAGCTTCCCCTGCAGGTGAGGAATGGAGGCATGAATCCAGGTCTTTGCTCATGGTTATGTGTGTGCTTAACCAGGTACATCACTGCATGGGTCCCTCATTATCTCTCCCTCTCTCTCTCTCTATTATAGGGTGGGGGTAAATGGCATAAAGGTTATGCAAGAGACTCTCATGCCTGAGGCTCAAAAGTCCCAGGTTCAATCACCACCATAAGCCACAGCTGATCAGTGCTCTGGTTCTTTCTCCTATTTTTCTCTTTAATATAAAAAAATTATTTATTTTTATTTTATTTCATTTTTTTGGGATTGCATACTTGAGAGAGTACAACAGCTCACCCACTGTGACACTTCCCAGGTCGTGCAGCCCAGGATAAAGCCCTAGCACCACTAGGGTAATCTCTGTGGTGTCTCACTCTCTCTCCCTGAAAGAGCTGCCGAGTTGTGGCAAAATCATGCATATTTGAGTTCCCGGCTCCATAAATTAGTTAACTAAATAAATAAATAACCAGTAACAACACTACAGTGATGCTAGTGGTGGGTATTATGGCTATTTCTTTTTGCCTCCAGGGCTACTGGTGGGGCTTAGCACAGGCACTACAAATCCACTGCTCCTGGTGGCCATTTTTTCCATTTTATTGGATAGGAAAGAAAGAAACTGAGAGAGGAAGGGGAGATAGAGAAGGGCAGAGAAAGATAGACAATTGCAGACCTGCTTCACTGCTTGTGAAGCTTCCCTGCTACAGGTGGGGATCTGGGGGCTTGAACCCAGATCCTTGTTCAGGTCCTTGTGCTTAGTACTATATGAGCCACCACCCGGCCCCCTTTATGGCTATTTCTAACTATAGAGGATAAGGATAGGTGTCAGCACCAGAGTGCTATTGCTTTTTTTTTTTTTTCTCAGCAGTTATATTTAGTAGATTCAGAGTTGAATTGTATTGATGTTCTGTGTTCTCTTCACAGCAGTTCTCAGCCCTGACAAAAGTCATTTTCCACTTCCTGACTGAGCCCAAAGAGGTAAAGTATTCAGTGATGTAGAGAAAGCTCACATGTGGCTCCATGGTCCTGAGATGCCTTCTCCTCTGCAGGTGGAAAGATTTCTGGCCCAGCTCTCTGAATTTGCCTCCACCACTCAGATGGGCCTCAGCCCCCTCAGGAACATCGTGAAAAGCCTCCTTATTGTCCCCAGTGGTGAGTAGTCTTTCCTCATGGCTCGTGGTGCATCCCGTGAGTACCCATTCATTGGGGAAACTGAGGATCCTTCCTAGCCGACTGAATCCACATGGATCCCAGTCACTTTCAAAGCCAACAACAAGCAGCCCCTGACAGCTTTCAACCTGACGCTGTTGACTGGCTACGGAAGAAGGGCAAACGCCAGAAGAAGAATGGCAGTGAGGCAGTGCTTGTGTGTTCATTTATTTATGTATTTATTTATTATTGGATAGACGAAGAGAAATTGAGAAGGGAGTGGGAGATAGGGAAAGAGACAGACACACCTGTGTCACCTCATGTGAAGTTTTCCCCCTGCAAGTGGGACTAGGGGTTTGAACCTAGATCCTTGCACACTGTAATGTGTGCGCTTAACCGTGCGGCCCTCTGTTCTTTTATTATTTTCCCCAGATTTATTATATCAATAGTGAATTTAACCAGAGCACCGCTCAGCTCAGGCTTATAGTGGTACTGGGGATTGTGCATGACACTCAGAGCCTCAGACATGGGAGTTTTTTTGCATAATCATTATTCTGTCTCCCTAGCCCTCTTTTTCTGTCTCTCTTTTTCTGTATGGAAAAGTCAGCCCAGGGCAGGGAGGCCCCAGAAATGACAAAAATAAATAAATGAATAAAGACGAAGAAAAGAGAAGTTTCTATCACAGGCTCAGCTTTAGGGGTGGGTGTTCATTGTAGCACAGATGGCGATGGGGAACCATTAGCAACTGTGAAATCACCCAGTACCTGGAGGTTGATGTAATAGGTGTGGTTTCTTTGTTACTGAGGAACAAATGTAGTGGTCATCACAGATTGACAGCTTGAAATTAGGTGGACCTGGCTGTGAATCCCAGTCTGACACTCGCCAGTGAGTGTGACTTTGGCTAAGAGTCAGATCTTTAGCCTCCTAAAACAAAACAGCATTTCACTAGCAGTCCCCATCCCTTAAGTTCTTCTTTTCTTTTGATAGAGGGACTTGAGAGTCCCTGCAGGTGGGAACTGGGACTTGAGCCCTGTGTCCTTGAGCATGGTAACATATTCCTCAACCAGGTATACCACCACCTGGTCCCCATTTAAGCTTTTCTAAAGAGACTGAGATAATGTTAATAAAATGCTTAGCACAGTGCCTCAGTAGTCCAAGTAAGGTATGTGCCTTGCCGTGCATGTGGTCCAAGTCTGAGCCCCAGCGCCACATGAGAGGATCACTGGTACCAGGTATAGTTCTAACAGTGTATGGGAGTCAGACGGTAGCACAGCAGGTTAAGCACATGTGGCGCGAAGCTCAGGGACCTGAGTAAGAATCCCGGTTCGAGCCCCAAGCTCCCCACCTGCAGGGGAGTCAATTCACAGGCGGTGAAGCAGGTCTGCAGGTGTCTTATCTTTCTCTCCCCCTCTCTGTCTTTCCCTCCTCTCTCCATTTCTTTCTGTCCTTTCCAATGACGACATCAATAACAACAACAATAATAACCACAGCAACAATAAAAAAATAACAAGGGCAACAAAAGGGAAAGTAAATAAATAAATATAAAAACATTTTTTTAAAAAGTTCTACTAATGTAATGTCTCTCCTTGTGTCTCTGTATAAGAGAGACTCTGGGAGTGACAAAATTGCATTTATTCGAAGTTCCTGTACCACAAACAAATATTTTTTTAGAGAGAACAGTACTATTTATTTATTTCAATATTTATTATTGGATAGAGACAGAGAAATTGAGAGGGGAGAGGTATGGGGAGGGATAGAGACAGAGAGACACCTGCAGCCCTGCCTCACCTCTCATGAAGTTTTCCTCCTATAGGTGGGGATCAGGGGCTTGAACCTGGTTCTTGTGCATTCTTGTGTGTGTTATTTATTTTATTCTATTATTTTTTTTAAAGATTTTTATTTATTTATTAATGAGAAACACAGGAGGAGAGAAAGAGCCAGACATCACTCTGGTACATGTGCTGCCGGGGATTGAACTCAGGACCTCATACTTGAGAGTCCGATGCTTTATGCACTGCGCCACCTCCTGGATCACTATTCTATTATTATTTTTAAAAGTCTTTATTTATTTTCCCTTTTGTTGTTTTTTATTGCAGTTATTATTGTTGTTGCTATTGATGTTGTCGTTGGATAGGACATAGAGAAATGTAGATGGGGAAGACAGAGGGAGGGAGGGAGGGAGGGAAAGATAGACACCTGCGAACCTTCTTCCTTAATGCTGGTCCTTGCTATTCGAGCGACATACACTTAACCCACTGCGCTACCACCCAACCCCCTTATTATTATTATTTTTTAATATTTGTTAAATTTTATTTTTGAGAGAGATGCAGAGAGAGAGAGACCCTAGAGCACTGCTCAGTTCTGGCTTATGGTAGTACAGGGGATTGAACCTGGGACTTTGGAGCCTCAGGCATGAGAGTCTGTTTGCATAACCATTATGCTATCTCCCCTGCCCCTTATTTATTTTTTCTAATAAGTAGTAACACATATAGACCCTAGTTTCTTTTTTAGAAAATATTTTATTTATGGGGGTTGGGCCGTAGTGCAGTGGATTTAGCGCACATGGCATGAAACTCGAGAACCAGAGTAAGGATCCTGGTTTGAGCCCTTGGCCCCCACCTGCGGGGTGTGTGTGTGAGTGTGTCACTTCACAGGCGATGAAGCAGGTCTGCAGGTGTCTTTTTTTCTTTTTAAATTTTTTTTTTTTTATATGTATTTATTTTCCCTTTTGTTGCCCTTGTTTTTCATTGTTGTTGTAGTCATTATTGTTGTTGTTATTGATGTCCTATCATTGTTAAGATAGGACAGAGAGAAACGGAGAGAGGAGGGAAAGACAGAGAGGGGGAGAGAAAGATAGACACCTACAGACCTGCTTCATTGCTTGTGAAGCGACTCTCCTACAGGTGGGGAGCCGGGGGCTGGAACCAGGATTCTTACTCCGGTCCTTGCACTTTATGCCACGTGCACTTAACCCACTGCACTACTACCCAACTCCCTGCAGGTGTCCTCTCTCCCTGTCTTCCCCTCATTTCTCCATTTCTCTCTGTCCTACCCGACAACAACAATATCAATAACAACTATAATAATAACCACAACAATGATAAAAACAAGGCAACCAAAAGGAAAATAAATAAATAAACAATACTAAAAATATATTTTATTTATTAATAAGAAAGATAGGAGGAGAGAAAGAATCAGATATCTGGGAGTCGGGCGGTAGCACAGTGGGATAAGTGCACATGGCACAAAACGCAAGGCCCAGCCTAAGGATCACAGTTCGAGCCCCGACTCCTCACCTGCAGGGGAGTCGCTTAACAGGTGGTGAAGCAGGTCTGCAGGTGTCTGTCTTTCTCTCTCCCTTTCTGTCTTCCCATCCTCTCTCCATTTCTTTCTGTCCTATCTAACAATGACGACATCAATAACAACAACAATAACTAGAACAACAATAAAAAAAAACAAGGGCAACAAAAGGGAAAATAAATAAATATAAAAAAAAAAGTTTAAAAAACCATTAAAAAAAAAAAAAGGATCAGACATCTTTCTGGTATATGTGCTGCCAGGAATTGAACTCAGGACCTCCTGCTTCAGAGTCAATGCTATATCCACTGTGCCACCTCCCAGACCACTGTTATTTATTTTTAAATATTTATTCCCTTTCATTTCCCTTATTGTTTTATTGTTGTAGTTACTGTTGTTATTGATGTCGCCAGTGTTGGGTAGGACAGAGATAAATGGAGAGGGGAGGAGAAGACGGGGAGAGAAAGATAGACACATGCAGACCTGCTTCATAGACCGTGAAGCAACTCCCTACTGTTACTTATTTTTTTAGGATCTTATTTTTGAGGCCTGGGCAGTGGTGCCCCTGGTTAAGCACACGTAGTACTAAGTGCAAGGATCTGGGTTTGAGACCCTGGCTCTCCACCTGTGTGTGTGGGGGGGGGCGGGTAGGGGACAGTTCACAAACAGTGAAGCAGGTCCCAGCAATAAGCCTGGAGACAAAAAAAAAAGTTCTTATTACCTTTTTAAAACTAGAGAGAGAACCAGAGTGTCATTCTGGCTCACATGATCCTGGGGATCCAACTCAGGTCCTCATGCTTGAGAATCCAGCCCATCAACCCACCTCCAGGGCCACAACACTTCCTTCCTTCCTTCCTTCCTTCCTTCCTTCCTTCCTTCCTTCCTTCCTTCCTTTCTTTCGTTGCCCTTACTGTTTTATTTTCTTGTAGTTATTATTGTTGTTGTTGTTGATGTCGTCGTTGTTGGATAGGACAGAGAGAAATGGAGAGAGGAGGGGAAGACAGAGAGGGGGAGAGAAAGATAGACACCTGCAGACCTGCTTCACCACCTGTGAAGCGACTCCCCTGCAGGTGGGGAGCCGGGGGCTTGAACTGGGATCCTTACACCGGTCCTTGTGCTTTGCGCCACCTGCGCTTAACCCGCTGCGCTACCGCCTGGACTCCCTCTCCCTCCTTCCTTCCTTCCTTCCTTCCTTCCTTCCTTCCTTCCTTCCTTCCTTCCTTCCTTCCTTCCTTCCTTTCTTTCTTTCATCCTTTCTATCTTTCTTTCTCTCTCTCTCTCTTCCTTCCTTTTAAATATATTTATTTATTTATTATTTGGTAGAGACAGAGAAATTGAGAAGGGAAAGGAGACAGAGGGAGAAAGACAGAGAGATACTTCCAGCCCTGCTTCAAGTGAAGCTTTCCCTGTGCCGGTGGGGACCAGGGGCTTGAACCTGGGTCCTTGCACACTATAATAGGAGCACTTAACCAGGTGTGTCACTGTCACTGCCTGATCCCACGACACTGATTTTCTTTGTTTTTAAATTTTTTATATTTATTTATTTATTCCCTTTTGTTGTCCTTGTTATTGATTTTGTTGTAGTTATTATTGATGTCGTTGTTGTTGGATAGGACAAAGAGAAATGGAGAGAAGAGGGGAAGACAGAGGGGGGAGAGAAAGATAGACACCTGCAGACCTGCTTCACCGCCTGTGAAATGATTCCCCTGCAGGTGAGGAGTCGGGGGCTCGAACTGGGATCCCTAGGCTGGTCCTTGCGCCACGTGCGCTTAACCTGCTGTGCTACCACCTGACTCCCAACACTGATTTTCAATCGTCCTCTGTTTGGGGTCTCAGCCTCCATTACTTTCTCATCTCTCCTTGCACCCTGCTCTTCCTTTCCAACTATATGCAGTCTTTGCCAGCCCAGGGAGTTCCAGCCCTCTGCTGGTCTGTCACAAAGCATCCCACACCCTAACCTTCCTTTCCTCTCAGTTCCCAGAGGAGAGATAAGAGTTGTTATCTACCTGCAGCTACCGGTTTTTTTTTTTTTTTGGGGGGGGACTGTAATTATTTACAGCTCTCTATTGTTCATTCTGTGTTATGTGCACCTGCCTCATTCCCTGAAGTCCTGGGTGGGTCCTGGACCGCTTTCGTAAGCCACAGTCACAGGTAACTTGAGGACATAAAGCAGGGCGTGCATTTTTCAAAGCTGGATTGCTGTCTCTGTAGCAGATCTGTAGATACCGTGGCATAGCAGAGCATTCAAGATGGACCTTGAGGCTCAGTCACTTGGAGTGTTGATCACATCCTGTTAGGAAGCTCTTTAGCCATGGGCAAGCCTACATTTTTGAGTCTGTTTCTTATCTGAAAAAATGCAGTAAAGTGGGGCCACTCCCAGTCACCCCACTTCAGCAGAGATACTCATCTGAGAGGGTGAGATAGCTTACTTGAGAGAGAGGCTGCTTTGCCATGTGCTTGTCCCTCCCTGGCTAGCCCCAGTGCACCACTACACCAGGGGAGTAGTGTTGCATTAGGGGAACCTCCTCTCTCTCTCTTTGTCCCCCCCCACGGATTTAGTTATTTATGAGTGAACCAGAGCATCACTTTGACATATAACAATGTCAGGGATTGAATTTAGGACTTCATGCCTACAAATACAATGCGTTATCTACTATGTCGCCTCCTAGGCTTCTCTCTCTTCCTTTTCCTTCCTTCCATTCTCTCTCTCCTCCTCCTTCCTCCTCTTCTCTCTCTTCCTGTTTTGATTTTTTTGGTCATCACTGGGGCATGAATGTCTTGGGCTAACTTTTTCTCCACATGCACTTAACCCACTGCGTTAGACCGGGACAGAAAATATTGTCTCCCTAGACCAGGGAGTCTTGGAACCTTGGAGATGCACACACCTAGTAAACTTTTTTTTTTATTACAAGTTCTGAAAATTTTATTATAAAGAAACCTGCTTAACCAGTATCTGTGAAACAGTTAAGCCTGGAATTCTTCTTCTTTTTTTTTTTCCCTTTTTTTGGCAAGGGAAGGGTCAGATAAACTTCGTAAAGTGCTGGTATTTGTCTGGAGATTAAGGGACAAAGCACTAGAGATGAGAAGTGACTTCCCTTTTTTAAAATTTATTTTTTTCCTTTTTGTTTCCCTTGTTGTTTATCATTGTTGTTGTTGTTATTATTGTTGTTGGATAGGACAGAGAGAAATCAAGAGAGGAGGGGAGGACAGAGAGAGGGAGAGAAAGACACCTGCAGAACTGCTTCACCACCTGTGAAGCGACCCCCCTGCAGGTGGGGAGCCAGGGGCTTGAACCGGGGTCCTTACACCAGCCCTTGTGCTTGGTGCCATGTGCGCTTAACCTGCTGCACCATCGGCATAAGGATCCTGGTTGGAGCCCCCGGCTCCCTACCTGCGGGAGAGTCGCTCGCTTCACAGGTGGTGAAACAGGTCTGTAGGTGTCTATCTTTCTCTCCCCCTCTCTGTCTTCCCCTCCTCTATTTCAATCTGTCTCATCCAACAACAATAACTACAACAACAATAAGAAAACAAGGGCAACAAAAAGGAAAATAAATAAATAAATATTACAAAAGCAACTTGGGGGACTCGAGTGGTAGTGCTGTGGGTTAAGAGCACTTGGTGGAAAGCTGGAGAACCAAAGTAAGGATCCTGATTTGAGCCCCTCCCACCACCTGCAGGGGAGTCACTTCACAAGTGGTGAAGCAGGTCTACAGGTGTCTTATCTTTCTCTCCCCCTCTCTATCTTCCCCTGCTCTCTCCATTTCTCTCTGTCCTATCCAATAACAATGACATCAATAACAGAAACAATAATAAATAGAACAACAAGGGCAACAAGAATGAATAAATAAATATTAAAAAATTTTTTTAGTCAACTTGGAGGGAGTTGGGTGGTAGCGCAGCGGGTTAAAAGCGTGAGGCACAAAGCTCAAGGACCGGCATAAAGATCCTGGTTTGAGAAGTTCCCCTGGGCTCCCCACCTGCAGGGGAATCACTTCATTGGTGGTGAAGCAGGTCTGCAGGTGTCTTTCTCTCTCCTTCTCTGTCTACCCCTCCTCTCTCCATTTTTCTCTGTCCTATCTAACAATGACAACAACAATAATAATTATAACAACAATGGAAAACAACAAGGGCAACAAAAGGGAAACAAATAAATAAATATAAAAAAAAATCAACTTGGAGCACTGAAGCCACATTGATGACAAAACAAACAAAAAAATATCAAACTTGAACTGGATATTAACTATAAAGACCTGGTAGTTATGAGCTAATTGAATTGGCTGAAAACTGACCCCTTTTTGGAGGGCCTTTCTAGCCAAGGCTTCCCAGGGTCTTGCCTTTTCTATTTCCATGTGGTTTCCTTGTTCAATCTGATTCTAGAGATAAAAGGTTTCCTCCCATTGTTTAGGTGGTTTATTTTGCTGGGGACAACCTTTAGAATTATTTTTCTGGAGTGAGATGGGGGAAGGAGTCTGGTCTGAAGGTACTTAGGGGCCCTCCCTGGATGTGGTGGCTGTCTTCTTGCTCTTTAATTAACCATCTTCTGGAAGGCTAAAAAATGGATTTTTTTTTTAAAAAAAAAAACAGCTGCCAAATACTGCCTGTGAAGTAGTCTGCGGGTTAAACACTGTGGACTGCTAGCTACACTTTGTTTTCAGAAATTCAAGTTTGTAAGATGAACAAAGCAGCTCCCCCAGGGGTGGGCTTCCAGGGCTCTGAAAGCCCCTCTGGAAGTGACTTGTGAATTCTGTAAGGCCAAACTATTTAATCCAGCTTGGTATACTTCCTAAAAGTTGACGATCTTGAGCAGTATTGTCCAATAATACCTCTTTTAATTTTTTAAAAAATTATCTTTATTTATTTATTGGGTAGAGACAGCCAGAAATTGAGAGGGAAGGGGGTGATAGAGAGGGAGATAGATGGGAGTCAGGCCCTAGTGCAGCGGGTTAAGCAGGTTAAGCCCCCGGCTCCCCACCTGCAGGGGATTCACTTCACAGGCAGTGAAGCAGGTCTGCAGGTGTCTGTCTTTCTCTCCCCCTCTGTCTTCCCTTCCTCTCTCCATTTATCTCTGTCCTATCCAACACTGGAGACATCAATAACAACAACAGTAACTACAACAATAAAACAACAAGGGTAACAAAAGGGAGTAAATAAATATTTTTGAAAAAATGAAAGGAAGGAGAAAGACACCTGCCACACTGCTTTACCGCTGGCAAAGCTATCCACCTTGCAAGTGGGGACCTGGGGCCTGAACCCAGGTTCTTGCGTATTGTCTCATGTGCGCCCAGCCTGGTACGCCACACCAGGCCCTGTGCCTCTTTAATTTATGTTACACTAACACTGCTTTATGGCATGTCAGTTCCAGGTGTGTGGCTTCATACTTGGACATTTGTATATAACTATGTTATGATTCCCACTGAAAGCAGTTTCTACTCGTCACCATACAGTTGGCCCCTTTCCCCCCTCAGCAGGACTTTGAACCTAGATAGAAGTGGTGTCTGGCCTGCACTTCCCAATACTTCAGTGGCTGTGGAGCACTTGAAACAACTACTGTAACTGAGGAGTGGAGTTTTGAATTAAACTGCATTTTAACTAATTGAACAAAATTTATGGGCCAGCAAAATAGTTTACCTGGGTAGTGTGTTGCTTTATGTACACACCCAGGTTTGAACCTGGCTCCCTACTGCATTGAAGGCAGCTTTGATGTTGTGATTATCTCTCTCTCTGCCTTTGCAGAAGCAAGGGGTCAGGTGGTAGCCCAGTGGGGTTAGCGCACATGGCACGAAACTCGAGAACTGGCGTAAGGATCCTGGTTTGAGCCCCCAGCTCCTCACCTGCAGGGGAGTCGCTTCACAGGCGGTGAAGCAGGCCTGCAGCTGTCTCTCTTTCTCTCCCCCTCCCTGTCTTCCCCTCCTCTCTGGGTTTCTGTATAAATACCGCGCGCTAACCAATTGTGCCACTGGAGCTCCTCCTCTCTGGATTTCTCTCTGTCCTATTTGGCAACAACAACATCAGTAACAACAATAATAATAAGCACAACGATGATAAAAACAACAAAGGCAACAACAAAAAAGGAAAATAAGGGAGTCGGGCTGTAGCGCAGCGGGTTAAGCGCAGGTGGCGCAAAGCACAAGGACCGGCATAAGGATCCCGGTTCGAACCCCGGCTCCCCACCTGCAGGGGAGTCGCTTCACAGGCGGTGAAGCAGGTCTGCAGGTGTCTATCTTTCTCTCCTCCTCTCTGTCTTCCCCTCCTCTCTCCATTTCTCTCTGTCCTATCCAACAACAACAACAACAATAATAACTACAACAATAAAGCAACAAGGGCAACAAAAGGGAATAAATAAATAAAATAAATATAAAAATTTTTTTTAAATAAAGAAAATGTTTTTAAAAAAAGGAAAAAAATATAAGAAGCAGGGGGAAAGCTTTGTGAATGGTGAAGCAGTGCTGCAGGTATCTGTCTGTCTCCCTATCTCCCCTTTTCTTTTGACTTCTGGCTGTCTCTATCCAATACATAAAGATAATAAAAACAAATTATATATAACATATATTATTACTTCATATATATATATATATATATATATATGAAGTAATAAGAAAAAAATTTCTTTTTTCTGGGCAAATTTGGCTTCACACAGGTGCAGTTTCATCCCTCCTGGACTGCTTTTTCATTGAGATGGAACGAGAGAGGGAAGGAGACCCCAGAGCAAGAGAACTGACCCCAGGACCATGACATGCCCAGGCAGTGCCAGGACTTGAACCTGGGTCCGAGCACATAGCAAGGCAAGGTCCTTACCTGGTGAACTATTCCTGACCCTAGTTAACTAACATTTAAGCAGTCACATATGACAGCTGCAGAGATAGCTTAACAAGAGGGGCATCAGACTCTCGCAGGAGAGGCCCAGTATCCCAAGCACTGCATGTACTTTGAGTGGTGTTCTGGCTTGTTCCTATCCACTGTGACCCTTTCTTCTCACTCCTTCTTTTTCCTCTCCTCCTCTCTGCCTTGTGTGAAACGCCTCCTTATATGTAATAAATAAAGTAAATATTGAAAGTAGTAGCAGTTCAGGAGATGGCAGAGTAGTTAAGGTGCTGGACTTTTCAAACATTAAAACATGAGGTCCTGAGGGCCAGGGGGTGACAGACTGGGTTGAGGCACATGTCACAGTGAGTGAGGACCCAGGTTTGAGCCCCCAGTCCCCACGTGCAGGGAGAAGCTTTGCAAGTGGTGAAGCAAGATTGCAGGTGTCTCTCTGTCTCTCCCTCTCTATCATCCCCTTCCCTCTTGATTTCTGGCCTATCTCTAGCAAATAAATAAAGATAAAAAAAAAAAAAACCAAAAAACACGAGGTCCAAGTTTGATCCCTAGTACTGCTCTTGCTAGAGTGATACCCTGGTTCTCTCTCTATATATATCATTAACAAATAACATTTAAATAATTTTTGTTTAGTTTGGTTAGTTTTTAGATAGTGAGGAAGAGTGAGTGAGACCACAGCGCTGAAGCTTCTTCCTTCAGTGTGTCGGGGGCCAGGCACACTATCCAAGTAAGCTAGCTATCTCAGCGGTTCTGCACAGTGCGGTTCTAAGCTTTGTTTCTCTGCCTAGTCTGAGAATGAGCATTTCCCAAGTTGCCTCCAATGATCTTACTCAGTTGCTCAGATCAGGTATCACCATCTCCAGGTCCATAAAGTCTTTTATCTTTCTTTAACTGCTTCCAAGCTTCAAGGAGTTGGAAATACTTGTATAATTGTATAATAAAATGGACTGTCTTATTTTTCTTTTTTCTTTTTCTTTCTTTCTATTTTTTTTCTTTTTGCCTCCTGGGTTATTGCTGGGGCTCAGTGTCAGCGCCATGAATCCATTGCTCCTGGAGACTATTTTTTTCCCTTTTTTGTAGCCCTTGTTGTTTTATCATTGTTGTATTTATTATTGTTGTTGTTATTGATGTTCTTGTTGTTGAATAGGACAAAGAGAAATGGAGAGGGGAGGGGAAGACAGAGAGGGGGAGAGAAAGATAGACACCTACAGATCTGTTTCTCTGCCTGTGAAGTGACTCCCTTGCAGGTGGGGAGCTGGGGGCTCAAACCGGGATCCTTACTCAGGTCCTTGAGCTTTGCGCCATGTGCTTAACCTGCTGCGCTACCGCCGGACTCCCCTTTTTTCTATTTTTTAAAATGTATTTTATTTGACTGGACTGAGAGAGAAATTGAGTGGAAAGGGGACAGAGAGACAGGCAATACTGCGTCTCCATTTGTGAAGCTTTCCTACTGCAGGTGGGGGCTAAGGGCTTGAACCCAGGCCTTTGTGCATGGTAACATGTGCACTTAACCAGGTGTGCCACCACCTGGCCCCTTGTTTTTTTCAGTTGTACCTTTTCTTCCCATCCAGAATGAAATCTTCACGAGCTAACTAGTGCTTTTGTATATTACTTTTATCATCTGTGTCACATAGACTGTGCCCATCCAATGTTTATTGCCAACTGATTTATTGATTTACCCTTTCCCACTGATTTCTCCTATTTTATAGGTGCCTTGAAGAAGAGTCTCACAGCAGAGCAGATCCAGGCTGATTTCATAACTCTAGGTAGGTCACCATCCAGGTTTCCTCAGGGTGGTCAGCTTGGGGCTCTTGATGATGTTAATGTCTCTGTCTGTTCTCTTATAGGTCTTAGTGAGGAGAAAGCCACTTATTTTTCAGAAAAGGTATCATACTTCCTCTTTTCTTTCTTTTTCATGTGATCATCTTTTTCTTTCTATTTTATTTAATAGGACAGAGAAAAATTGAGGGGGGGGAGAAAGAAGGAGAGAGAGGGACATCTGCAGACCTGCTCCACCACTCCTGTGCCCCCCCCCAAGGTGGGAAGCCAGGCCTCCAACCCAGGTCCTTGCACATGTCCTCAACCAGCTTCACCACTGCCCAGGCCTCTCTTTTTTATTTTTAAGATTTTATTTATTAATGAGAAAGAGAGGGAGAGAACCAGAGCATCATTCTGGTTTATGCAGTGCTGAGGATTGAACTCAAGACCTCATACTTGTCTGACACTTTATAGATTGCCACCTCTCGGGCCTCCATAGCTCCTCTTAATCAAGGCTAATTATTAATTTCATGAGAAAAAACAAGTGGAAAATACTAAGGAAAAGCTATCAATCGTTTAGTCATTTCCCAGCTTAATGTTTTTCATTGAATTTCATGCAAAGACATACATGCAGCTCTTACACAGTGTTATTTAGTGCATCTCTGATAGTTTCCCTCTGATTCCACTGACTCTACATGTCATACAACTTTTGTTCCAATCTGGATTGAATCTTGGAATGAAGGAAGAGAATGTCTTCCATCCCTCTTAACTCTCCCATCCCCCAGACCTGTGCACTGAGGCCCAGCCCTCAGCTCTGCATTCCTTGCCCTGCCTGTACAAATATTAAGCTTTGCTATGTTGGGGGATGGAGTGAGGAGGGGCTCTTCTTCCCTCCATGATGATTTTGACCTTTAGCTTTTGTTTCAGTGGAAGCAGAATGCCCCCTCCCTTGCTCAGTGGGCCATAGGTCAGACCCTGATGATTAACCAGCTTATCGACATGGAGTGGAGATTTGGAGGTAACGAGTTAGAGCCAGTCCTGGGCCCTGTGAGTGATGGAAGTTGGTTTACAGAGGCTTTTGGATTGTTTTTTAAATTTTTTTTACCAGAGCACTGCTTGGCTCTGGCTTATGGCAGTGTGGGGGATTGAACCTGGGACTTGAGAGCCTCAGGCATGAGAGTCTCTTTGCATAACCATTATGCTATACCCCCACCCTTCTGGATAGTTTTTATGGGGGATAAGTGTGCTCCATCATCAAAGACTATTGGGACAACAGCTGCTTCTTGGTTTTGCTTTCACATTCTGCCCATGACTTTTTTTTTTTTTATCTTTTATTTTATTTATTTTAGATTGAAATTAGAGAAATTGAGAGGGAAGGAGGAGATAGGGAGAGAGAGAAAGAAAGAGAGAGACTCCTGTAGTACTGCTTCACTGCTTGTGAAGCTTCCTCCTGCAGATGGGCACTAGGGACTTGATCCTGGGTTCCTGTGCATGGTAATGTGTATGCTCAACCCAGTGTGCCACTGCCTGACCCTTTGTCCATGACTCTTGACAGATGGACTTCCTGGAGAGCACACTGTGCTGTCTTCAAACTCATCTGGCCCTGCACAGCTTCTGGGGAACCTGTAAAAATTTGAAGTCTTCAGTATAGGTCCTCATCAATCAATGATTCTTTTTTTTCCTCTTTTGTGTACAGTGACATCTGGGAGCAGTGAACTAGAGAAAGTTGGAAGTATTTTTTTACAAGTAAGTCTTCTCCTAATTTTGAAAATGGGTTATTTACTTATTTGTTTATTTAAAAAAATTTTAATATTTATTTATTTTCTCTTTTGTTGCCCTTGTTTCACTGCTGTAGTTATTATTGTTGTTGTTATTGATGTTGTTAGATAGGACAGAGAGAAATGGAGAGAGGAGGGGAAGACAGAGGGGGGAGGGGAAGACAGACACCTGCAGACCTGCTTCACGGCCTGTGAAGCAACCTCCCTGCAGGTGGGTGCAGGTCTAGCTTCACTGGGCAGGAGACAGAGGACCAGGGACTCATGGCTGAGCTGGGAACGCAGTTTATTCTTTATTGATGAGCAGGGGATGCGGGGATGCAGTTCAACAATCTAATCTAATCTCATCTCTTTATTAGAAAGCTCTGTCTTTTATGTCTCCGGAGGCGGAAGTGTCAGGAAGAGGAAGTACGTAGGACAGGGGGTGGGGAGAAGGAAAATAGCACAGGCACCAGTGGGGATTAAACCAGTGAAAACAGTGATGATGTAAATAGGCCACAGCCTCAAGCAGTGCAACAGAAGGGGTCTTAGAAGCAGACCAACAGGTGGGAAGCCAGGGGCTCGAACCAGAATCCTTAAGACAGTCCTTGCACTTCGAGCCATGTGCGCTTAACTATTTACTTATTTAATTTAGGATAAAGAGAGAGAAATTGAAAGCAAAGGGAGAGATGGGGAGGAAGGGAAATAGAAAGAGAGAAAGCATTGTTTCACCACTTGTGAAATTTCACCTTCAGATAGGGACCTCAGAACTTGAGCCCAGGTCTTGTAATGCAGCCAGTTACATTACCGCCCAGCCTTCAAAATGTGTTGAGTTTTGACTTGGTTAAAAATTACTGGGAGTTGGGCGGTAGTGCAGCGGGTTAAGCGCAGGTGGCGCAAAGCTCAAGGACCAGCGGAAGGATCCCAGTTTGAGCCCCCGGCTCCCCACCTACAGGGGAGTCGCTTCACAAGTGGTGAAGCAGGTCTGTAGGTGTCTTTCTCTCCCCCTCTCTGTCTTCCCCAGCTCTTTCCATTTCTCTCTGTCCTATCCAATAACGACAACAATAAAATAATCTGGGCGACAAAATGGAATAAATAAATATAAAAGGTATTTTTTAAAAATTACTAAATATGATGTAAGGGAGATAGCATCATAGTTATACAATGAGACTCATCCAGAGCTGAGCAGTACTCTGCTTAAAACAAAATGATTAGATCTGATATGAGTTTCTTTAATTACCTACTGGCATGAATGTTTCACCTATGTGCAATTCTGTCTCGAAACCAAAAATGTATTCACTAAAACCCATCTACTTTTGGATGAATATGATCCAGATAGCTCTTTTTTTTTTTGTACCAGAACACTGCTCAGCTCTGGCTTATGGTGGTACAGGGAGATTGAAATGAGGGCTTTGGAAGCTCAAGCATGAAAGTCTTTTGCCATAACCATTATGTTATCTCCCCCACCCCCAGATAGCATTCTTGAAATTTTGATTGTCCCTGCAATGATGGGACTTGTCAGAAGACTCTTTCTGTATCACTCTCAAGTTAGAGGCTGGGTGTGGTGATGTTTCTTTAAAAAGATTTTTACTTATTTATTCATAAGAGAAAGAGGAGGATAAGAGAGACAACCAGAATGTCACTTTGGCACATGTGATGCCAGCAACTGAACTTGGGACCTCATGCTTGATAATTCAATGCTTGGGCCTTGTGGTGGCGCACCTGATTGAGCACCTGTTACAATGCACAAGGACGCAGGTTCAAGCCCCCAGTCCTCACCTGCAGAGGGAAAGCTTCACAAATGGTGAAGCAGTGCTGCAGGTCTCTCTGTCTCCCTGTCTCTCTGTCTCCCCCTTCACTCTCAATTTCTGAATGTCTTTATCAAATAAATAAATAAAGGTAATTAAAACATTTTAAAAATAAAAAAAATAAATAAAACTCAATGCTATATAGCCACTGCACCGGCACCTCCTGGGCCATAAGTGTGTTGATGTCTTAAATGAAAGTTTAGTTTGTATGAATGCCTTTGCACAGTTGCCATCACTTTAAATCTCCTTTCTTTTTTTTTTTAATTAGTTAAAGTTGGTGATTAAGAAAGGAAATCAAACCAAGAATTTGTATATAGGTGAGTCCAAATTCTATTTGAGCTTCTTTTTTTTTTTGATATTTATTTATTTACTTATTCCCTTTCGTTGCCCTTGCTTTATTGTTGTAGTTATCCTTGTTGTCATCATTGTTGGATAGGACAGAGAGAAATGGAGAGAGGAGGGGAAGGCAAAGAGGGGGAGAGAAAGATAGACACCTGCAGACCTGCTTCACCACCTGTGAAGCTACTCCCCTGCAGGTGGGGAGCCAGGGCTTGAACCAGGATCCTTAGACTGGTCCTTGCGCTTTGCGCCATGTGCGCTTAACCTCCTGCGCTACCGCCCGACTCCTTCTTTTCTTTTTTCATGTTCTCTTCAATCAGTGGGTTCATAAAACCATCATGTGTCAATTCTTCCAGAAAAAAAAGATTTAAAAAGTTTACAACTGAGCTGTGGGGTAGCTATTTCACTGCTTCCTCTCTCATAAATTATAAGCCATCGCCAGATTAGAGATCCTACACTTTAAGAGCCTTTTTAAAAGATGGGAAATGAAGAGAAAGGGATGGTGAAGACAGACAGGCAGGAAGCCCTTGCTGTGGAAGTCACATTGCTTATCCTAACCCTGGGGAGGGGTGTCCTTTCACACCCTTTTGTGGAGCTGAGAGCCTCTCTGCATTCATTGTGCTCTTTTCTTTGTTATGATCAATTGCCTATCAAGAGCTGCTCAGGTATAGTGAGCCAGGAAAGAAAAAAAGAAAAGAAAAGAAAAAATTAGGGGGAAGATAAATTTTCTTGCATGATTCTGTGGAGTTGGAGACATATACCTGAAGCTGAATTTTCTCTCCCCAGAATTAACCTTGCCCCAGTTCTACAGCTTCCTGCACGAGATGGAGCGAGTGAGAGCCAGCATGGAGTGTCTCAGTTGACTTCTGTCCTCCTGCATCTTGGGAGGCCAGGTGCAAAGGTTTTTGAAAAACAAGGGATTAAGTATTTAAAAAGCCCTTTACAATTACCCTGTAAACTCTTTGTTAAGGAATTTCCACCACCTATCTCCCAGGACACATTTTAGATATTCAAACAAGCTATCAAGTTTCAATTCTGGGGAGGAAATAGGTTGAGTCAGTTCTCCATCAAAGTTCCAGAGTGCCATCCCTCAACATACAGGATGATTGGGTTAAGTGCACGTGGCTTAAGGATCCTGCAGGGGAGTCGCTTCACAGGCTGTGAAGTAGGTCTGCAGTTGTCTATCTTTCTCTGCCCCGGTCTTCCCCTTCTCTCTCCATTTCTCTCTGTCCTATCTAACAACAACGACATCAATAACAACAATATAATTACAATAACAATAAAAAAACAAGGACACTGGGAAGCAATTACAGAAGCCAGACCTTCCACCTTCTGCATCCCACAATGACCTTGGGTCCATACTCCCAGAGGGTTAAAGAATAGGAAAGCTATCAGGGGAGGGGATGGGATACAGAGTTCTGGTGGTGGGAATTGTGTGGAGTTGTACCCCTCTTATCCTATGTTTTTGTTAATGTCTCCTTTCTTAAATAAATAAAAAAATAAAAAATAAATAAAGGAAACTTTAAACATAAAAAAAAACACAAGGGTAACAAAAGGGGAAATAAATTTTTTTAAAAAAAAGGATGCAGGGGAGTCTGGCGGTAGGACAGCAAGTTACCGCAGGTGGCCAAAGTGCAAGGACCAGCACAAGGATCCCGGTTTGAGCCCCCGGCTCCCCACCTGCAGGGGAGTCGCTTCACAGGCAGTGAAGCAGGTCTGCAGGTGTCTATCTTTCTCTTCCCCTCCTCTCTCCATTTCTCTCTGTCCTATCTAACAATGACAACAACAAGGGCAACAAAAGGGAAAATAAATAAATATACATATAAAAAAAAGGATGCAGGATGATTGCATCCACCCCACCCTCAAAAAAGAGGAAGGGCCTGCTTATGACTCAGGAAGAGGTGACTCTATGAAGACTCTAGGCAAGGTCTCCAGCAATATTCCTGCACACTCTGTGGAGGTGATGCACGCTTTTTTAAATTTTTAAATTTTTTTTTCGTGTCAAAAGGGTGATGTGCCGATGTTGTAACAAGGTTTGTGGGTGGCACACCTCATGCAGTCACATGATAACCCAATTATCACTCTTATGAACTACAAAAGCATCTGTGATGCATGCTTAATCAGGTTTTTTTTTAAAAAATTTTTTTAAGATTTTATTTATTTAGTTATTTGAAAGATAGGAGGAGAAAAAGAACCAGACATCACCCTGGCACATGTGCTGCTAGGGATTGAATTCACAACCTCATGCTTGAGAGTCCAAAGCTTTACCACTTCCCAGACCACTGCTTAATCAGTTTTTAATGAGTTACCTGTATGTAAACACTTGATTGGTCAAATCTGAGGACAGGCTAAGCTTAGTCCTGGGTTCAGGTTTTAACCTATTGTGTTGTAATGAGGTGGGCCTTTAAAGTGAATTTAGCTTGCTCTATGGGTTAGATGATAAATAAAAAGTTTCTGAAGACCAGGTTTGCATCCAGTTGTCTTTATGCATGGGTAGACAGCCATCTCCCTCACAGAGAGCTGATTGTTGTGTATTAAAAAAACTATCTGCCTGGGTGGGGGTAGACAGTATAATGGTTATCTGCGTGAGGGTGGGGCTAGATAGCATAATGGTTATGCAAAGAGACTCTCATACCTGAGGCTCCAAAGTCCCAGGTTCAATCCCATCCCCCCTCCCACCACCACCATAAACCAGAGGTGAGCAGTACTCTAGTTCTTCTAGCATTTGCCCTTCTTCTGTAGCCAGTCAACAGCGTCAGGTTGAGCCTGATGTAAAGTTTCGAGACCTCCTAGTAAAAAAAAAAAACAAGTAAACAAAAATTATCTGCCTGTGACCTGGGAAGTGGCACAGTGAATAAAGTGTTGAACTCCCAAGGCTGACGTCCTGAGTTAGATCCCTGCCATTGCATGTACCAGAGTGATGATCTGGTTCTCTTTTTTCCTTTCACCTCTCTCTCATTAATAAGTAACTCTTAGAAGATGATACTGGTCTGGGGAGACAACATAGTGGTTATGCAAAAGACTCTTATACCTGAGTCTCTAAAGTCCCAGCTTCAGTCCCCAGCACCACCATAAACCTGAGCAGAGTAATGCTCTAGTTTCCCCTCTCTCTCTCTCTTTTTTTTTTTTTGGCCTCCAGGGTTATCTCTGGGTCTTAGTACCTGCACTACGAATCCACTGCTCCTGTGGCCATTTTTTTGAATAGGACAGAGAGGAACTAAGAGGTAGGGGAAGATAGAGAAGGAAGGAGAAAGATAGATAGCTGCAGACCTGCTTCACCACTTGTGAAGTGATCCCCCTGCATGTGGGAAGCCAGGGGTTCAAACTGGGGTCCTTGTGCTATGTACTATGTACAATTAACCTGCTTCCCCCCCCCCCCCAAGTCTTTCTCTGTCTCTTTCTCATTAAAAGATTAAATAAAAGGGAACCAGGCGGTGGCACATCTGGTTTAGCACTCCTATTACAGTACACAAGGACCCACTTGATGTCACTGGCCCCCACCTGCAGGGGGAAAGCTTTGAGTGGTGAAGCAGGGCTACAGGTGTCTCCTAATTCTCTTTTTAAAGATTTTAAAAAAACAACAACAAGGACAACAAAATGGGAAAAATGGCCTCCAGTTGCAATAGATACATAGTGCAGGCACTGAGTCCCAGCAATAACTGTGGAGGCAAAAAAAAAAAAAAAAAAAAAAAGATTGATATATAAACCAAGAGTACTGCTCAGCTCTGGCATATGGAAGTGAACTTGTAACCTCTGGGACCTTGGACATGAAAATCTGGCACACAGTCTAAGCTATATCTCCCTAACCCTGCATCTTACCTGCCTGCCTGCCTTCCTTTCTTCTTTCCTTCCTTCCTTAATATATTTTTTAGATTTTTAAAATATTTATTCACTCCCTTTTGTTGCCCTTGATTTTTATTGTTGTGGTTATTATTGTTGTTATTATTGAGATTGTCATTGTTGGATAGAACAGAGAGAAATGGAGAGAGATGGAGAGAGATGGGGAAGTCAGAGAGGGGGAGAGAAAGATAGACACCTGCAGACCTGTTTCACTGCTTATGAAATGGCTCCCCTGCAGGTGGGGAGCTAGGGGCTTGAACCAGGATCCTTATGCTGGTCCTTGCACTTTGTGTCACATGTGCTAAACCCGCTGTGCTACTGCCTGACTCCCCTCTTAATATTTTTTTATTTTATTATTAGATAGAGACAAGGAGAAATTAAGAGAGGGAGAGAGACACCTGTAGCCCTGCTTCACTACTTGTGAAGCTTTCCCACTGCAGGTGGGGACCAAGGGCTTAAATCTGCATCCTTGCACACTGTAATGTGTGTGCTTAACCAGGTGTGCTGCCTGGCCTCCTTTTTTTTTTTTCTTTAGTATGAAACTTAATCTATTTATTTATTTTTGTCATTACAGTTATTGCTGGTGCTAAATGACTGCACTACAAATTCACTGCTCCTGGTGGCCTTTCTTTTCTTTTCCTTTCTTTTTTCTCTTTCATTGAGAGGACAGAGAGAAATTGAGAGGGAAGAGGTTAATAGAGAGGGAGAGAAAAGCACCTGCAGCACTGCTTCACTGTTTATGCAGCTTTGTCCCTGCAGGTGGGGACTGGTGCCTTGAACCAAAGTCCTTGCACACAAAACTGTGTGTACTCAACTGGGTGCACCACCACCCAGACATCTGTAATACTTGCTTTACCTCTTGAAAAGCTTCACCCCTGCAGGTGGGGAGCTAGGACTTGAACCTCAATTCTTGTGTATGTCCTTGCTCATAGTACTATATGTAACCAGGTTTGCCAATTCCCAGGCACCCTACCCCTGAGGTGTATTTTGTTTGTTTTTTATATTTATTTATTTTCCCTTTTGTTGCCCTTGTTTTTTATTGTTGTAATTATTGTTGTTGTTATTGATGTCGTCATAGTGAGATAGGACAGAGAAATGGAGAGAGGAGGGAAAGACAGAGGGGGAGAGAAAGACAGACACCTGCAGACCTGCTTCACCACCTGTGAAGCGACTCCCCTCCCTCGAACTGTTATCCTTAGGCCAGTCCTTGCGCTTCACACTACATGCACTTAACCTGTTGCACTATTGCTGACTTCCTGTTTGTTTGTTTTTCAAGGTTTTATTTATTGACATGAGAGAGAACAAACCGGCTCTGGCATATGTAATACTGGGGATAGAACTTGGAGCCTCATGGTTGAGAATACAGTACTTTGTTCACTGCACCACCTCCCAAGCTGGATACCTCTTGTGATTCTTAGGTATCCTTCCAGACATTTTTTTTTAATAATTTTTAATATTTATTTATTCCCTTTGTTGCATTGTTATTTTATTGTTGTAGTTATTGTAGTTGTTATTGATGTCGTTTTTGGATAGGACAGAGAGAAATGGAGAGAGGAGGGGAAGACAGAGAGGGAGAGAAAGACAGACACCTGCAGACCTGCTTCACCACTTGTGAAGCGACTCCTTTGCAGGTAGGGAGCCGGAGGCTCCAACTAGGATCCTTACACCAGTCCTTGCATTTTGTGCCATGTGCACTTAACCCACTGCATTACCACCTGACTCCTGTTTTTTTGTTTTTGTTTTTGTTTTTGCTTTTCTCACATATAGGCAATAGGAGTTTCAATTTTTATTGTTTACACAGATGGTGAAGCACTGCAAAGCACTGTGTATACTATGCTAGAATATCTTGGAAATAGCTCCATATTAATGCATAGAGAAAAAAACCCACCAGCTAGGGCACCTACCTGGCCATGTGCGTGTCCTAGAAGTCTAGATCTAGCACCACATGGAGAGTGCTCATATGGCACTGGGAGAAACTGCAGTGCTCTGATGTCTCTCCTTCTATCTGCCTTTCTCTTTCTCTCTGTTTCTTTTTCTGTGACTGCAACATATTTTGATATGTGGATGGGTCATAATCAGCACTTGCTATATATATATATATATATTTTTTTATATATTTATTTTTATTTATTTATTCCCTTTTGTTGCCCTTGTTGTTTTATTGTTGTCATTGTTGTTGGATAGGACAGAGAGAAATGGAGAGGGGAGGGGGAAGACAGAGAGAGGGAGAGAAAGATAGACACCTGCAGACCTGTTTCACCGCTTGTGAAGCGACACCCCCGCAGGTGGGGAATCAGGGCTTGAACCAGGATCCTTATGCGGGTCCTTGTGTTTAGCGGGTCCTTGTGCTTAGCACCACCTGCGCTTAACCCGCTGCACTACAGCCCGACTCCCTGCTATTTTCTTTTATATCTCCTTTTTTATTAATTATTATTATTTTATTTTGCCTCCAGGGTTATTACTGGGGTTTGGTGCCTGCACTGCAAATCCACTGCTCCTGGAGGCCATTTTTCCCCATTTTGTTGCCCTTGTTGTTGCACTTGTTGTTATAGCTGTTGTTGTTGGATAGGACAGAGAGAAATGGAGAGAGGAGGGGAAGACAGAGAGGGAGAGAGAAAGATAGACACCTGCAGACCTGCTTCACCACTTGTGAAGCTTTCCCACTGCAGGTGAGGAGCAGGGGAGGGGGAACAGGGGCTCAAACTGGGATCCTTAGGCCAGTCTTTATGCTTTGTGCCATGTGCGCTTAACCCACTGTGCTAGTGCCCAGCTCCCTTTATTATTTATTTTTGGATAGAGACAGAGAAGTTGAGAGGGGAGTAAAGAAGAAGAGAGAGACATTCGCAGCACTGCTCCACCACTCCTGAAGCTTCCCACATGCAGTTAGGGACTGGGGACTTGAACCTAGGTCGTGGCACACTGTAATGTGTACATTCAACCAGGTGCACCACCACCTGGCCCTGCAATTTTCCATAATTTGACAAATTAACAAAATAGTGTCAGTTTTAGTTAGTGTTCTCCAGAAAAGAGCGCCAAGAGGATATATGTATGTATATAAAGATTTATTAATTGATTTTTGTTCCTTCTTTCTAAAAAAATATATTTATTCCTTTTTATTGCCCTTGTTGTTTTTTTATTGTTGTAGTTATTATTGTTGTTATTGATGTTGTTATTGGATAGGACAGAGAGAAATGGAGAGAGGAGGGGAAGACAGAGAGGGGAAGACACCTGGAGACCTCCTTCACCACTTGTGAAGTGACTCCCCTGCAGGTGGGAAGCTAGGGGCTCAAACCAGGATCCTTAGGTAGGTCCTTGAGCTTTGAGCCAACTGCACTTAACCTGCTGAGTTACCACCCAACTCCCCCTTTTTTTTTTAAGTATTTATGTTTTTATTTTAATTTTTTAATATATATATTAATATTTATTTATTTATTTCCTTTTTGTTGCCCTTGTTGTTTTTACTCTTGTGGTTATTGTTGTTATTTGATGTTGTCTTTGTTGGATAGGACAGAGAGAAATGGAGAGAGGAGGGGAAGACAGAGAGGGGGAAGGAAAGATAGACACCTGCAGACCTGCTTCACCGCCTGTGAAGCGACTCCCCTGCAGGTGGGTAACCTGGGCCTGGAACACAATCAGAATCCTTAAGCCAGTCCTTGCGCTTTGCGCCATGCGCTTAACCCACTGCACCACTGCCCGACTCCCTGTATTTATTTATTGGATAGAGACAGCCAGAAATTTAGAGGGCGAGACAGAGAAACACCTGCACTTGACTACTTGTGAAGTTTCCCGCCTGCAGGTGGGGACCAGGGGCTTGAACCTGGGACCTTGCACACTATAATGTTTGAGCTTAATCAGGTGCACCAACACCTGGCCCCCTGTTAAGATGTTTTAAGGAGCTGGGGATTTATCTCAGTTTGTTAGAGCAATACCTGGTATTCCTGAGGCCCCAGCGTCTACACCACTCTATGCCAGACTTAAGGTCTCTGTCTCTCAAAATGAATAAGGTTGTTTTCTCGTCTCTCTTTTTTTAATCAGAGCACTACACAACTCTGGCTTATGGTGGCCCTGGGACCTCAGAGACTCAGACATGAAAGAAAATCTTTTGCATTTTCTTCCCAGCCCTACAAAGATATATATATATATATATATATATATATATATATATATATATATATATATATATATATATATATATATTATTCCCTTTTGTTTTATTGTTTTAATTATGATTGATGTTGTTGTTGGATAGGACAGAGAGAAATGGAGAGAGGAGGGGAAGACAGAGAGGTGAACAGAAAAATAGACACCTGCAGACTTGCTTCATCGCCTGTGAACTGATTCCCCTGCAGGTGGGAAGCCAGGGGCTAGAACTGGGATCCTTATGCTGATATTTGCACTTTGCGCCACCAGCGCTTAACCTGTTGCACTACAGCCTGACTCCAAGGATATATATATAATATATATATTTTTATATATTTTATATATATAATATATTTTTATATATATTTTATATATATGATATATTTTTTACAAGATGTGTTTATTTGTTTGTTTATGAGAGAGGGAGAGAGAATCAGAGCATCACCCTTGCATATGCAATGCTAGGGAATGAACTCGAGACCTTCTAAGCACAGGTTCAGTACTTTACCCACTATACCTCTACCTAGGCTGCTTATGCAAAATACAGGCCAAAGTACCAAAGAAGAGCAAATTTGTGTGGGGGAGATAATACAATGTTGGTTTTTTTTTTTTTTTGCTGTTTTACTTTATTTTTTTTTTCATTATGCGATCTACCCGCCCCCATAACTCAATGTTATGCAAAAGATTTTATGTTTTAAATTCTGAAGTGACAGGTTCAATCCTCCCCCAACACACACACACATACATAAGCCAGAGCTGAGCAGTGCTCTAGTAAAAAAAAAAAAAAAGGAGTTGGGCGGTAGGTAGCACAATGGGTTAAACGCAGGTGGCATAAAGCTCAAGAATCAGCTTAAGGATCCAGGTTCAAGCCCATGACTCCCCACCACAGGGGAGTCACTTCACAAATGGTGAAGCAGGCTGCAGGTGTCTATTTTTCTCCAACAAAGAGGACGTCAATGACAATAATAACTACAACAATAAAACAACAAGGGCAACAAAAGGGAATAAATAAATTTTAAAAAAGCAAATGAATGCCTCTGGACACCACAGGGGAGTCACTTCACAGGTGGTGAAGCAGGCTGCAGGTATCTATCTTTCTCCAACAAAGAGGACATCAATGACAATAATAACTATAATAAAACAACAAGGGCAACAAAAGGGAATAAGTAAATTTAAAAAAGCAAATTAATGCCTCTGGACACTACATCCTCTTGTTCATAAGACTTCTTTTTTTTTAAATATTTTTTAATGATCCCCCTTTTTGTTGCCCTTGTTCTTTTACTGTTGTAGTTGTTGTTGTTATTGATGTCTGATGTTGTCGTTGTTGGATAGGACAGAGAGAAATGTAGAGAGAGAGATAAATGGGAGACAAAGATAGACACCTGCAGACCTGCTTCACCGCCTGTGAAATGACTCCCCTGCAGGTGGGGAGCTGGGGGCTCGAATTGGATCCTTATGCAGATCCTTGTGCTTCATACCAAGTGTACTTAACTGGTTGCGCTATCGCCCAACCCTCCTTTTTAAATTTTTTAAATTATATTTATTTATTTATTGGATAGAGACACTCAGAAATCAAGGGTTAAGGGGAAGATAGAGAAGAAAGAAGACAGAGATACCTGCAGCACTGCTTCACCCCTTGCAAAGCTTTCCCCCAGCAGGTGGGGACTGGGGGCTTGAACCTGGTTCCTTGTGTATGGTAACATGTGCACTCAACCAGGTGCACTACTACCCCCATTCATGAGACTTCTTAAGATGCCTCAGATGGTGAAAATCTAATGTGAAAAGAACTCACTGAGCCAAAGAGACAGTTCACTTAGTAGTGCTGTATGGCCCAGGTCAAGTCCCAGCTCTGGTCTCTCTGAGTCAGAATGAAAATGCTGCTGGGAGTGATGAGATGGTACACAAAGCAGCAGCTCTGCAAAAGAATAAATTTAAAATTCACAGAATTTCAATGTCAGTAGCACCTAAAACACAGTCTAGTTAAACCGGCTCATTTTACAGATGGGGGCATGGAGGCCTGGGGACTGGAATTGGTGGTGAGGCAATGTTCAGTTGCTGTCTGTGAGCCATGGGCCAGACTGGAGCCCTGAGTCTGCAAAGAGTTGTTCTCAGCTGGCAGATTCTGACCCAAGAGCTCCTGGCCCTGCCTGGTCTCTCCTGTCTTGTCTTGGCTGTTCACAGTCCCCATTGTCTAGTCCAGTCTTCAGCCTCATAGCTTCTAGAATCTCACGTGTTTCTTGTATGGACATTTTTTTTTATTGTTCATTTCATTGCTACCAGGGTTATCGATGGGACTTGGTGCTGGCACCATGAATCCACTGCTTCTGGTGGCCATTTTTCTTAGTTTTTCTTTCTTTCTTTCTTTCTTTCTTTCTTTCTTTCTTTCTTTCTTTCTTTCTTTCTTTCTTTCTTCCCTTTTATTGCCCTTGTTGTTTTCTCTTTCTTTTTTCTTCCTTTTCCTTTTTTTTTTTTTTTTTTTTTTTTGTTCTTTTTATTTTGTTTTGGATAGAACAGAAATTGAGAAGGGAGGGAGATAGAGGGAGAGAAAAGACACCTGCAGGTAGGGAGCAGGGGCTTCTTGCACATGGTAATGTGTGTGCTTAGCTAAGTGTGCCATCACTGGGCCCCGCCCTGCATGAGCATTCTTTTTTTTATTGTTGTAGTAGTTATTGTTGTTGATGTCGTCATTGTTGGATAGGACAGAGAGGGGGAGAGAAAGAGAGAGACACCTGCAGACCTGCTTCACCAGCTGTAAAGCAACTCCCCTAAAGATGGGGAGCCAGGGGCTCGAACCGGGTTCCTTCTGCAGGTCCTTACACTTTGCGCCACGTGCACTTAACCTGCTGTGCTGCCGCCTGACTCCCCTGCATGAACATTCTTACCAGCAAGGTTCTCAGCAGAGGCATTCATTCAAACACTCAGAGCTCTGCATGGATAAGATCCAAGCACCAGGGGCTGGGTGGTGGCACACCTGCTTGAGTGCACATGTTACAGTGCATAAGAACCTGCAGGGGGAAAGCTTCACAAGTGGTTCAGCAATGCTATAGGCATCTGTCTCCTCCTCTGGATATCTGGCTATCTCTATCAAATAAATAAACATTTTTAAAGGTTTTTTAAAAAAACTTTATTTATTTGTTATTGGATACAGAGAGAAATTGAGAGAGAAGGGGGAGATACAGAGGAAGAGAGACACCTGCAAACCTGCTTCACCGCCTGTGAAGTGACAACTCCAGGGCAGGTGGGGAACCGGGGGCTTGAACCGGGATCCTGACCAGTCCTTACACTTTGTGCCACGTGCACTTAACCCACTGTGCTACCGCCAGACTCCCTATAAATAAGGATTTTTTTAAAAATTAATAAAAATTTAAAAAAAGATCCAGTGGTCCGGGAGGTGGTGCAGTGACTAAGGCACTAGACTGTCAAGCATGAGGTGCTGGGTTCGATCCCCAGCAGCATATGTACCAGAGTGATGGATGGTTCTTTCTCTCCTATCTTTCTCATTAATAAATAAATAAATAAATTCTTAAAAAAAAAAATCCAAGCACCTGAGTACATCAGGCCCCACAGTCTGGCCCTGCTTGTATTTCCCTCCACTTCCTCTCCACTGCCTCAGGTGGCCTGCTGTGCTGGAGTGCAGCTTCCAGATTCCTGACAGCTAGGGAATCATGAGGCCAGGCCGTGTGCTCTTCCTGGGGCCCAAGGTGCTGCATCGTGGGCAAGAGACAAAGCAAGGCGGAAGAGACCCAGGGCCTCCCCTGAAGGCTCTGGCCTTCCAGACACCCCTTGAGTCTTCGTGGCTCTGCTAGGACCAGGACCTGGGACCACACCACTGGAGTTTCAAATCTGGCCTGTCTGTTTGCCAGTTGTGTGACCTTGGACAAATTCTTAACCTCTTAGGACCTTAGTTTCCCCATTTGTAAAGTGGGCATAGTTCTTACTTTGTGGGGTTATTGACTTAGCACAATGCCTGCTCAGCTGGAGGCTGAACTAGTCATTGTCAAATAATTGTATTTGTTTCCGGGATTCTCTGGCCCTTTAGTCTGGGGGCTTTTTTGATAAGAGACTTGATTTTCAGCTCAGCCACCCCCTACTTGGTATCCATCAGACTCCCCGCCCTCCACTCCCACCTGGAAATAGGCTCTATTGTTAGTTGAAATGAGTGCTTTGTAGACACCTCCCCTGCCCCCCCTGCCCCCACCCCCTGTGCTCACACACACTCCTGACCAAGCAGAACTGTTGACAAGCCCTTCCAGTTTTAGATGAATAAATCTAGAGAATCGGGTTTGACTGCTGCTTAGTTTTCTGAACAGATATTTACATATGGTTGTGCAGAGACATTATACAGAAGACTTCAGTGTAAAGTGGCCAAGTGGGGTACTTGTCTGTTGACAGGCTGCTTTGCTCCCTGCTCCCAGAGCATTCTCAGAGCGCCTCCTATGGCCGGGACTCCTCAGGGGCCCCACAGGAGTGGAATGATAAGCTGAATACACAGATAACTGACAGTTTGTCTTTTCAGCCACTCTTTTTTCTATACAAGGGTAGATTATGTCTTGGCTTCCATTTGCTGTAGTTGGGATCCCATTATGAACTCCAGGAACTGCTCCCGTCCTTTTGTTGTATTGGAATTTTGTCACAAATATAATCTATTGAGTCAGGACCATTGATCACAGGAGGTGGACTGCTGGGCAGGGATTTTGCAGCAATGCTGGGGATTTCAATAGGTCCTTTCTTACTGCCAGCACTTCATCTCTGCATTGATTTACTCCTGTCCCTGTTCTGCTTAGAAATCTGCTGTCTGCTAACCTAGTCTTCTGGCTTCAGGTTACTCCTCAGGTCATTCTTTACCTTTAGAGCACAGTGTTCATTAAGGAGGCAGTGGGTTATACCAGGAGAAGATCAACCAGCAACTTTTTCCCTGGAGGAAAAACAGTTGTCCTGCTTGGGGTGAAGGAGACATTCATCTTTAGTTCTGTCAATGTTTCTTTTTATCATGCTACGGTTGAAACAAAACAAAACACAAGTGAAAGCAAGGAAAATTCCCAAACAGTCCAGGTGGTCAGCTACTCAGTAGTGGGGTCAGCTGCACCACACAGGACCTTTTGCTAGAATATAGACATGACTTGGACAGTAGGTAAATAGCCAGACAGCAGGTGTCTTGTCTGGTTTGCATTTTTATTTTATTTATTTATTGTGTAGAGACAGCCAGAAATCTAGAGGGAAGGGGGTGATAGAAAAGGAGAGAGACAGAGAGAAACCTGCAACACTACTTCACCACTTGCAAAACTGTCCCCCTACAGGTGGGGACCAGGGACTCGAATCTGTGTCCTTGCGCATTGTAACGTGCGCTCAGCTGCTCAGCCAGGTGTGCCACCACCCGGCCTGCACATGGTTTGCATTTTTTCTAATAAGATATATTTATTTTCTTTTTTTAAAAAGATTTTATTTATTTGTGAGAAAGATAGGAGGAGAGAGAAAGAACCAGACATCATATGTGCTGCCGGGGATCGAACTCGGGACCTCATGCTCGAGAGTCCAAAGCTTTATCACTGTGCTACCTCCCAGACCTCATGCTTGAAAATCTAATGGAGGTGTCTGGATCACTAGATTGCAGTTAAAACAAAACAAAAACTTGTGCCATATTTCAGAAAGGTATTTCAAAATTTCTATGATAAGTGCTGCAGATAATGCCTGATGAAGTGTACCTTGATTTGAACAGCTCTCTCTCTCTCTGAGGAGAATCAGAAGATATATTTATGTGTCCTTATAGTCATTTTCTCTCACTCTCTCTCTTTTTTCCCCTTAAAATATTTAGTGGATAGAGACAGAGAAATCAAGAGAGAAGGGAGAGAGATACACACCTGCAGATGGGGAGACAGTATAATTGTTATGGCTGAGGCTGCAAGGTCCCAGGTTCAATCCCTTGCACCACCATATACTGGATCTGAGCAGTGCTCTGGTAAAATAAAATAAATAAGTAAGTAAATAACGTTCAGGACATCCTGAGTTCTGTGTTGTAACACCAGTGTCCAAGAAAAAGGACACATGTAGGTGATGTTTATGTGGTAATTGCAGCCTTGGGGCTTCTTCCAGTACCATAGATGGGACTTGAACCTGGGCAGTGCATAGCAAGGCATGCACCCCACCTGGTGAGCTATCTCTCTGGTCTCAGATTTTGTTGTTGTTTTGATTTGGAAGTGATGGTCCCTGTACAAAGAATGGGGCCAGGGGCTGAGGGCACGATCAACTAGGAGATCTGGCCTCTCTTCTGGAGGAAACTGAAATCAGGCTTAAGAAACTCAAGCAACTGCAGAAATTGTAAATCTTTGTGGAGAGGCTGTGAGTGGCAGGTGCAGGGGATTCCCAAGCTGCAGCCCCAGAGGAGAGATGGAGCTGGGGAAGGCTGCCCGGCTGGGGCTGACTGAGGGGAAGTGGTGCTCTGACAGGCCTGGATCCAGGAGTGTGAGGGCCACACTCTTCCCTCACCAGCTACACTGAGGGAGATCAAGAAGCTGCCTTTGGCCTCTGTGGAGAGACCTTTACCTACTGTTGGCTAAATAAAGACTTAGAGCGGCTTAAGAAATAAGAAGGCTTTCACATCAAAGGGCTCTTACAAAACAGCCTGATGATGAGTTAAGTACAAATGAATCAGAAACAGATGGACTCAATTTCCTAGAAAATGCCCCTGGGCTTCAACAAGAAGAGGGAAAGTGCTCAGCCAAAGGCATTGTGGGTTTTTGCTGATCCTAAAATATGCTCAGCAATTTTGCCTGAACCAGAGCCGAGATGTTGGGGCTGTGTCAGTCACTCTCCACTCAGTAGAACTCCAAGCTGGAGTCCTGCCAGGGTCAGCTGAGTTCCACACACAGCAGCTCCTGAAGAACTCCTCCTAGGCCATGCAGATCTCTGATAAGAGTATAATTCTGTTTTGTGATTGTTTTTAAAAAATTATTTATTTATTTTCTTATTTTTAAATTATTTATTTATTTTCCCTTTTGTTGACCTTTTTTATTGTTGTTGTAGTTATTATTGCTGTTGCTATTGATGTCGTCATTGTTGTTGAATAGGACAGAGAGAAATGGAGAGAGGAGGGGGAGAGAAAGATAGACACCTGCAGACCTGCTTCGCCGCTTGTGAAGTGACTCCCTTGCAGGTAGGGAGCCAGGAGCTCCAATCGGGATCCTTACACCGGTCCCTGAGCTTCGCGCCATGTGTGCTTAACCCACTGCGCTACTGCCCAACTCCCTGTTTTTAAAATTTTAAAAGAATACAAGAGATTTATTTCAAGAAAAGAGATAGAGATGAGAGCACTGCTCCAGAAAGCTGGGGATCAAACCTGGTACTACTTGCTTGCAAGTCTTTTTTTTTCTTTAAATATTTTTATTATCTTTATTTATTTATTGGATAGAGACTGTTAGAAATGGAGAGGAAGGGAGTCTGGGCAGTAGCACAGCGGGTTAAGTGCATGTGGTGCAAAGCACAAGGACCAGTTAGGATCCCAGCTAAAGCCCCCAGCTCTCCACCTGCAGGGGAGTCGCTTCACAAGTGGTGAAGCAGGTCTGCAGGTGTCTCTCTGTGTCTCTTCCTCTCTTATCTCCCCCTTCTCTCTCAATTTCTCTCTGTCTCTATCCAATAACAAAAAAAAGAAGAAAAAAAGAAATTGAGAGGGAAGGGGGTGAAAGAGAGACAGAGAGACCTGCAGACCTGCTTCACCACTCACAAAGCTTTTCCACTGCAGATGGGGACTGGGGGCTCAAACCCAGGTCCTCATGCATTGTAACCTGTGCACTCAACCAGGTGCACTACCACCCAGCCCCTGCTTGCAAGTCTTATGTTCTCCCACTTGAGCCACCTTACAGGGGTCCTAGAGTCAATTTTTTTCCAGTATACAAATTCACTTATTTATTTTAAATATTTATTTATTTATTCCCTTTTGTCACCCTTGTTGTTTTGTTGCTGTTGTAAAATTCACTTATTTATTAATGATAAAAAGAACCAGAGTATCACTCTGAGCATCACCAGAGCACACAGTACATGTGATACTGGGGATTGAACTCCTGGCTGTTTATCTTATGAGATGTCTTTTTAAAAATATTTAATTAATTAATTAATTAATTAATTTATGAGAGGGATAGGAAGAGAGAAAGAACCAGACATCACTCTGGCACAAGTGCTGCCAGGGATTGAACTCAGGACCTCGTGCTTGAGAGTCCAACACTTTTTCCACTGTGCCACCTCCCAGACCACCCAAGACGTCTTTTGAACCTGGTCCAAGTAACCCATGAGCAATGCCTGCTCACCTTCTGCTTCTGCTGGCTCAGACCTCATGAGCTCATCAGGGATGTACTGGGGATGTGCAGCCTTGCTCTTGGAGAGGTGGACAGTTACTCCAGGGCAGCGTGACAGATGACCACAGGGGGAGCCCTGCTGGAGTGTGTCTGCCTCAGACTGGGAGAGTCCAAAGCAAGGGCCAGGCAAGCTGTGGGCACAGTGAAGGGGAAATGGTGCTGCTTGGGGAACAAGTTGCCTTTGCAGGGAGCTGGCTAGCCCTGGGACATTTGTGAAGCATTGGGGGCAGTGTAAAGAGGATGGAAGCCTGGAGTGCTTGTGGCAGTGGCAGGAGGATGGCAGGGCCATATTCTCTCAAACAAACTCTGGACTTGTTGCTCAAGGGAGTCACGAGCTGGTGCCAAGCAGGAGAGTGACAGGAGTATCTCTGCATTGTCTCCTGGCCCTGCCCTCCTCCACCCCAGTGGGAATGAAGGGCAGAGGCTGGGTACAGTGCAGCCTGTAGCAGTAAGCACTAAGTCAGTGCTCACCAGTGGAGCTCTGACAGCAGCTGGCTAACCTTGTTCCTAAACATCCTCCTCCATTGAGATGCTTCAGTTCCTCTCTCTTGGGAGCTAGAATAGTCTAAAAGCAAGCATCTGGGATGGGGTAGGTAGCATAATGGTTATGCAGAGACTCTCACACCTAAGGCTTCAAAGTCCCAGGTTATTATTATTATTTTTTTATTTTGCCTCCAGGATTATCTCTGGGGCTAAAATCCACTGCTCCTCTGGCCACTTTTTTTTTCTTTTCTTTTTTGGATAGGACAGAGAGAAATTGAGAGAGGAAGGGAAGACAGAGGGGGAAAGAAAGTCACCTGCAGACCTGCTCCAGCACTTATGAAGTACAGAGTCCCAGATTCAATTCCCCATACCTCCATTAGCTAGAACTGAGCAGTGTTCTGGTAAAACAAAACAAACAAATAAAACAAAATACGTATCACACCAAAGTAAAAGACTCTGGGGTGGGTGGGTGGGTGGGTGGGGAGAATACAGGTCCAAGAAGGATGACAGAGGACCTAGTGGGGGTTGTATTGTTATATGGGAAACTGGGGAATGTTGTGCATGTACAAACTATTGTATTTACTGTTGAATGTGAAACATTAATTCCCCAATAAAGAAAGAAATAAAAAAAAAAGAAATTAAAAAAATACATAAGCATCTGGGAGGTGGTGTAGTTGATAAAGACTTGTACTCTCAAGCATGAGGTCCTAAATTCAATCCCTGACATTGAATGTACCAGAGCAATGGTCTGGTGTTCCCTTCTCCTCATAAATAGTAAAAATAATAATAACCACAACAACGATTAAAAAAAAAAAAAACACACAGGGCAACAATAGGGGAAAAAATAGCCTCCAGAAGCAGTGGATTTGTGGTGCAGGCACCGAGCCCCAGCAATAACCCTAGAGGCAAAAAAAAAAAAGGAGTCCGGTAGTAACACAGCGGGCTAAGCGCACCTGATGCAAAGCACAAGGACCAGCATAAGGATCCCGGTTTGAGCCCTGGCTCCCCACCTGCAGGGGAAGTCACTTCACAGGCGGTGAAGCAGGTCTGCAGGTGTCTGTCTTTCTCTCCCCCTCTGTCTTCCCCTCTTCTCTCCATTTCTCTCTGTCCTATCCAACAATGACAACATCAATAACAATAATAACTATAACAACAATAAAAACAAGGGCGACAAAAGAGAAAATAATAAATGTAAGTTTAAAAATATTTGTTTTTTCTTTTTCTTTTTTATTTATAAAAAAATAGAGAACCGGGAGTCGGGCGGTTGCTCAACGGGGTAAGCGCATGTGGAGCAAAGCCCAAGACCTGCGAAAGGATCCCTATTTGAGTCCCTGGCTCCCCACCTGCAAAGGAGTCGTTTCACAGTTAGTGAAGCAGGTCTGCAGGTTTCTATCTTTCTCTCCCCCTCTCTGTCTTCCCCTCCTCTCTCCATTTCTCTCTATCCTATCCAACAACAAACGACATCAACAATAACAATAATAACCACAAGGCTACAACAACAAGGGCAACAAAAGGGGAAAAAATTGGCCTCCAGGAGCAGTGGATTCATGGTGCAGGTACCATCCCAGCAATAACCCTGGAGGCAAAATAAATAAATAAATTAGTGGTCTGGGAGGTGGCACAGTGGATAAAGCATCTGACTCTCAAGCATGAGGTTCTGAGTTCAATCCCCAGCAGCACATGTACCAGAGTGATGTCTGGCTCTTTCTCTCTCCTCCTATGTTTCTCATTAATAAATAAATGAAATCTTTAAAATAAATAAATAATAATACAAATTTTAAAAATTAACTAGAGAGATACAAAGGAGAGAGAGTGACCAGAGTACTGCTCAGCTCTGGTTTATGGTGGTGCTGTGGACTGAATTTGGAGCCTCCGGCATGATAGTCTTTTTGCCTAACCATTATGCTACCTCCCCAGCCCCAAGAAAATATATTTTAAGAAAAAAGAAGAGGTGGTCTGGGAGATGGCGCAGTGGATAAGGCACTGGATTCTCAAGCATGAGGTCTCGAGTTCAATCTCTGGCAGCACATGTATCAGAGTGATGTCTGGTTCTGACTCCTCCTGTCTTTGTCATAAATAAATAAATAAATAAATAAATAAATGAAATCCTTTAAAAAAAAGAAAAGAAAGAAGAGCATGGAATACTATGCACATCTCAGGGACACGGAGGGTCAAGTTCTAGCATGCAGCTGCCCCAGGCTGTCTCTTCTCCTCTGTAGACGAAGGGCCCCAGTGCTATATGTCTAACTGTCCAGCAAGGGGCCTGGGTGCCCCAGCTGTCCGCGCAGAAACTGAAGACACAGAAGGGTCCCCTCCGTATTGGTGGTGCTGACAGTGAGGGCCTTTTTGAAATGTCACTGCTTGTCCTGCCTCCCTTTTGTGATTCCAGAGCTGCATGCAGTCAGTGCTGGTTTCCTGGGGCCGAGCTGGCCTCCTTCCTGGGTCTCATTTGTCTTGATCCCAGGAGGGAAGTCGAGAGCAGGGGTGGGAGGGGGTTGCTGGAGGCAGCCTGTCTTGGGCGCAGGGAGTGGGGGAGGTGCTGGGCAGGTGTCATTTTTTATGAATGATTTCCTGACAGGTAGGAGGCTGACTCAGCTGGCAGCCTCTCTTGGGCTGGCGCGGGCCTGCCTTTCCGGAGCGGAATACTAATCTGCCCTGGGCAGCTGGCTGGAGGGAAGGAAGGGCCTCCGGGCTCTGGCCTCTGGTGCGAGGGCAACTGTGCATCTCTGGCAGTTTTTCTCTCCCAGAGCTTTTCTTAGCTGGTGGGGTGGGCTGTGGGGGAGGGCGAGGACCCACCCAGCCTCTCTCTCCCTTCTCCTCTTTCTTTGCCTTCTCCCCCGCCTCCCACAGAGGCCTGCTGTCAGCAGCTTTCAGCTCTACTGCCCGCCTCACGCCGCCCGCGTGCCTTCAGCAGACTGTGTCTGTGGGAGGGGTGGAGGCTGCTCCCCCAGAGCCCCTCTGCAGCTAGGAGGCTCGTGGGGGGCTGGGGTAGGGGGACCTGAGAGGAAACCAGGAAGGCAGAAGTGAGGAGGGGCTTTGCTCTCTCCAGCCCTGCTCCAGGCCCAGGAGCTCCCATTCCTGGCTCTGTTGCCTCTCCAGTTAAGAGAGCCCACTCCATCAAGAAGCCCTGTGCCTGGGGAGAATTTTCAAGTCTGTCACAAACACCTGGGCAGATGTGCGACTCAGGCTGGCACTTGGGTAATGGGTTGCTTTGCCATGTATGAACAACCCAGGCATGAGCCCAGTACCTACCTTGTTACAGGGAGCTTTATTCTCTGTCTCTGCCTCCTTGTCTGGGGGGGGGGGGGAGTGTGTATTTGCCATCACAGAGGGAGGGGAAAGGAAATGTTTGGAATGTCTGACCACCTGCTAGGCACCAGGAAGTCTCTCATCCCCCCCCACCAGGGAGCCAGCTAGCACTCCTCATTCTTGCTTCACTGAATTTCTTACTGCAACATTAGGAAGCAGTTGTTATTTTCCCTCCATATGAGACATGCAGATACAAACCCAGAGAGGGAAATTCATTTTTTGCAGAGTCACACAGCAATTGAGTGGGGGAGTAAGGCTTCAAATCAAGTCTCTCTCTAGCCCCCAAGCCATCCTTTACACTGTACTTTCTGCCTATAAAGAGAGAGAACCTGGAGAAATAGACTCGCTTTATAAAGTTCCAGAAGGCAAGAGGGCGGAGTTGGTGGTCAGGGGCTTGAGTGCAAGGACTTTGGCAAGCTTCACCCCTTTTTGTGGCCTCTCTGTTGTCCCAGCTATACTGCGAAAGGTTTACACTAGATGTTTTGGGCTCCCTGTTGGTGTCAGCATTTCCTCCTGAAATCACCTGAGGAGGAGGAGGAGCAGAGCATTCAAGGAGGCTGGCTGTTGGTTACCTGAGGGTCCACATGTGCCATGCCGTCCCTGAGACTCAAAAGGAGGAGCAGCTTTGGTCAAGGGCATTGCCTGAACCAAGACCAGTCCCACCTTTCCCTGCAAGAGTCTAATGACTCAAGCACAGGCATCAGAGAACCAGGCTCATGTCCCACCAGAGTCCTGCCTCAGTCCTCAAGACTCCGGCGAGAAGGGTGCCAGGCCCCTGGGATGCAGTGGGAGGAGGGGCCTCAGCTTCCCCCCTCTGAGGTGTTGATTAGATTGGGCCTGCTGTAATTATCAACACTTGGAAGCAATTTGCAAGCGGCTGGTGGGAGGGTGGGGTGGGAGGGGGGAGGCAGCCCCTGGAGGGCCCTGAAAATCAAGCTGCTAGAAACATGTGGGTCAAGGACTGCTCCTCCTTCCCAGGCAGGCCGGCCCCTCCTTCTGGGTCTCCCCACCTAGGGAAATGCCCCACCACCCTGCCACCTCACTCTGGCAGTCCACAGGGATCTGAAGTAGCAGTGGTGCCACCTAAAATAAGATCAAGCAAGTTGTCAAGTATGAACACACCGTGTGTCAGGAATCTTGTCACCATTATGTTGGGGGGGGGGGGTCCTCAGCTATTCTATTAGTGCTTGGAGGCCTCTGGACTGCCCCTGGCCTCTCTGCCATGTTTTCCCCATTTCTGAATTTCCTCATCCTTGGGGAATGCTGGAGGAGGGCATGGCACCAAGTGTGTGTTCCTGGCACCCACAGTAAGCCAGTGGGTGACAGCCTTTGCTGCTGGTGGCTGTCATCGTCCTGGGAGTTATACTTCATTATGTTGGACACTGGCCCCCCCTGGATGGAGGCAGCCATCCTCCCTGCTCTCCTTCTTAGGTGGAGGCTTTGACATTCTTAGAGGTGAGGCGGGCCCCTCCTGCTTCTGAACCCCAGAATGCTTTGTGCTCCTACCCTTCCTCAGGTCCCACTCTGAGTATGGGTGGGGTGAGATCAGCTCAGACACGCCCTCCCCCCATATCTCTGTGAGAAGAGGGGTGCTGCCAGGCTGCTGGGATGAGCAGTCTGCAGACCATGCACTTCCTCTTCCCCTGCTACCTGCCACATCCTGACTGGGGCTGTGGGTTCCTCTGTGAGGGCTGATAAACAGCCCACAGGCCCTGCACCACTCACTCACCATGCACCATACCCAGCTGAGCTTTCCTGAAGGCTCCAGGCCCCAGAGATGCTTACTGTGTGCTTGCTGGGTGCCTGTGTGAGGGATGTAGTGCAATGACCAGTATAAGGATCCCGGTTTGAGCTCCCAACTCCCCACCTGCAAGGGGGTCACTTCACAAGTGGTAAAGCAGGTCTTCAGATGTCTGTCTTTCTCTCCCTCTCCTCTCTTAATTTCTCTCTGTACTATACAACAACAGCGACGTCAGTAACAACAATAATAAAAACCACAACAACTATAAACAAGGGAAACAAAAGGGGAAGAAACAACCTCCAGGAAGAGTGGATTGATGGTGCAGGCACTGAGCCCCAGCAATAACCCTGGAGGCAAAATAAATAAATAAATAAATAAATAAATAGATAAGGGAGTCAGGCAGTAGCTCAGCAGGTTAAGTGCACATGCTGTGAAGCGCAAGAACAGGCGTGAGGATCCTGGTTCGAGCCCCCAGCTCCCCACCTGCAGGGGAGTCACTTCACAGGCAGTGAAGCAGGTCTGCAGGTGTCTATCTTTCCCCCCTTCGTCTTCCCATCCTCTCTCCATTTCTCTCTGTCCTATCCAACAACAATGACGACATCAATAACAATAGTAACTACAACAACAATAAAAAACAAGATCAACAAAAGAGAAAATAAATGCATTTTAAATAAATAATATTAGAATATAAGAATGAGGGGCCATGTGGTAGCGCACTGGGTTAAGCATACAGTGCAAAGCATAAGGACTGACACAAGGATCTCTGTGCAAACCTCTGGCTCCCCACCTTCAGGGGAGTCGCTTCACAAGCGGTGAAGCAAGTCTGCAGGTATCTTTCTCTCCTCCTCTCTGTCTTCCCCTCCCCTTTCCATTTCTCTCTGTCCTATCCAACAACAACAGCAGCAGCAACAACAACAATGGAAAAAATGCCTCACAGGATCTATAGCGCAGACACCAAGCCCTAGCGATAACCCTGGAGGTAAAAATAAACACACACACACACACACACACACACACACAGAATTTCTTCCTTGCAGTCTCTTCTTCCTTCTCCTTTTCCACCTCCTTCTCTTCCCCCATTCTTCTCCTTCTCCTCCCTGTGAGGGGCACTGATTATGAAAGACAGAGAAAACATAAAACATGCAGATAATATCTACTAACAAAAAACTCAAAAATGAGATGAATTAAAAGTATGCCTGTCCTTTGAGGACTGAGCACTTTCAATGCTCCTGGCAATGATCTTTTTTTTTTTTTTAAGAATTTTATTTATGGGTGGAGGTAGATAGCATAATGGTTATGCAAATAGACTCGTGCCTGAGGCTCCAGAGTCCCGGGTTCACTCCCTCACACCACCATAAGCCAGAGCTAAGCAGTGTTCTGGTAAAAATTAAAAAAATAAAATTTTAAAAAGAATTTATTTATTTATTCATGAGACAGATAGGCAGAGAGAGAAAGACCTGGACATCACTCTGGTACATGTGCTGCTGGGGGGATTGAACTCCAGACCTCATGGTTGAGAATCTTGTGCTTTATCCACTGTGCCACCTCCCGGACCACCCTTTTTCTTTTTTAATTTAAGATAGAGACAGAGAGAGAGAGAGTCAGAAGAGGGGAGAGACACCATAGTGCCTGTTGTGCATGATGTTCTCACATGGTACCCAGAGGCTTGATTTCAACTTTATGCATTGTAAAGTGAGTGCCCGTGTCTTTTTGTCATTTCAATCCAGGTGCTCTAGGCTAACCTGTTAGCACTCCTAGCCCAAGGGCGCCTCTTAGTGGTTGATTCTAACATTGTACTTTTTTCCCTTAGTAAATGTAACACTTTTTTGTAGCACTGGTTCCTAGAAGCACAGGCATTGGGTGGACAAAAACATTTTACATGTAGGCAACTTACATTGTAAGTCTCTTTTTAAAAACATTTACAACACTGTCTACTCTCTTGGGTTCCTTTAAACATACACAGCAGGGCTAGGGAGACAGCATAATGGTTATGCAAAAAAGATTTTTATGTCTGAGGTTCTGACATCCCAGGTTCATTTCCCTGCAACCAGAGCTGAACAGTGCTCTGGTTAAAATAATAATAATAATAATAATAATAATAATAATCTTTAAAAAAAAAGACCATATACAATACAATGGAACTGAGTGGATCACTTTCCTAGTCCCCAGTCATTAAATTGAAGGGCTGAATTTACTTTTTTTCCCCCAAAGGTGAATTAATTTATTTGTTACCAGAGCACTGCTCAGCTCTAGTTCATGGTGATGCTGGCAATTGTCTTTGGAGCCTCAGGTATGAGAATCTCTTTGTATGACCATTATGTTATCTACTCACCGCCCCCTTCCCTAAAGATTTATTTATGAGAGAAAGAAAATGAAGAACATTACACTGGCACATGTGATGCTAGTAGTCAAACTGGAAACCTCCATTACTTCAGTCACAGCATCCCTTCCAGGTTAAAACGGGTTGGCTGGATTTAAAACAACTTGAGGGAAACAGTGCTTTAGCTGCTGTTGTCACTGGGCCGGTTTTGATTCCCAAGACTGTCTGATTTCCAGACCTTTTGTTACTCCTGCTTCCCCATATTCCTCTCAGCTTCTTCATTCATTCCACCAGCAAACAACCATGACTCCTTGAGGATACTCTGCCTTGTGTTGGGAACACCAAAGTGAGCGAAAGCAGACATGTCCTGTGCACTTGGGGACTCTCACACATCAAAATGTCATTGCCAACAGAGCCAAATGACCAAGGCAAGAAGCACAGATGAGTGTGGAATGAGGGGGTCTGTGGATGGCCAGGCAAGGCCACTGTCTATCCTGACAGCAGAGGAAGACCCCAGCACTTCTCAGCAGAGGGCAGGTGAATGACTTGGATGGAAAGCTCATTGTGTGTTTCTGTTTCCATTTGGTGTAGGATCTGAGCCCATGGCCTCCCCTGTGTAAAGCATGTATTCTAACGCTGAGCTATCTCCCTAGCCCAGTATGTGCTTTTGCTTTTTTAAAGTAGTTTTTACTGGAGTTAGGTGGTAGTGCAGTGGGTTAAGTACACATGGAGCAAAGTGCAAGGACCAGCATTAAGGATCCTGGTTCGAGCCCCCGGCTCCCCACCTGCAGGGAAGTCACTTCACAGGCCGTGAAGCAGGTCTGCAGGTGTTTATCTTTCTCTCCCCCTCTCTGTCTTCCCTTCCGCTCTCCATTTCTCTGTCCTATCCAGTAATGATAACATCAACAACAACAACAACAATAATAGTAACAACAACAATAAAATAACAAGGGCAACAAAAGGGGAAAAAGCAAATTAAAAAATATTTTTTACATTTATTTATTTGATAGGACAGAGAGAAATTGGGATGAGGGAGAGATAGGGAGTGAGAGAGACACCTGCAGCACTACTTCACCACTTGTGAAGCTTGCTCCCCACAGGTGGGGTTGGGAGATTTAAACCAGGGTCCTTGCGTACTGTAATGTGTATGCTTAGCCAGGGGCACCACCTCCTGGTCCTATTTTTTGTTTTTAAAGATATTATTACTTGGGGGCTTGCCTGGCAAAATAACTCACCTGGATAGCATACTGTTTTGCCATGTACACAGGCCCAGGTTTGAGCCCAACTTCTGCATTGGAGGAAGCTTCAGTGCTGTGGTCTCCCACCTCTGTCTCTCTCTTTCTGTAAGAAATAGTCATCCGCGAGTCGGGCGGTAGCACAGCGGTTAAGCGCAGGTGGCACAAAGCACAATGACCGGCGAGAGGATACCGGTTCAAGCCCCCAGCTCCCCACCTGCAGGGGAGTCGTTTCACAAGTGGTGAAGCAGGTCTGCAGGTGTCTATCTTTCTCTTCCCTCTCTATCTCCCCCTCCTCTCCTCCCCCTCCTCTCTCCATTTCTCTCTGTCCTATCCTACAACGAAGACATCAATAACAACAACAATAATAACTACAACAATAAAACAACAAGGGCAAAAACAAAGGGAAGGGAGTCGGGCTGTAGCGCGGCGGGTTAAGCGCAGGTGGCGCAAAGCACAAGGACCGGCATAAGGATCCCGGTTCGAACCCCGGCTCCCCACCTGCAGGGGAGTCGCTTCACAGGCGGTGAAGCAGGTCTGCAGGTGTCTATCTTTCTCTCCTCCTCTCTGTCTTCCCCTCCTCTCTCCATTTCTCTCTGTTCTATCCAACAACGACAACAACAATAATAACGACAACAATAAAACAACAAGGGCAACAAAAGGAAATAAATAAATAAAATAAATATTTTAAAAAAAACAAAGGGAAAATGAATAAATAAATAAATATATAAAAGAAATAGTCATCCTGGAATGGTGAAGCTCCACTAACTGAAAAAAAAAAAGTGGCTCAGGAGGTGGTGCAATGGATAAAGGGTTGAGCTTTCAAGTATAAGGTTCTAAGTTCAGTCCTAGGCCAGTGATGTGAATAAATACTTGAAAGAATTTTATTATATTTATTTATTTATTGGATAGAGACAGCCAGAAATTGAAAGGGAAAGGAGTGATAGGGAGGGAAAAAGACAGTCCCCTGCAACATTGCTTCACCACTGCAGGTGGGGACCAGGGGCTTGCACCTGGGTCCTTGTGCGCTGTAATGTGTGCATTCAGAACCTCATGCTTGAGACTCTAGCACTTTACCCACTGTGCCTGGGTCATGATTTATATATTCTTATTAGTGAGAGAAGAACTCCACTCATTTCCTGCACCTGCAGTACTGAAGATAAAAATAGGAATCTCCAGCATACAAGTCCCGTGCTGTAATGCTCAGCTATCTCCCCATGTGTATTTAAAAAACTTTTTTTTAATTCATTTATGAGAAAGATAGGAGGAGAGAGAAAGAACCAATCATCACTCTGGCACATGTGCTGCCGAGGATCGAACTCAGTACTTCATGCTTGAGAGTCCAAAGCTTTACCACTGCGCCACCTCCCGAACCACCCCATGTGTATTTTTGAATTTGCTGTCTGAGTCACCTGTCTCTTGTGCATCTCTTAGAGAATCACTAGGCCTCTTGAGCACTCACATCCTGCCCTGCAGTGGCCTTCCATACAGAGTGGGTGGCCATTGAGTCCACCCCAGCAGCAGGTCTGAAGCACAGGCCACTTCCTCTCTTTGATTTCTCTGTGGTTGACAGCTGGGGCTGAGCCCTGCAGGGAGCCAGAGGGGCAGCTATACTGTCCCAGGAGGGGCCTCAGGGTCCTAACTCCCAGTGTGTCTGTGGTTCTAAGCTCCTTGCTCTGTCCCAGCCTAGGGTTCATCAGGAGGGGAATAACTCCAGATTTCCTCCCCACCTGCTTCTCCATTCCCACTCCCTCCTCTCTCCCAGGCTTGGAGGTGGGACAGAGGAGATGCCTGGGCTTCACCATGGAGGGATTTCGGTGTTGGGGCTTCTTTTAAGAACTTTCTTTTCAGGCCTAGTTTCTGCTCTCCCGTTCTCAAGTGCTCTGGGTCTCCCAGGGGTCTGACACAGGTCTGACACCAGCCTTGTCTCTCCAGGATTCCTTTAGAATCCATTTTCTTTCCAGTGGTGCTTGCTTATCCCGTGCTTATCCAGTGCCTACCCGGTATCTGGTTAGATGGGAGGTGCAGGGGTATGGAGGTGTGGGCTGTGGGTGGGGAGGGGTGAGATCACAGCATGTTGTGGGGACTGCAGAGTCCAGGAGAGAAACTCTTTCCTGGAATGTGTAGGAGGAGTGTGAGCTGCATTGAGAAGCAGAGGGAGTGGAGGTAGTCAGAACAGTCCATGGTTCCCTCCCTAGACTGCAAATCCAAGGCCTGTGGGAATAGAGGTGGGGCCTGGGAAGAAAGAGACAGATATTCAAACCTGGTTAATTTTACTACAACACTAAAACTTTCCTTTCTTTCTCTCTTTCTTTATTCATTTTTGCCAGAGCACTGCTTAGTTCTGACTTATGGTGGTGCAGGAGATTAAATGTGAAGCTTTGGAGCCTCAGATATGAAAATTTTTCTTGTTTTTTTAATTTTATTTATTTTATTTTTGAGAGAGTTGCAGAGAGAGAGACACACAGAGAGAAACACCAGAGCACTGCTCAGCTCTGGCTTATGGTGGTGCGGGGGATTGAACCTGGGACTTCAGAGCCTCAGGCATGAGAATCTGTTTGCATAATCATTATGCTGTCTCCCCAGCTATTTCTTTTTTTTTTTTTTATAAATATATTTATTTATTATTGGATAGAGACAGAAAAATTGAGAAGGGAGGGGGAGACAGAGAGGGAGAGAGACAGAGAGACACTTGCAGCCCTGCTTCACCACTCGTGAACCTTCCCTCCTGCAGGTGGGGACCAGTGGCTTAAATTTGGACCCTTGTGTACTGTAATAGGAGTGCTTAACCAGGTGTGCCACTGCCTGGCTCCTGAAATTATTTCTGTATAATTATTGTACTGTCTTCTTTGCCCTACTGATTTCTTATTTATTTATTTGCCAGAGCACTGCTCAGCTCTGGTTTATGGTGATGTAGAGAATTGAACCTGGTGGCCTGGGAGTTGGCGCAATGGATAAAGAATTGGACTCTCAAGAATGAGGTCCTGAGCTCGATCCCTGGCAGCACAGGTACCAGAGTGATGTCTAGTTCTTTCTCTCTCTCCTTCTGTCTTTATCATTAATAAATAAATAAAATCTTTATATTAAAAAAAAAAGAATTGAACCTGGAACCCTGGAACCTCAGGCATGAGAGTCTTTTTGTATAACCATTATGCTATCTACTCCTGCCCAACCTACTAATTTATTTCAGGTAGCACTAGGGTCTCACATATGCTTGATCTCAGTGCTCTAGGATCAACTTTTTCATTATTATTATTTTTATTCTCTTTTGTTGCCCTTGTTTTTTTATTGTAGTTATTATTGTTGTTGGATAGGACAGAGAGAAATGGAGAGAGGAGGGCAAGACAGAGAGGAGGAGAGAAAGATAGACACCTGCAGACCTGCTTCACCGCCTGTGAAGCGACTCCCCTGCAGGTGGGGAGCCGGGGTTCAAACCGGGATCCTTATGCCGGTCCTTGTGCTTTGCACCACCTGCGCTTAACCCGCTGCACTACAGCCCAACTCCCCATTATTATTATTTTTAAAAAGATTTTATTTACTTATGAGAAAGACAGGAGGAGAGAGAAAGAACCAGACATCACTCTGGTACATGTACTGCCGGGGATCGAACTTGGGACCTCATGCTTGAGAGTCCAAAGCTTTATCATTGTGCTATCTCCCGGACCACAACTTTTTCATTATTTTAAAAAACATTTTAATTGGGAGTTGGGCGGTAGCGCAGCAGGTTAAGCACACATGGCGCAAAGCACAAGGACCAGCCTAACAATCCCAGTTCGAACCCCCAGCTCCCCACCTGCAGGGGAGTCACTTCACAGGTGGTGAAGCAGGTCTGCAGGTGTCTGTCTTTCTCTCCCCCTCTCTGTCTCCCCTCCTCTCTCTATTTCTCTCTGTCCCATCCAACAATGACAACAACAATAAAATAGCAAAAAAAAAACACCATTTTAATTAATTAATTAATTTAAAATTTTATTTATTTCCTTTTGTTGCCCTTGTTGTTTTATTGTTGTTGTTGAATAGGACAGAGAGAAATGGAGAGAGGAGGGGAAGACAGAGAGAGGGAGAAAAAGACAGACACCTGCAGACCTGCTTCACCGCTTGTGAAGCGACTCCCCTGCAGGTGGGGAGTCAGGAGTTCGAACCGGGATCCTTACACCTATTCTTGCACTTTGCACCACGTGCACTTAACCCGTTGAGCTACCACCTGACTCCCATATTTATTTATTATTGGATATAGACAGAGAGAAACTGAGAGGGGAAGGAGAGAAAGAGGGAGACAGAAACACCTGTAGCCTTATTTCACCATTCATGAGGCATTGCCTCTGCAGGTGGAGACCAGAGTCTTAAACTTGGGTCCTTGTGCACTGTAATGTGTGTGCTTAACCATGGGGGCCAGGCCCCCTCACTTATTATTTTATTTATTATTATTTTACCAGAGCACTGCTCAGCTCTGGCTTATGGAGGTGCAGGGGATTGAACCTGGGACTTTGGGGCCTCAGGCATGAAAGTCTCTTGGCATAACCATTATGCTATCTATTCTCCATCCCCTACTTATTTATTTTCTTTATTTTTTATTTTTTAATTTTTATTTATTGATTAATTTATTTAATTTTTAAAAAAATATTTATTTTCCCTTTTGTTGCTCTTGTTGTTATTATTGTTGTTATTGATGTAGTTGGATAGGACAGAGAGAAATGGAGAGAGGAGGGGAAGACAGAGAGGGGGAGAGAAAGATAGACACCTGCAGACCTGCTTCATAGCCTGTGAAGCAACTCCCCTGCAGGTGGGGAGCCGGGGGCTCGAACCAGGATCCTTTCGATAGTCCTTGTGCTTTGCGCCATGTGTGCTTAACCCGCTGTGCTACCGCCCTACTCCCTTAATTTTTATTTTTTAACCAAAGCACTGTTCAGCTCTGGCTTATGGTGGTGCAGGGGGATTGAACCTGGGACTTTGGAGCCTCAGGCATGAGAGTCTGTTTGCATAACCATTATGCTATCTACCCTCTGCCTATTTTTAAATTTTTTTATTATCTTAATTTATTGCATAGAGACAGCCAGAAACTGAGAGGGAAGGGGGTGACAGAGAGGGAGAGAGACAGAGAGACACCTACAGCACTGCTTCACCGCTTGCGAAGTTTTCCCCCTGCACGTGGGGGCTGGGGGCTCAAACCTGGGTCCTTGGGCATTGTAGCATGTGCACTCAACCAGGTGTGCCACCACCCAGCCCCCTTATTTCTTTTCTTTTTTTTAAATATATATATATATATATATATATATATATATATATATATATATATATATTTCCTTTTTGTTGTCCTTGCTGTTTTTATTGTTGTTGTAGTTATTATTGTTGTTATTGATGTCATCGCTGTTGGATAGGACAGAGAGAAATAGAGAGAGATGGGGAAGACAGAGTGGGAGAGAGAAAGACAGACACCTGCAGATCTGCTTCACTGCCTGTGAAGTGACTCCCCTGCAGGTGGGGAGCTGGGGGCTTGAGCCGGGATCCTTAACACTGGTCCTTGCGCTTTGCACCATGTGCGCTTAACCCACTGCGCTACCGCCCGGCTCTCCCCCTTATTTATTTTCTAAGAATTTTTTTTTTCTCAGATAGGAAGAGAGTGATAGAAACAGAGGAAAAGAGGGAAAGACTACACACAAAAGCTTCCTCCAGTACAGTGGGGACCAGGCTCTCATTTGGATTGTGCCCATGACAAAGCAGGGACACTATCCAAGTGTCTTATCTAAAATTTTATTTTCTTTGTTATATATGAGAAATACAGACACACACACACACACACACACACACACACACACACGCCAGAGCACCACTCTGTTTCATGTGGCACAGGGATGGAACCTGGATCCGTAGCTCTACTAGGTGAGCTATTTTCCTGGCCACCTAAAGCTACTTAATTTGAAATTTTTTCCTTTTTTAATTTTTTAGAGCATTATCATCACCATCATCATCATCATAATTCTTATTACTAGCAGTAGTATTTTATTGATTTATAACTTGAGATGTAGGAAGAGAGAGAGAAAGAGAATCCGAGCATCACTCTGGCACATGCACTGCCAGAGATTCAACTTGGACCTCATGGTTGAGGGCCCAATACTTTATCCTTGTGTGTTTTTTTTTTTTTAGTGATTTAATAATAGGAGTATAATTCCATATAGTTCCCACCACTAGAGTTCTGTGTCCTATCCACTCCATTAGAAGTCCCCCCCTTTAGCCCCCCCCCTTTTGTTGTCTCCAGGGTTATTGCTGGGGCTCTGAGTTCACCACTCCTGGCAGCCAATTTTCCTTTTTTTTTTTGTTCTATTTTTTTTTTTTTTTTTTGCCTCTAGGGTTATTGCTGGGGCTCAGTGCCTGCACTATGAATTCACTGCTCCTGGAAGCCATTTCCCCCGTTTTGTTGCCCTTGTTGTTGTCATTATTATTGTTGTCATTGCTGTTGTTGTTGTTGGATAGGACAGAGAGGAATTGAGAGAGAAGGGGAGACAGAGGGGGGAGACAAAGATACACACCTGTAGACCTGTTTCACGGCGGGTGAAGCGACCCCACCGTAAGTGGGGGGGAGGGCTACAACCAGGATATTTTAAAAAAATTTTTTTAAATATTTATATATTCTCTTTTGTTGCCCTTGTTGTTTTATTGTTGTAGGTATTATTGTTGTCGTTGTTGGATAGGACAGAGAGAAATGGAGAAAGGAGGGGAAGACAGAGGGGGAGAGAAAGACACCTGTAGACCTGCTTCACTGCCTGTGAAGCGATTCCCCTGCAGGTGGAGAGCCTGGGGCTCAAACACGATCCTTACTCTGGTCCTTGCGCTTTGTACCACCTGTGCTTAATTCGAACCGGGATCTTTAAGCCGGTTCTTGCGCTTTGCGCCATGTGAGCTTAACCTGCTGTGCTATGGCCTGACCCCTTTTTTGTTCTAATTTTTATTAGCTAGGACAGAGAGAAATTGAGGGATGATAGGGAGATATAGGGAAAGGAGCAGGGGTAGATAGCATAATGGTTATGCAGAGACTTACTTACTTGAAGCTGAACCTGAGGCTCTGAGAAGTCCCAGGTTCAGTCTCTTGCACCACCATACGCCATAGCAGAGGAGTGCTTTGGTTAAAAAAAAAAAAAAATTATTTTACTATAGCAATAAAAACAATAAAATGTTGTTAAAAATTTTCGGAGGCTCTTGTCGGCCGGGCTGGCTTCACAGGCGGGTAACAGAGATGCGGAGACAATGGCTGGGCAGGGAAGCTGTATTTCTTTATTCAGGAAGACTAAGTTGGTCTAAACAAAAGGTTAAATAGACTTGTTGATGTGTAAAACTCTCCATTACCTTCTCTATTAGAAATGGTAGATCGCACAATGGCTATGCTAATTATTCTCATGCCTGAGGTTTCCTCTCCAGCCCACACCTAGGGTGTGTCTCCATCTTGAATGGGTGTAACAAAAGGTTAAAAGACGTTGTTGATATGTAAAAGTCTCAAATTCCTTCTCTATTAGAAACGTTGGATCGTGCAGTAGATATGCTAATAACAAGTTTTGTTTCATAGTAAGTAAATTGCAGCCAGCTGCCTTTGGGACTCTAGGCCGTTCCCCACCCCCATGCAAATGCCCATCGAGGCAAGTAGCCCCCCAGAGGCAGATATAGCCCCCTCAGGCCTTCCCTTGGCAAAACGCTGGTTCTTGTTATATATGTTTCTGTTCACCCCACACCCTTGATACTATAGTCATTTAGTTAAAAAGAAAAGGGGGAATTGTCGTATGCTTTACATTGGTTTGTTCTAGCCCTCCCCCGCCAAGAGAATTGGATCAGTCCAGTTAATTTCACGGGCCGCTTGGCCCCGCCCCAAGGGACCCCGGGAGAGGGTTCCTGAGTTCGAGAGTGCGAGAGTTTGAGAGGGTTCCCCAGTACGAGAGTTCCAGAGTTCCAGAGTTGGAGAGTTCCTGAGTTCGAGAGTAAGAGAGAGTGTGCTTGTGCCGCCGCAAAGAGACAGCAGAGTTCTGTTTGGTGATTAGTTTGTCTTAGTTTATGAATCATTGTTCCTGAATAAAGAAATACAGCTTCCCTGCCCAGCCATTGTCTCCGCGTCTCTGTTACCCGCCCGTGAAGCCAGCCCGGCCGGCAAGAGCCTCCGAAAATTTTTAACAACAATAAAATATCTAGGAGTAAACCTAACCAAAGAAGTGAAAGACCTGTATACTGAAAATTATGAGTCACTACTCAAGGAAATTGAAAAAGACACAAAGAAGTGGAAAGATATTCCATGTCCATGGGCTGGAAGAATTAACATCATCAAAATGAATATATTACCCAGAGCCATATACAAATTTAATGCTATCCCCATCAAGATCCCACGCACAGTTTTTAGGAGAATAGAGCAAATGCTACAAATGTTTATCTGGAACCAGAAAAGACCTAGAATTGCCAAAACAATCTTGAGAAAAAAGAACAGAACCAGAGGCATCACACTCCCAGATCTCAAATTGTATTATAGGGCCATTGTCATCAAAACTCCTTGGTACTGGTACATGAATAGACATATTGACCAGTGGAATAGAATTGAGAACCCAGAAGTGAGTCCCCACACCTATGGACACCTAATCTTTGACAAAGGGGCCCAGACTATTAAATGGGGAAAGCAGAGTCTCTTCAGCAAATGGTGTTGGAAAAAATGGGTTGAAACATGTAGAAGAATGAAACTGAACCACTGTACTTCACCAAATACAAAAGTAAATTCCAAGTGGATCAAGGTCTTGGATGTTAGACCACAAATTATCAGACACTTAGAGGAAAATATTGGCAGAACTTTTTTCTGCATAAATTTTAAAGACATCTTCAATGAAACAAATCCAATTACAAAGAAGACTAAGGCAAGTATAAACCTATGGGACTACATCAAATTATAAAGCTTCTTCACAGCAAAAGAAACCACTACCCAAACCAAGAGACCCCTCACAGAATGGGAGAAGATCTTTACATGCCATACATCAGACAAGAGGCTAATAACCAGAATACATAAAGAACTTGCAAATCTCAACAACAAGACAACAAATAACCCCATCCAAAAATGGGGGGAGGACATGGACAGAATATTCACCACAGAAGAGATCCAAAAGGCTGAGAAACACATGAAAAAATGCTCCAAGTCTCTGATTGTCAGAGAAATGCAAATCAAGACAACAATGAGATACCACTTCACTCCTGTGAGAATGTCATACATCAGAAAAGGTACCAGCAGCAAATGCTGGAGAGGGTGTGGGGTCAAAGGAACCCTCCTGCACTGCTGGTGGGGATGTAAATTGGTCCAACCTCTGTGGAGAACAGTCTGGAGAACTCTCAGAAGGCTAGAAATGGACCTGCCCGATGATCCTACAATTCCTCTCCTGGGATATATGCTAAGGAACCCAACACATCCATCCAAAAAGATCTGTGTACACATATGTTCTTGGCAGCACAATTTGTAATAGCCAAAACCTGGAAGCAACCCAGGTGTCCAACAACAAATGAGTGGCTGAGCAAGTTGTGGTATATATACACAATGGAATACTACTCAGCTGTAAAAAATGGTGACGTCACCGTTTTCAACCGATCTTGGATGGACTTTGAAAAATTCATGTTAAGTGAAATAAGTCAGAAACAGAAGGATGAATATGGGATGATCTCACTCACTCTCAGGCAGAAGTTGAAAAACAAGATCAGAAAAGAAAACACAAGTAGAATCTGAACTGTAATTGGCGTATCGCACCAAAGTAAAAGTCTCTGGGGTGGGTGGGTGGAGAGAATACAGATCCAAGAAGGATGACAGAGGACCTAGTGGGGGTTGTATTGTTATATGGGAAACTGGGGAATGTTATGCATGTACAAACTATTGTACTTACTGTTGAATGTAAAACATTAATTCCCCAATAAAGAATTAAAAAAAAAAGTGGGGGGAGGGGCAGGCGGTAGCGCAGTGGGTTAAGTGCACATGGTGTGAGTGCAAGGACCGGCATAAGGATCCCAGTTCGAGCCCCCCACTCCCCACTTGCAAGGGAGTCACTTCAGGGGTGGTGAAGCAGGTGGTCTGCAGGTGTCTATCTTTCTCTCCCCCCTCTGTCTTCCCCTCCTCTCTCCATTTCTTTTTGTCCTATCTGGCAATAACAATAAAAATGACAGCGACAAGGAGTGGGGCGGTAGTGCAGCAGGTTAAGCGCAGGTGGCGCAAAGTGCAAGGACCAGAGTAAGGATCCTGGTTCGATTCCCCGGCTCCTCACCTGCAGGAATCACTTCACAAGCAGTGAAGCAGGTCTGCAGGTGTCTATCTTTCTCTCCCCCTCTCTGTCTTCTCCTCCTCTCTCCATTTCTCTCTGTCCTATCCAACAACGATGACATCAATAACAAGGGCAACAAAAGGGAATAAATGAATAAATCAATATTTAAAAAAATGACAGTGACAACAAGGGCAACAAAAGAACTTTGGTGGTGGGAATGGTGTTAATACTTACAGTCTCAAAAATAACTAATTGATATGAGAGAGGAAAAGATAAAATAACATTTAAAAAATTAAAAAGAGAGAGGAAGACACCTGTAGAACTGCTTGACCACTTGTGAAGTGGACCCTCTGCAGGTGGGGAGTGGGTGCTCAAACTCAGGTCCTTGTGGTTTGTATTCCGTGCACTTAACCAGATACACTATTACCTAGCCCAAAATTTCCATATTCTTTTTCTCTTTGGGAGTATGGACCAAAATTCTTTTTGAGGTACAGAAGGTGGCGCTTCTGAGCTTTATCATTTTTACTACCTCCAGGGCGGCTTGAAGGATTATTTATTTATTTATTTTTGCCTCCAGGGTTATCGCTGTGATTAGGTGCCTACACTATGAATCCATTGCTCCTGGAGGCCATTTTTTCCATTTTTGTTGCCCTTGTTATTGCCGCTGTTGTTATTGCTGTAGTTGTTGTTAGACAGAACAGAGAGAAATCAAGAGAGGAGGGGAAGACAGAAAAGGAGAGAGAAAGACACCTGCAGACCTGCCTCACCGCTTGTGAAGTAACCCCCATGCTCCCCCGCTCCGCACCCCCCACCCCCGCAGGTGGGGAGCTGGGGGCTTGAACCAGGACCTTTGTGCCCGCTTTGCGACAGTACGTTGAACCCGCTGTGTTACAGCCCAGCCCCTTATTTATTTATTTATATTATTTATTATCTATTTTCCCTTTTGTTGCCCTTGTTATTTTTATTATTGTTGTTGATGATGTCGTCATTGTTGGATAGGACAGAAAGAAATGGAGAGAGGAGGGGAAGACAGAGAGGGAGAGAGAAAGACACCTGCAGACCTGCTTCACCGGCTGTGAAGCGACTTCCCTGCAGGTGGGGAGCCAAGGGCTAGAACCAGGATCCTTATGCGGGTCCTTGAGCTTTGCACCACGTGCACTTAACCCGCTGAGCTACCGCCCGACCCCCCCTATTTATTATATATATATATATATATATATATATATATATATATATTTTTTTTTTTTAGGTTTGAAATGTTTTATAGAATAAGACAATATTCTTTTCAACAAACTTTTTAAAAAATGTAGTTTTGTTGTTGGTTTTCACCTCCCCCCTCCCTCCCCTGCTTGCGCACCCTCCCCCCCATTATATATATTTTTAATTAAAAATATTTATTTATTCCCTTTTGTTGCCCTTGTTGTTTTATTGTTGTAGTTATTATTGTTGTTGTTATTGATGTCATCATTGTTGGCTAAGACAGAGAGAAATGGAGAGAGTAGGGGAAGACAGAGAGGGGGAGAGAAAGACACCTGCAGACCTGTTTCACCGCCTGTGAAGCGACTCCCCTGCAGGTGGGGAGCCAGAGGCTCAAACCAGGATCCTTGCGCTTTGCGCCATGTGCGCTTAACCTGCTGCACTACTGCCTGACTCCCTATTTATTGTATTTTTATCAGAGCACTGCTCAGCTCTGGCTTATAGTGGTGTTTAGGATTGAACCTGGGACCTCAGAGCCTCAGGCATGAAGGTCTGTTGCATAACCATCATGCTGTCTCTCCAGTTCAAGGACTAGTCTTTATTCTGGTATGATGGCCATCTTGTTTTTTTCAAGATTTATGTATTTGTTTTATGAGTGAGAGAGGCAGAGACCAGAACACCTCTCAGTTTAGGCATATGCAATGCTAGGGCTAGAACCTGGGTCCCAGACATGCAAGCCTTATGCTTTATCACTAAATTATTCGCCCAGCCCTGGTTTTCCTATTGATAGGCATTTTAATGTCATTTTCCAGAAGGTATTGTGTGTGTGTGTGTGTGTGTGTGTGTGTGTAGAAAAGCATGTGAGATCTGTCCTTTCAGCAGCTGTTGTGTTGTGGTGCAGCGTCTTTCACTCTGAGCAGCAGGTCTCGAAAGCTTATTCATTTTGCATGATGGAAACTCTATAGCAATGAAATAGTAGCTGCCCAATTTCTCCTCCTCCTCCCACTTCCAGGAGCTTGCCCCCTGTACTCTCAGTGCCTCATTTAACTGAGATTATGCAGTCCTGTGACTGGTTTATTTCCCATAGCATAATGTCCTCAAAGTTTATCCATGGGGCAGCAGATGACAGCACTGCTTTCCTTTCTATGGATGAATAATATTCTACTGCATACACACACACACACACACACACACACACACACACACACACACACATACACACACAATCTTTTCTGCCTTTAAAAATTTTTTTTGGAGTGGGTGGTGGCACAGTCCATTGAGCACACACATTACAATGTGCAAGGTCCAGGATTTAAGCCTTTAGTCCCCACCTGCAGGGGACTAAAGCTTCATGAGCAGTGAAACAGTGCTGCAGGTATCATTCTTCTCTCTCTCTTTATCTCCCTTTTCCCTTTCAATTTCTCTATCCAAAATAAATAAATTAAAGAAATTAAAAATAAAATAAAATTTATTTTAGTGCCAGAGAGATAGCTCAATGGGTATCATGCCATGAACCTAGATTCAAGTCCTGGCAACACATGGGAGATGCTTTAATAATGGATGAAGCTTCATTGTTGCCATGTCTCTCCCTCTATCTGTCTGAATGAACAAGTAGCCCAGAGTGATGAAATTACGCATGAGCAAGCCCCTAGTTACACACACACACACACACACACACACACACACACACACACACCACCACCACCACCACCACCACAAGGATTTATTGTATATGAGATAAAATTTCATATGAGGAGAGCACCACATTAGTACATGTAGAACCAGGAATTGGGAGTGCAGGCTGGCAAGCCAAATGCAAGCCCGCCCCCCCCCCCACCATCTGAACTGTTTTTCTGTCCACTAGCCTGTTGTTAAAATTCGGAGGCTCTAGCTGGCCGGGCTAGCTTCACGGGCGGGTAACAGAGACGACCAGAGACATATGGCTGGGCAGGGAAGCTGTATTTCTTTATTCAAGAACAACGATTCATAAACTAAACCAAACTAATCACCAAACAGAACTCTGCTGTCTCTTTGCTGAGGCGCAAGCACTCTCTCTTACTCTGCAACTCTGGAACTCTCCAACTCTGCAACTCTGGAACCCTCTCCCTGGAACTCTGGCGGGGTTCCTAGGGGCGGGGCCAAGCGGCGGCGAAACTAACTGGACTGATCCAATTCTCTTGGCGGGGGAGAACTAGAACAACCCAATGTAAAGCATACAACACTAGCCCACATTACATACATTCATCAGTGGACACAAAGATGGTGTCTATTTCTTGATGATTGTGAATAATGCTCCAATGAACATGGGATGTTGCTCTCTCTTTGAGCTTCTGATCTGTTCTCATGCATGAATAGAGTAGGATTGTAGGATCATATGGTAACTCCAAATTAATTTTTCAGGGCTAGGGGTAGATAGCATAATGGTTATGCAAGGAGACTCTTATGCTTGAGGCTCCGAAGTCTCAGGTTCTTTTCCTTTTTCCTTCAGTGTTATCGCTAGTGCTTGATGCCTGCACTACGAATCTACTGCTCCTGGAAGCCATTTTTCATTTTTATTTAATAGAACAAGAGAAATTGAGAGAGGAGGGGGTGATAGAGAGGGAAGGACACAGAGAAACACCTGAAGACCTGCTTCACTGCTTGTGAAGCAGCCCCCCCTTGCAGGTGGGGTGCCGGGGGCTCAAACTGGGATCCTTGCACTAGTCTTTGCACTTTGTACTATGTGCGTTTAAGCTGGTTATCCCGGTGCACTACGGCCTGACTCCCTGAAGTTCCCTGCTCCACCATCAGCCAGAGCTGAACAGTGCTCTGGTATAAAAAAAACAAACAGGAGTCGGGCGGTAGCACAGTGGCTTAAGAGCAGGTGGCGCAAAGAGCAAGGACCAATATAAGGATCCCAGTTTGAGCCCCCGGCTCCCCACCTGCAGGAGAGTCGCTTCACAAGCGGTAAAGCAGGTCTGCAGGTGTCTTTCTTTTTTTTTTTTAATACTTTTTTATTAATTTATTGGATATAAACAGAAATTGAGAGGGGAGGGGGAGATAGAGAGACAGAGGACATCTGCAACCCTGCTTCATCACTCATAAAGCCTTCCCCCTGCGGATGGGCACCAGGGGCTTGAACCTGGGTCCTTGTGCACTGCAGTGTGTGCATTTAACCAAGTGCACCACCGCCTGACCCCAGGTGTCTTTCTTTCCTCCTCTCTGTCTTCCCCATCTCTCTCAATTTCTCTCTGTCCTATCCAACAATGACATCAATAAAAACAACAATAAAACAACAAGGGCAACAAAATGGAATAAATAAATAAATATTTAAAAAAGAAAGAAATCAAAAAACAAACTATATATATATGTGTGTGTGTGTGTGTGTGTGTGTTTTTTTTCCAGCAAAGAGACTCATGCCTGAGGCTCTGAAGTTACAGGTTCAACCCCCTGCACTACCATAAGCCAAAGCTACCAGTACTCTAGTAGGGGAAAAACTGATTTTTTAAATATTCCTTTTTATTTTTATTTATTTATTTAAAATACTTATTTATTTATTTATTCCCTTTTGTTGCCTTCCTTTTTATTTTTAAAGGAGTCAGAGAGAGGAAGAGACACCATAACACTACTCCACCTGCTGAGTCACCTCCTTGGGACATAAATTATGAGAGGAATGAAGAATTTTCAAGAAAATCTGGGTTGGGAAGCAGTAGTGCAGCGGGTTAAGTGCAGGTGGCACAAAGTGCAAGGACCAGCGTAAGGATCCTGGTTCGAGCCCCCGACTCCCCACCTGCAGGGGAGTCGCTTCACAAGCGGTGAAGCAGGTCTGTAGGTGTCTATTTTTCTCTCCTCCTCTCTGTCTTCCCCTCCTCTCTCCATTTCTCTCTGTCCTGTCAAACAGTGATGATGACATCAATAATAACAACAATACAACAACAAGGGCAACAAAAGAGAATAAATTAATAAATATATTTTTTAAAAATCTGGGTTGCAGAGCCCACATGCTTGGGTGTCACATCCCTGTATGTCTGGTGGTGGTTCCTTCTCGCCAGTCAGATTGCAGGCTCTCTGGAGTCTGGGAGTCCTTGAAGTGGGTACTCAGTCAGCATTCCTTCTGTGCCAGTGTACTGAAGTCAGAGAAGACAGCCCTCTGCTCACTGCACAGAGCAGGCCAAGTGTGTATGGGGAACACACAGCACTGCTAGACTGCTTCCCACCTGTATTGAGTCCCCCTTTCCTCCCTTTCATCAGAGTGGCCAAGGAAGTGTCTTTTCCTTCCAAACTGGGCAGATTTCAGCTGGCAGAGATGGGACTTTCACAGCCCCCACAGAGGAGGAGTCTGGTCAGTGTCCATTCTGGGATGCAGCCGGTCATCTCCAGGGAGGGGCAGCTCCCTTTGAAAGTCAGCAATGAGACAATTAGATTCTGCTGCCTGCTCTGCCTCAGGTTGACTATGACATTGGGCAGGTCCCTTCCCATCTCAAGGCTGAGTTATCTCATCTTTTAACAACAGCGATAATAATAGATCACATGTAATGAGTGCCCCTTTGTGTCCCTTAGAGCAGACTCTGCTCTGAGCACTTTGACTGATACAACACCCTCCTCCCTCACTCACCCTAGAGGTGCAAATTATTCAGGTCTGGGCTACAGAAAAAGAAACCAGCCCAGAGGGCTTAAGTACCTTGCCCAAGGTTACACAGTTAGTTAAAGGGGAAGCAGGAGGGAGTCGGGTGGTAGCGCAGCAGGTTAAGCGCACGTGGTGCAAAGCACAAGGACCAGCGTAAGGATCCCGGTTCGAGTCCCTGGTTCAAGACCCCGGCTCTCCACCTGCAGGGGAGTCGATTCACAGGCGGTGAAGCAGGTCTTCAGGTGTCTATCTTTCTCTCCCCCTCTCTTTCTTCCCCTCCTCTCCTCTGTTCTATCCAACAACAATGACATCAATAACAACAATAATAACTATAACAATAAAACAAGGGCAACAAAAAAGGGAATAAATAATAAATATAAAAAAATAAATATATATATGCATATAGTAAAAAAGGGGGGCAGCAGGAATTCAAACCTAAGCAGGCTGGCCCCAAAGACGACCTAACCATTCCGTAAGACTGAGTCTTGCAAAGATTTCTCTCTCCTTGCTCAGAAATGCAGTGATTCTATGAGATACAGAAAGTGAGTGGGTTTCAATGCTGGGCCCTTGGCTAAATGTTTCTGGTTCAGTTCCTCTAGGTTTTGGTAAACAAAGACCTTGTAACATCTTTCTGGGAGCAGGATAACCACAGCAAAAGGGTCACTTGGGAGGAATTGTGGCAAAGGGGAGGAGAAACAAACAAACAAACAAACAAACAAAACCAGAAAGCATGCCTGTCTTCCTGTCTCACTGCCTTTGATTTTCCCTGCTCTTGGTGTATTTTTCTGGGCAGCCATGCTTCCTGCTCCAAAGAGGGGTTGCTGGAGTCAGCCTTTAAAGACACCAGTGGATCAAGCCATGCCCCTGCATCAAGCCCTTGTGTCTCCTCAAGCTCTTGGAATAAAACCCAAGGTCCCTCCTGCCCACCCCTCTGGCCTCACATCACCCCTCCTCCACCCCATCAGCAGACAAGGTTCTGGGCTCTCCTAGCTGGTGCCTGCTAGTCTGTGGTTGATCCGAATGGAGAAGTGCTCGCTCTTCTGCCCAAATGCCCTGACTCTTGAAGTTGTAGTCCAAAAGAGAAGGTGCAAAATAGCACACTAATAATTTTTATACTGGCTATATATTGAACTAAGACTGTTTTTATTTTCTTTTTTTTTTTAAATTTCTCTTCTTTTTAATATTTATTTATTTCCTTTTTGTTGCCCTTGTTTTATTGTTGTTGTAGTTATTATTGTTGTTGTTATTGATGTTGTCATTGTTGGATAGGACAGAGAGAAATGGAGAGGGGAGGGGAAAAAGAGATGGGGAGAGAAAGACAGACACCTGCAGATCTGCTTCACTGCTTGTGAAGTGACTCCCCTACAGGTGGGGAGCCGGGTGCTTGAACTGGGACCCTCACACCAGTCCTTGTGCTTCACGCTATGTGCGCTTAAGCCACTGCACTACCACCCGACTCCCTGTTTTTATTTTAAATATGTTGGGTTAAACAGAATGTTTCCTCAAATGAAGTCTGTTTCTTTTGCTGGCTGTCCTTTTAAGTTTATTCAGCCTACCCACAATTCTTTGCACACCAGCAGTCTGGATTCACCTACAGTCCACCATGCGCCTGGGTAGATCACTGCATACTCTGTCAGCCTTCTGTCGCCAAAGCTGACGTCACCACTGTGTCAGGGTATATAGTGTCACCACTTGTTGGGTTAAACAGAATGTTTCCTCAAATGAATTCTGTTTCTTTTTACATTGTGGCAATCAGAAAATTGCTGATTCCATACAAGGCTGGCGGTCTCTCCCCATGGGCAGCTGACTCCAGACTTCCTGGTTCCCCTTGGGTCCCAGGCTTAGTTCTCAACCTCAAGCTTATTTGCTCCTGTCCCTCTGTCCACAGTTTCCCTCACTACCCCCCTCAGCTCCACCCCCAGGACATAACCTCTAAAAGGCTGTCAGTGGGAACCTGCCATTAGTGCCTTTTAAAAAATGTTTTGAAAAGAAAAAATTCAAAAATACATATTTATTAATGAAGAGAGAGAGAGAGAGAGAAAGGACACTAGAACATCACTCTGGCACATGTGATGCCAGGGATTAAACTCAGAACTTTGTGCTTGATAATTCAAAGCCTTATCCACTGAGCCACATCCTAGGCCTCTGAAATGCAATTTTAAGATTTCTTTCTTTTCCTTTTTATGATTTCTTTATTGGGGGATTAATGGTTTTCTGTCAACAGTAAAATACAATAGTTTGTACATGTGTAACATTTCCTAGTTTTCCACACAACAATTGAATTCCCACTAGGTCCTCCTCTGCCATGTTCCAGGACCTGACCCCTCCCCCGCACCCCAGAATCTTTTACTTTGATGCAGTACAGGATTTGTTTATTTCATATGAGCTAGTTTAATATGAGAGGGAAAGGATGAGAAATGACAGATCACCAGGGTCACACTGGGAGTCTCAGACATGCAAGTCCAGTGCTAGACCAGTGGAGCCGTTTCCCCAGCTGCAAGCTCCTTTTAGGTGCCATCATCATCATTATTACTTAGTTATTAATTAATGTTTTACTGCCAGAGCTTTTCTATGTGATCCTACTGCTTCTGACAGACTATATCCCCCCCCCTTTTTTTCCAGATTGGGGGTGGGGTGAGGGTGAGAGAGCAGCAGAGAAGGAGAGACAGCACAGCACTGCTTCCCCTTTGTGCTGCTCCCATGTGGCGGCTGGGGGCTCAGACATGGTAGAGTGTTTGCAGTGCTGGGTGAGCTATCCTCCTGGCACTGCTCAGCTCTGGCTGATGGTGGTGCAGGGGAGTAGGCCTGGGACCTTGGAGCCTCAGGCATGAGAGTCTTTTTTGCATAACCATTATGCTGTCTTCCAGCACTCAGCTGTGTTCTCCATGAGGATCATGGGTCAGTAAGATAGCTTAGCTGGGTAATCTCCCTGTTTTGTCATGTAGACCTAGTCTAGTCCCCACTGCATTGGAGGATCCTCTGACACTATGTTTCTTCTTTTCTTTCTTTCTTTTTTTTTTTTTTTACCAGAACACTGTTCAGTTCTGGCTTATGGTGGTGCGGGGCGATTGAACCTGGGATGTTGGAGCCTCAGGCGTGAGAGCCTCTTTGCATAACCATTATGCTATCTACCCTCTGCCCTTCTTTTCTTTTCTTTTCTTTTCTTTTCTTTTCTTTTCTTTGCCTTTATTTATTTATTCATTTCCTTTTTTGGTTGCCCTTTTTTTTATTGTTATGTCGTTGTTGTTGGATAGGACAGAGAGAAATGGAGAGAGGAGGGGAAGACAGAGAGGGGGAGAGAAAGATAGACAGCTGTAGACCTGCTTCACTGCCTGTGAAGCAACTCCCCTGCAGGTGGGGAGCCAGGGGCTTGAACCGGGATCCTTAATGCCAGTCCTTACGCTTTGAGCCATGTGTGCTTAATCCGCTGTGCTACTGACCCCCTTCTTTTCTTTTATTAAGATTTAATTATTTATGAGAAAATCAGAGCATTACTGTGGCACATGTGCTGCTAGGAATTGAATTCAGGACTTTATGCTTGAGAGTCCAAGGCTGTGTGTCCAGCACCAGTGGGACACCGCATGGCACAGTGCTAGCCCAGCACTCTCCCCAATGTCTGCCCCCCAACAGGGCACTGGCCATGGTAGGAATGGAGATGCAACCTTGTTGGTCTCCATCCTGAGCTGGAGATGGGGTGTCCTGCTACAGGAGTACTACCCAGCCATCACCTCCTGTTTTTGCCCTGAGGTCCTTAACTTGGTGGAAACCAGAAGAGGAAGAGGAGATAGCATCATTTCTATGAAGAAGGAAAAAAAAAAAAAAAGAAAAAGAAAAAAGCCTGTGGATTCTGTTTGACCAAAAATGCAGCGAGAGCCATGCAGTGACCTGATTGCTAATATAACCCAGAAACAGGGCAGAGGAGGCCCAGGCTCTTGGAATAGGAAGGGCTCCGGAAGACCCCTTCCCACTTGGGGAAGAAGCTGTTGTGACAAAACCAGCTCTCCTCCACCTTCCTGTGCACTCAGCACATCCTCCTAAAAAGACATGCAAGGAGCTAGAAGACAGAAGCTTCCTATATCCCTCAGACAATGAGCGCTCTGACTCTCAGCACTGAGAGCACCACCTCCCAGTGCCCCAGCTGGCGATTCATCCTTCAGAGCCCAGGGCCTTGGGTCCACGATGGTAGTGGCTCCCACCTGGTTCTTCCTTGGGCAAAGTTGCCGTGATCTCTGGGGGCCTGGCTGTGGTCCCTCCACTCTAGCTTGCTAGGAAGGGCAGCCCAGTGGCTCTGGTGCAGGGCAGGGGGAGGAGAAAGAATGAGCTCTGGTAAGCAGGGCCCCCTGCACTGCCTTTTGTTTTGTTTAATTATCAAAGCATGCCATGCTCATTGTAAAATCTAGAAACTGCAGAAAGGTAAGAAGGGGAGAATGAAAACCATCTGTCTTCCCTCTGCCCAGAGAGAGCTGCTCTGGCTGTTTTGTTGTGTTTCTTTTCAGGTCTATTTTCCTATAAGAAATCATACCTATAAGGGGCTGCTTTCATTGCAATCAGACTCTGGCTGATATTTCCACCCCATATTGCTTTATTTTGTGAACACTTTCAGCGGTAATATTTTCTTTAAAGGTATCAATGACTACATAATATTCATTTATTCCTTCTTTTAAAAGAAACCTTAACATATTTTATTTATTTATTGGGTAGCAGAGAGAATTCAAGAGAGAAAGAGAGATAGGGAGATAGAGATACCTACAGCATGGCTTCACTGCATGTGAAGCTTCCCACTGTAGGTGGGGAATGGGGGCTTGGACCCAGCTACTTTTGTACATTGTAATATTTGCTCTCAACTGGGTGAGCCACTGCCTGACTCTCCTTTTTTAAAAATTTTAAAAATTATTTACTTACCAGAGCATTGCTCAGCTCTGGTTTATGGTGGTACAGAGGACTGAACCTGGGACTTTAGAGCCTCAAGGAATGAGACCCTTTTTATATTTAAATAATTTATTTCATCATTAGCTTAAAGAGAGAGGAAAGATATAGAGAGAATTAGAGTGTCACTCTGGCACATAATGCCAGGGATAGAACTCAGGACTCAGGACCTTACACTTCCTTTTTTTTTTATCCAGGTAACTTAAAACTTTTATTGAGAACAAAACATGTTAAGAGGGAGTCGGGCAGTAGCGCAGCAGGTTGAGCGAAGGTGGTGCACAGTGCAGGGACCGGCGTGAGGATCCCGGTTCGAGCCCCAGCTCTCCACCTGCAGGGGAGTCGCTTCACAAGCGGTGAAACAGGTCTGCAGGTGTCTGTCTTTCTCTCCCCCTCCCTGTCTTCCCCTCCTCTCTCCATTTCTCTCTGTCCTATCAACAACAACAATAACTACAACAATAAAGGGCAACAAAAGGGAATAAATAAATAAATATTTTTTTAAAATGTTAGGACATGAGAGAGAGAGAAGGAGAAAGAAAAAGGGGACTGAGAACTGACTTACAGCCTTGATGGTCACACGGTAGTCCCAGAAAGAGAGAGGGGGTGGTAGAGAAACATACATGATTGTGGTCAGGGCCAAAAAGAGCTTTATTTATTTATTTATTTATTTATTTATTTATTATAAAAACTATTTACTTATTTATTTTGTATAGTGACAAAGAGGAATTGAGAGGGGAGGTAGAGAGAAAGAGAAAGAAAAGAGAGACCCCCTATGACACTGCTTTACCACTTGTGAAACTTCTCTCTCTCCTCTTATCTTTCTCATTAATAAATAAATAAAATATTTTTTTTAATGTAGATTCAAGGGGCCAAGTGGTAGCGCACCTGGTTAAGTGCTCACATTACAGTGCACAGGATTCCAGTTCAAGGGGAAACCTTCACAAGTGGTAAAGCAGGGCTGCAGGCATCTGTCTGTTTCTCTCCCTCTCTTTCTCCCCATCCTCTCTCAATTTCTCTGTCTCCAATAATAAATAAAAATAAAAATTAAAAAAATGTAGATTCAACATTTTGCTCAATGTCTATAAAGCATGTGTCAACACTCCTCACCCACCCACCATAGGACACAGTGCTCTAAAATCTTTTTTGGAACTGAGGCTTTGCTACTATTCTCACGCTGTTTTTTCATTCAGAGAAAGAGAGAAGCATCATTACACTAGAACTTCTTCCTGTGCTATAGCACCCCACCTCCCTTCCATAGGATGTTGGGTCTCAGAATTAAGTCATGTGCATGACAAGTGCTCTACTCAGTGAGTTGTCTCTTTGTCCTCTAAAATGTCTTATTTATTTATTATTATTTTAAAATATTTATTTACTTGTTCCCTTGTTGTTGGATAGGACAGAGAGAAATGGAGAGAGGAGGGGAAGACAGAGGGGGGGAGAGAAAGATAGATACCTGGAGGTGGGGAGCCAGGCGCTTGAACCTGGATCCTGATGCCGATCCTTGCGCTTCATGCCACGTGCGCTTAACCCACTGTGCTACCACCGCCCAACTCCCTAAATGAATATTTTTTTAAAAAGGAAAAAACAGGGGAGTCCCTACAGACTTTCAGTGTGTCCTACCTCAGAAGAATTGGCTACCACTATTCTGACTTTTAAGATAGCCCCTCCCCATCCGATAGACAATAGGAGAGAGGAAGAGAGAGAGAGCGAGGGAAGGGGGGGAGGAAACACTAATCAGGGCATCACTCCAGTTTATGTGCTGCTGGGGATTTAACTCTGGACATTATGCCTAAGAGCCCAAAGCTCCTGTATCACAATAATCACTTTCTTGCTTGTTATCCAAGTATGCTTCCCTAGATGTTGTAGTTTTAAAAATTTTTTTAAATATTTCTTTATTTTCCCTTTTGTTGCCCTTGTTGTAGTTATTGTTATTGATGTCGTTGTTGTTAGATAGGACAGAGAGAAATGGAGAAAGGAGGGGAGGACAGAGAGAGGGAGAGAAAGATAGACTCCTGAAGACCTGCTTCACCGCCTGTGAAGCAACTCCCCTGCGGGGGGGAGCTAGGGGCTCAAACCGGGATCCTTATGCCGGTCCTTGTACTTGGCACCATGTGCACTTAACCCATTGTGCTACCACCCAACTCCCAGATGTTGACATTTTAACTTAAAACTAATAAGCAGGAGCTTGCACAGTGGACAGAGTGCTGGACTTGTAAGCATGAGGTCCTGAGGTCAGCCCCTGGCATCGCACATGCCAGAGTGATGCTCTGATTCTCTCTCTCTCTCTCTCTTTCTCTCTCTCAATCATGAAATAAATAAAGTAAAAACTGTCACTTGGGGCCAGGTGGTGGCACACCTGGTTAAGTGCACATGGTATGAAGTGCAAGGACCTGCACAAGGATCCAGGTTCAAGCTCCTGCTCCCCATTTGCAGGGGGGGACACTTCATGAGCTGTGAAGCAGGTCTGTAGGTGTCTATCTCTCTGTCTATCTTTTTTTTTTTAAAAATTTATTTTTATTTATTTATTCCCTTTTGTTGCCCTTGTTGTTTTATTGTTGTAGTTATTATTGTTGTTGTTGGCTAGGACAGAGAGAAATGGAGAGAGGAGGGGAAGACAGAGAGGGGGAGAGAAAGATAGACACCTGAAGACCTGCTTCACCACTTGTGAAGCGACACCCCTGCAGGTGGGGAGCCAGGGCTTGAACCAGGATCCTTATGCAGGTCCTTGTGCTTAGCGCCACCAGCGCTTAACCCGCTGCGCTACAGCCCGACTCCCTCTCTCTGTCTATCTATCGCCCCTTCCTATCTCAATTTTTCTCTGTCCTATTCAATAAGGTGAAAAAAAAAAAGTCTGCCACGAGCAGTGGATTCATAGTGCTGATATTGAGCCCCAGCAATAATCCTGGAGGCAAAAACAAACAAACAAACAAAATCTTTACATTAAATTACAGGTTATTTTTTTAAAAAATAGTTATTTATTCCCTTTTGTTGCCCTTGTTGTTTTATTGTTGTAGTTATTATTGTTGTTGATGTTGTTAGACAGAACAGAGAGAAATGGAGAGAGGAGGGGTAGACAGAGAGGGGGGAGAGAAAGATAGACACCTGCAGACCTGCTTCACCGCCTGTAAAGCAACTCCCCTGCAGGTGGGGAGCCGGGGGCTCGAACCGGAATCCTTACTTCGGTCCTTGTGCTTTGCGTCACATGTGCTTAACCTACTGCGCTACTGCCTGACTCCTGTCCTTGTGCATTTTAACCTGTGCACTCAACTAGGTGCATCACCACCCAGTCCCCGTTCAGTGATTCGATTCTTTTTTAAAAAAATATTTTTAAAATATTTATTTATTCATTTTCCCTTTTTGTTGCCCTTGTTTTTATTGTTGTAGTTATTATTGTTGTTGTTGTTGGATAGAACAGAGAGAAATGGAGAGAAGAGGGGGAGACAGAGAGGGGGAGAGAAAGACAAGACACCTGCAGACCTGCTTCACCGCCTGTGAAGCAGACCTGCTTCACCCCTCCTGCAGGTGGGGAGCCGGGGGCTGGAACTGGGATCCTTACGCTGGTCCTTGTGCTTTGCGCCACGTGCACTTAACCCACTGTACTACCACCCCATTCAGTGATTCTTAACAGAAATTTCTAGAAGTGGAGTCTCGGGTACAAAGGACGGGTTCATTTTCTTTCTTCCTTATTTTCCTTTCTTCCTTTGTTTTAATATATCTCGATAAACATATCATTCATACGCCATACAATTCATCTATTTAAAGCATGTAGGTCACTGATTTTTAGTACGTTCAGAATGTATGACCACTAACATAGTAAACTTCAGAACAGTCCATCACCCCCACCCTCAAAGTACCCATTTCTTCCCTACTCCCTTTTCTTTTTTTTCTTTTATTTATTTATTTATTCCCTTTTGTTGTCCTTGTTGTTTTATTGTTGTAGTTATTATTGATGTCGTTGTTGTTGGATAGGACAGAGAGAAATGGAGAGAGGAGGGGAAGACAGAGAAGGGGAGAGAAAGACACCTTCAGACCTGCTTCACCGTCTGTGAAGCGTCTCCACTGTAGGTGGGGAGCCGGGGGCTCGAACCAGAATCCTCAGGTCAGTCCTTGAGCTTTGTGCCACCTGCGATTAACCCGCTATGCTACCGCTCGACCCCCCACTCCCTTTTCTAGTCCCAGGCCATCACTATTCTGCTTTCTGTCTCTACAGATTTACCTTTTCTTTGTGGTTCATAGAAATGAAATCATTCAATGTGTAATTGTGTCTGGCTTTTGTGAATTAGCATAATGTTTTTTTTCCTTTCTTTTTTTTTTAAAGTTGTCTTTATTTATTGATTGGATAGAGACAGTCAAAAATGGAGAGGGGAGGGTGAAAAGGAGTGAAAGGAAGAAAAGGGTGAAAGGGAGAGAAACAGGGGCCAGGCAGTGATGAACCTGGTTAAGCGCACACATTAGAGTATGCAAGGACCTGGGTTCAAGCCCCTGGTCCCCACCTGCAGAGGGAAACTTCACAAGTGGTGAAGGACTGCTATAGGTGTCTCTCTGTCTCTCTCCCTCTCTATCTCCCCCTTCTCTCTCAATTTCTGGCTGTCTATCAAATAAGTAAAGATAATAAAATAAAAAAAGAAGAAAGGGAGAGAGACAGAGACCTGCAGTACTACTTCACCATTTGTAAAGCTTTCTTTCCTGCCTGCAGATGGGGCCGCAGGGGTTGAATTTAGGTCCTTGCACATTTTAACATGTGCACTCAGCCAGGTGCACCACCACATAGCCCCCCCCTTTGAAAAATATTTTATTGATTAATATGAGAGAGAGAGAAAAAATGAGAGCAAAACATGCTGTGGTACATGCACTGCAGTAGCCCGGGATTGAACACAGGACCTCATGCTTGAGAGTCCAATGCTTTATCCACTATGCCACCTCCTGAACACATTAAATTAATAAATAAAAAAATAAAAAAAACCAGGGCTCAACCAGTACAATGTGCATGTTACCACGCTCAAAGACCCAACTTCAGTCAATTTGTCCACACCTGCAAAGTGGAACAGTAATACATGTTTCACTTAAAAAAAAAAGAACTTGGGGGTCAGGCAGTAGCGCAGTGGGTTAGGCGCAGGTGGCACAAAGTGCAAGGACCAGCATAAGAACCCAGTTCAAACCCCTGGCTCCCCACCTGCAGGGGGGTTGCTTCACAGTCAGTGAAGTAGGTCTGCAGGTGTCTTTCTTTCATCCTTTCTGTCTTCCCCTCCTCTCTCCATTTCTCTGTCCTATCCAGCAACAATGACATCAGTAACAACAACAATAATAAACACAACAACGATAAAACAACAAGGGCAACAAAAGGGAAAAAATAGCCTCCAGGAGCAGTGGATTCATGGTGCAGGCACCGAACCTCAGCAATAACCCTGGAGGCAAAAAAAAAAAAAAAAACTTATTTTCAGCCAAAAGGTGGTGTATTGGCTAGAGTCACACAGACTTAACAAGGATGAGGTCTTGAGTTTGTCCCCTGGCATAACATAGACTAAGGGTGATACTCTGGTTCTCTCTTTCTTGTTAGATAATAAATACATCTTAAAATATTTACTTATTTATTTTCGTGACAGAGAGAGATCAGGGGCCAAGGAGATACCTCATATAGCTGAGTATGTAATTTATTATACCAAATCCTGGTACCACATGGGAGCAACATAGCATGAGGAGAAGCTCCTTGGATGGTGGAGTGCATTTGTGGTCTCTTCCTATCTGTCTCTTCCTTTGCCTCCCTCTCTATGTATCTGAACTAAAGAGAAAGAAACAGTTGGCCCAGGAGCAGTGGAACTGCATATGAACTAGGCCCTAGTGCGATAAATAGGAGGAAGAGACAGAGAGACCGAGAGAGCAGTGTTGCTCAGCTCTGTTGTTATGTGGTGCTAGGGATTAAGCCTGGGATCTCTCACATGCAGGTCTTTCTGTCAATTAATTCATTCATAAATTTAAAAAGTATTTATTCATGAGAATGATAGGAGAGAAAGAACCAGACATCACTCTGGTTGGTATATGTGTTGCCAGGGATAAAACTTGAGACCTCATGCTTGAGAATCCAATGCTTTATCCACTGCGCCACCTCCCGGACAACTTAATTTATTTTATTATTTATTTTATTTTATTTATTTATTTATTTATTTATTTTCCCTCCAGGGTTATTGCTGGGGCTCAGTCCCTGCACCATGAATCCACTGCTCCTGGAGGCTATTTTTTTCCCCTTTTGTTGTCTTTGTTTTATCATTGTTGTGGTTATTATCGCTGTTATTGATGTCATTGTTGTTGGATAGGACAGAGAGAAATGGAGAGAGGAGGGGAAGACAGAGAGGGGGAGAGAAAGATAGACACCTGCAGACCTGCTTCACCACTTGTGAAGTGACCCCCCCTGCAGGTGGGGAGCCAGGGGCTCGAACCGGGATCCTTATGCTGGTCTTTGCATTTCGCTCCATGTGCACTTAACCCAATGTGCTACCACCCAACCCCCATACCTCTTTATTTTTTTTATACCAGAGCACAGCTCAGCTCTGACTTATGGTGGTGCCAGGGATTGAACGTGGGACATTGGAGCCTCAGGCATGAGAATCTCTTTGCATAACCATTATGCTATCTACCTCTGCCCTTTCTGTTAATTTATTTGTAAACATTTTATTCTCTTTGAAGCTAGTATAAATAGAAGTTTTTTTTTGTTTGTTTTGTTTTTCCTACCAGAGCACTGCTCAGCTCTGGCTTATGGTGGTGCAGGGGACTTTGGAGCCTCAAGCATGAGAGTCTCTGCATAACCATTATGCTATCTACCCCTGCCTGAAGCATTTTAAAAAATATTGTTTATTTATTTTGGATAGAGATAGAGAGGAATTGAGAGGGAAGAGTTTGTATAGAGAGGGAGAGAGTCAGAAAGACACCTGCAGCACTGCTTCACCACTTGTGAGGCTTCCCCCCTATAGGTGGAGACCAGGAGGTTGGACCTAGGTCCTTGTGCATGGTAGTCTGTGCACTCTGCCAGGCATACCACCACTTGGCCCCAATAGAAGTATTTTAAAAAATTTTAAAAAACTATTTATTTGGGAGTTGGCGGTAACACAGTGGTGTAAGCGCAGGTGGCACAAAGCACAAGGACCAGCGTAAGGATTCTGGGTTAGAGCCTCTGGCTCCCCACCTGCAGGGGAGTCACTTCACAGGCGATGAAGCAGGTCTGCAGGTGTCTATCTTTCTCTCCCCCTCTTTGTCTTCCCCTCCTCTCTCCATTTCTCTTTGTTCTATCCAACAACAATAACAACAACAACAATAATAACTGAAGATTGAACTTGGGACTTCATGCCTAAGAGTCTAACAATACATTGACTTATCACTTCTTGGCTTGTGAATCTAATGTATTGCTTACATTTCTGAAGTGTTCATTCACTGTATAGAAATACAATTCTGGAAGTTGGGCGGTAGCGCAGCAGGTTAAGCGCTGGTGGCACAAAGAGCAAGGACCAGCATAAGGATCCTGGTTCAAGCCCCTGGTTCCCCACCTGCAGGGGAGTTGCTTCACAGGCGGTGAAGCAGGTCTGCAGGTGTCTATCTTTCTCTCCTCCTCTCTGTCTTCCCCTCCTCTCTCCATTTCTATCTGTCTTATCCAGCAATAACAACATCAATAATAACTACAACAATAACAACAAAAGGGAATAAATAAATATATAAAAAAAGAAATACAATTCCAGGGAGCCGGGTGGTGGCACAGCAGATTAAGTGCACATGGCAAGGACTGGCCTAAGGATCCCGGTTCGAGCCCCCAGCTCCCCACCTGCAGGGGGGGTCGCTTCACAGGCTGTGAAGCAGGTCTGCAGGTGTCTATCTTTCTCTCCCCCTCTCTGTCTTCCCCTCCTCTCTCGATTTCTCTCTGTCCTATCCAATAACAACAACAATAATAACGACAACAACAAGGGTAACTACAAGGGCAACAAAGTGGGAAAAAATGACCTCCAGGAGCAGTGGATTTGTAGTGCAGGCACCGAGCCCCAGCAATAACCTTATCCAACAACGACGCCATCAATAACAACAGTAGTAACTACAACAACAATAAAAACAAGGGCAACAAAAAGGAAATAATTAAATATTAAAATAAAAGAAATACAATTCCATTTCTATACTCATTTTGTATACTGCAACCTTCCTGAATTTGTTTATCCATTCTAATTTTTTTTAGTGTTTTTTTTTTTGATAAGACAGAGAAAAATTGAGAGGGGAGGGGAAGATAGGGAGCCTTACCCATTAAAGGCATAGGCTCTACCACTGAGAAACCTCAAGCCCCACTTTTTACCCCCTAATTTTTATAGGAGGCAAGGGAATAAATGGTTTACAGTAAGTACAGTTGTTGGCACATGGGTAAAAAGTCTCATCTTGCCATGATAGGTGTCTGCAAAACACTCTCACCCCCACCATAGGTCTTCCTTCACCATCATGCACCGTGACCTGAAAGCAAACCCTGCCCCTCAGAGTTCTTTACTCCAAACCTTTAGTCCAAGTTCTATTTTGTGTTTTCCCTTTCTGTTCTTATTCTGTGCATAAGTGAGATCATCTCATATTCTTTTTTAAATTAATTAAATAATTATTCCCTTTTGTTGCCCCTTTTTTATTGTTGTAGTTATTGTTGTTGTTATTGATGTCATCGTTGCTGGATAGGACAGAGAGAAATGGAGAGAGGAGGGGAAGACAGAGATGGGGAGAGAAAGATACTTGGGAGTCGAGTGGTAGCGCAACGGATTAAGCGCACATGGCGCCAAGCGCAAGGACCGGCATAAGGATCCCAGTTCGAGCCCCCGGCTCCCCACCTGCAAGGGAGTTGCTTCACAGGCAGTGAAGCAGGTCTGCAGGTGTCTATCTTTCTCTCCCCCTCTCTGTCTTCCCCTCCTCTCTCCATTTCTCTCTGTCCTATCTAACAATGACATCAATAACAACAACTACAACAACAATAAAAAGACAACAAGAGCAACAAAAGGGAAAATAAACAAGATTAAAAAAAAGAAAGACACCTGCAGACCTGCTTTACCACTTGTGAAGTGACTCCCCTAAAGGTGGGAGCTGGGGGCTAGAACTGGGATCCTTATGCTAGTCCTTGTGCTTTGTGCCACCTGTGCTTAACCCACTGCGCTACCGCCCGACTCCCAATCATCCTATATTTATACTTCTCTTTCTGGCTTATCTCACTTAACATGATTATCTTCAAACTCCAAGAGGAGGCGAAGAAGATGAATTCATCATTATTCATAGCTGAGTAGTATTCTGTGGCATATACTTATATACCACAACTTTTTTAAAAATATTTTTTATATTTATTTATTCCCTTTTGTTGCCCTAATTATTTTATTGTTGTCGTCATGGTTGAATAGGACAGAGAGAAATGGAGAGAGGAGGGGCAGACAGAGAGGGAGAGAAAGATGGACACCTGCAGACCTGCTTCACCACCTGTGAAGCGACTCCCCTGCAGGTGGGGAGCCAGGGGCTGGAACCTGGATCCTTATGTTGGTCCTTGCGTTTTGCACCACGTGTACTTAACCCGCTGCGCTACCACTGGACTCCCATACCACAACTTTCTTAGCCACTCATCTCTTGTTGAACATCTAGTTTGCTCCCAAGTTTGGGCTTTTATAAATTGTGGTGCTATGAGCATATGCATACACATATCTTTTTGGATGAGTGTGTTTGATTCCTTAGGATATCTCCCCAGGAGAGGAATTGCCAGGTCATAGGGCAGGTCCATTCTTATGACAGTTCTCCAGACTGCTGTCCACAGAGGTTGTTAGCAATTTGTATTCCCACCAGCAGTGTAGGAGGATTCCTTTGTCCCCACAACCTCTCCAGCATTTGTTGTTACTATCTTTTCTAATGTATGACATTTTCACAGGAGTGAACCTTATTGTTGTCTTAACTTGCATTTCTCTGACAATTAATGGCTTGGAGCACCTTTTTCTTTTTAATCTTGTCTGAGTTCCCTGGTTGGAGCTTTCAGAACACTACTGAATAGAAGTGGTGCAAGCCAATCTCCTCTTCTTGTTCCTAAGCTCAGGGGTTAAGCACTGAGTCTCTCTCCAGTGAATCTGACAGGAAGTGCATGAAGTCCAGTAGGAGGTCTATTTCGGGCTGGCTGGTTGTGTATGGGAGGGAGGTTCAGTCTCCCATCTCTTCATAGAGACAGCTCTCCATCTTGTAGCTGTTAAACAGTCCCTGGGAAGTAGGCCTACAGGATGCACCCTTCTTTACCCCACCTAGGTGCAGAGAGAGGCTGGGGCTTTGTTATTGGATTGGCCGCTGACTTGCTGTCCAACCCTTGGGTTTCATTTTCTCACCTGTGCGGTGAAATGGCTAGTCTATTCAGAAATCCTCCAACTCACCTCCCACCCCCAACAAACCTGCCAAGAAAATAGCCACCAGAGGGCACCCCAGACTAGCGTTTGCTCTGGCGCAGCACGCTGGGGGACGGCTGAGTAGACAGGGTGTGTATTCCAGGAGCTGCTAATTTGCTTGCAAGGGCTTTCTTAGCCAGGCTAGACCTGCCCGGCCCTCTGCCCCCTTCCTTGGGAGGCTGAGACCTGCTATCACAGGAAGAAGGATGGAAACTGTTTTGGATTGGCTGGCTAAGGCCCAGGCACCTAGCGTCAGCACTAGAGTTTCTCTGCTTAGAAAGGCTTCCAGTCTCTGGGTCTCCAAGTCTTTGTCTGCCATGAGGAACCACCACCCACCTCAGTGGGCACCTGGCTGCATCACAGCCTGTTTTGAACATGGTCGGATTGTTGCTGTGGGTCCTGGGTAATGTGGTCCCTGAGATTGAGCATCCGACCCCACATCAGGTGGCCAGCCAGGTGACAGACAGAACCACAGGCTCAGGCACTTGAGATATCAGGAGCCACCTGGACTTGCCAGAGGGACTACCTGACCCTTGAAGGTCTCCTGGGAGCACCAGGGGGCTGCAGGGGTTCCTCTTCCGACCCCAGCCCTGCGGGTTCCCTCGTCCCCATGCAAACAGAGCCTTTGCTTTGTAAACGGAGGCCCAGACAAAAGAGGCATCTCAGTCCTGGCATGGAGGGCTATGGAGGAGGGGGATGTGATCCTCTCATTGGTGTGCTTTCTTCCAGAACCGTAGGACCTGTCTCCTTGAAGGCAGAGCAGGGTTCATCTTGGTTCTTCCCTTGGTTCCCTTGGTGGCTGCTTCAGGACTGGGCATTCAGCAGAACATTCACTTTTTTTTTTTTTGCCATGGGATTCTCAATTCCATTTTCCCCTCCCACTCTAGGTCCCAGGCTCCCTCTGCCCCTAATTTAGCTATGTGGCTAGAAGAACTGTTCTTTATTCATTTTTTCCTTTTAACCAGAGTGCTGCTCAGTTCTGGCTTGTAGTGGTGTTGGTGATTGAACATAGGACATCTGGGAGCTCAGGCATGAAATCTGTTGCCTTCCTATGGCACTATCTCTCACTCACACACATCTACTCTTTTTTTTTTTTTTTTTTGCTTCTAGGGTTATTGCTGGGGCTCAGTGCCTACACCATGAATCCACTGCTCCTGGAGGCCATTTCCCCCCCTTTTGTTGCCATTGTTGTTATAGCCTGTTTTTATTATTACTGTTGTTGATGTCGTTCATTGTTGGATAGGACAGAGAAATGGAGAGAGGAGGGGAAGATAGAGAGGGGGAGAGAAATATAGACACCTGCAGACCTGCTTCACCGCCTGTGAAGTGACTCCCCTGCAGGTGGGGAGCTGGGGCCTCAAACTGGTCCTTGAGCTTTGCACCACCTGCGCTTAACCCGCTGCGCTACCGCCCAACTCCCTCTTTTTTTTTTAGTATTTATTTATTGGATAGAGACAGCCAGAAATCAAGAGGGAAGGGGGAAATAGAGAGGGAGAGAGACAGAGAGATACCTGAAACCCTGCTTTACCACTTATTAAGTTTCCCCCCTGCAACTAGGGGCTTGACCCGGGATCCTTACACACTGTGACACTTGTGCTCATCTAGGTGTACCACCACCTGGGTCCACATCCACTCTTTTAACAGTGTTTAATTTCAGTCTGGTGGCATGATAGAGGCCTTTGGTTCAGTCCCCAGCATTGCATATACCAGAATGATGCTTTGGATCTCTTTCTCATAAAAAAATTTTTTTTTTTTTTTTCTCACCAGAGGAACTGCTCGGCTCTGGCTTATGCTTATGGTAGTGCAGGGGATTGAATCTGGGACTTTGGAGTCTCAGGCATGAGAGCTTCTTTGCATAATTGTTATGCTATATCCTTGTCCTAGAAAAGTCTTTCTTTTTTTAACGAGAGCACTACTTAGCTCTGGTTTATGGTGGTGTGGGGATTGAACCTGGGAGTTTGGAGCCTCAGGCATGAGAGTCTCATTGCATAAAGATTATGCTATCTGCCCCCAACCTAGAAAAGTATTTCAAAAAAGATTTATTTGGGACTGGGTGATGGTGCACCTGGTTGAGTACACACATTACCGTGTACAAGGACCCACGTTCAAGCCCCCAGTTACCAGGCACAAGGACCCAAGTTCAAGTCCCTGCTCACCACCTGCAGAGAGAGAAGCTTCACAAGTGGTGAAGCTATGCTGCAGGTGTCTCTTGTACTTTCTCTTTCTCTACCTTCCTTTCCCCTCTCAGTTTCTCTCTGTCTTTTCAAATAAATAAGTAAGTAAATTTTAAAAAGATATTTATCTTTAAATTATTTACCAGAGAGGGAATGATAAGGGAAAGACAGGACCAGAGCACCACTCAGATGTGGAATATGGTGGTTATGGGGACTGAACCTGCACCCTCTGGGGCCTCAAGCATGCACATTGGTGCTCTGATAGACGGGACTATCTGCTTAGCCTTGGTTTATTTGTTGATTAATGAGGGAGGGAGAGAGAGAGAGAGAGACCGAGAGACCCAGAGCAGCACTGTAACACATGTAGGGCCGGGGGCTGAACACAAGCCTCCTGCCTGCAGCCCTGCCTTCCACCTGCAGCTCCTTCCAGGGCACTCGAGCACCTGCATTGCTTACTTTGCTGCTCTGCTTCTCTCAGGTCAGAGAGTGTTCGAGAGTCCTGTGTGAGGCTTATGCACTTGCCCCGTGGGGGCTGCAATCACCCTTAGTATGGCATGCATGGCCCTCATGCCCACATCCACCAGACTCCCCAGGCTTTTAGACACTAGTGGCTGGCCTGTCCTGGGTTTGCTCTGTGGACCAGACTCTGTGGCAGCCCTCACCTGGATAAACACCCCTGGCTTTGCAGAAGGGGAAACTAGCATAGAACAGTTAGCTATCTAGCTTTCTGTTACACCATTGGCAAATGGTGGAGCTGGGACTTGAGCCTGGGATCTGGCCTCTGGAGCCTGTGCTTGAATTAACTGACATGGGCAGGAACCGGCAGCTTTGGCATCTTCTTGGCCACTTTATTGGAACCTTTAAGGGTCAGAGTTCCTTTGTTCTGGCTTTCTGTTTTCTAGACTGGGATCCTCAACTGCTGTCTATTAGTCTGTCTCTCTCCTGCATAGCTAAGGCAGGACAGGACCAGCCAGCACAGGGGCTGCCTTGCTTCCCCTGTAGCCTCAGGACATACCTATTTCAGTGGTCACCTTTGGGGCCTCACTCCTCAAAGTCAGCCTCGCCCTTATTCTGCTTTTGCCCACCTCTGGGATCTTGGGGGTGGGGTGGAAGGGGGCACCTCAGAGGCTCAGCAGGATGCCCACCCACCAGCCCAGACACTGGGCACCCACAGACTCCTCCTCCCCAACGCCTGAGCCCTTATCAGGATAGCAATTTGGGTTGGTGGGGAGGGGAAGTGGAGGCCCCAGGCTCTGGCAAGGTGGGCAGGAGAGATAGGGAAGTGGGGAGGGGGGCCTTGGGGCCTGCTGGGAGGGCGAGAGCCTGTGTGGTGGGGGCGGGGGCTTCCCCCAGTACTGTCCCTGCTGGCCTGGCCCCTCAGTACAACTGCAGGGCCGCTCCAGCCTCCCATCCTCTCCAGGCAAGATCTGAACCTTTAATTAGCAAGCACTGCCGCTCCCCAATTCATCACCGTCACTGTTTAATTAGGCAGCACAAGGCATCCCCCCACCAGTGCCCCCCTCCCCCCAGCTCTGGACTGAGCCAACTGCCTTACTCAGAGAGGCTACCACCACCTCACTGTGTCCTGTCTCACTCTCATACTTATCCTGCTCCCCAGAATGGGGGTGGGTGGGGGTAGGGGAGGTACACCTGGCTGAAACTTCAGGTAGTCTGGGCACTACACTTCTGTTTGTTTGAGGCCCCCAGCAAATATCACTGGGGCATCTGGCCTGTCCAAGCTGGGCCCTGGGCTACAGGGGCACGCTGGTCGGTCTTCCTCTTGTTTTTTTTTTTTTTTTTTTTTTGTGGGTTGACCCCTTGGTGTTGGGGAAAGTCCATAAGAACTGCCCTTTTAGCTCCTACCCCCACACTAGGGAAGAGACAAGCTTTTTTTTTTTTTTTTGTAAGCATACTATGGATTTTAAAAAATTTTATTAAAATTTTTAAAAAATATTTATTTATTCCCTTTTGTTTCCCTTGTTGTTTTATTGTTGTTGTTACTGATGTCGTCATTGTTGGCTAGGACAGAGAGAAATGGAGAGAGGAGGGGAAGACAGAGAGGGGGGAGAGAAAGATAGACATCTGCAGACCTGCTTTACCTCCTGTGAAGCAACTCCCCTGTAGGTGGGAATCCGGGGGCTCGAACCAGGATCCTTACACTGGTCCTTACGCTTTATGCCACCTGCACTTAACCCAGTGTGCTACCGCCCAACTCCAGAATTTTTATTTTTACGTTACTGAATTACATGTCATTAGGCATCTGAATCCAAACCATTCCCACCACCAGAGTTCTGAATCTTCAGTCTCCCCACTGCAATCCACCACAGTTCCCTTAAAGTTGTAGACATGGGCTAACCGTCTTCTCTACAACTATCTGTCCGCATTTATACATTGATGCCCCCTTCTTTTTCTTTTTTTAAAAAATTTATTTATTTATTCCCTTTTGTTGCCCTTGTTGTTTTATTGTTGTAGTTATTATTATTGTTGTTATTGATGTCATCGTTGTTGGATAGGACAGAGAGAAATGGAGAGAGGAGGGAAGACAGAGAGGGGGAGAGAAAGACAGACATCTGCAGACCTGCTTCACCGCCTGTGAATCGACTCCCCTGCAGGTGGGGAGCCGGGGGCTCGAACCAGGATCTCTATGCCGGTCCTTGTGCTTGGCGCCACATGCGCTTGACCCTCTGTGCTACCGCCTGACTCCCCCCTTCTTCTGATTCAATCCTTTCTTCCCCTCTAGAGACAAGCTTTTTCACACTGAGGCTTCACTTTCACTGGGGCTTCACAGACATTTTCAGATAGAAGGAGAGGGGAAAAAACACCATGGCACAGAAGCTTCCTCCAGTGCTTTGGGGACTGTGCTCAAACTTGAGTCACACACATGAAAGAGCAGGCGCACTCACCAAGTGAACTATCTTGCTGACTCAAGAGAAACTCTTTTTTTCCTTTCTTTTCCTCCCTCCCCTCTCTCTCTTTCTCTGTTTGTCTTTCTTTCTGCCACTAAAATTATTGGTATGGCTCCATGCCAGCACGACACATCCATTGCTTCTCGTGGGCACCTACGACATTGCTTCACCACTTGTGAAGCTTCCCCTCTTCAGATAGGGAACAGGAACTTGTACCTGTGCATGGTAACGTTTGCAGTCTACTCAGTGTCCCACCACCTGACCCTGACAGCCTTTTCTTCCTCCTCCTCTCAGTCCCAGAGCCCAGCTTGCCTGAGAAGCTGAACCCCTTGTGATGCAGAACCCCACTGTGGCCCTACCTCCCTCAGTGGTCCCATCTTGGGGGCCTAGGCTAAGGCAAGTAGGTCTTGTGCCTATGAGGGGGTGGGGTTGGGGGTGTCTCACCCTGTGTCCGCAGGGCCCTGGGGACTTCGGGGCACAGGCATGAGAACACAGTGTGTTTCCAAGCCAGGTATCTTGTTTCCTTTTTTTTTTCTTTAGTTATTATTATTATTTAATTTTTGGTTTTTATTATTTTTATTTATTTATTTGATAGAGACAGCCAGAAATCAAGAGGCAACGGGGTGATAAAGAGACAGAGAGACACCTGCAGCCCTGCTTCACCACTTGCAAAGCTTCCCCCCTGTAGGTAGGGACCGGGGGCTCAAACCTGGATCTTTGTGCATTGTAACATGTGTGCTCAACCAGGTGTGCCACCACCCATCCCCTTAGTTATTATTATTTTTTTATTATTATTATTATATTAATTTATTTACTTATTGGATAGAGGCAGTTAGAAATGAAGAGGGAAGGGGAAGGTAAAGAGGGAGACAGAGAGATACCAGCAGCCCTGCTTCATTACTCACAAAGCTTTCCCCCTGAAGGTGGGGACTGGAGGCTCAAACCCAGGTCCTTGCATATTGTAACATGTAACACGTGTACTCAACCAGGTGTGCCACCACCCAGCCCCCCAAATTTTTAAATTAAATTTTAATCTTTATTTATTTATTGTAAAGAGACAGCCAGAAATTGAGAAGGAAGGAGAAAAGTGGTCTGGGAGGTGGTACAGTGGGTAAAGCATTGGACGCTCAAGCATGAGGTCCTGAGTTCAATCCCTGGCAGCATATATACCACCAGAATGGTGTCTGGCTCTTTCTGTCTCTCCTCCTATTTTTCTCATTAATAAAAAAATAAGATCTTTAAAAAAGAGAGAAAGGGGGAGTCGGGCGGTAGAGCAGCGGGTTAAGCGCACGTGGCGCCAAGCACAAGGACCGGCATAAGGACCCTGGTTCAAGCCCCCGGCTCCCCACCTGCAGGGGAATCGCTTCACAAGTGGTGGTGAAGCAGGTCTGCAGGTGTCTATCTTTCTCTCCCCCTCTCTGTCTTCTCCTCCTATCTCCATTTCTCTCTGTCCTATTCAACAATGATGACATCAACAACAATAATAATAATTACAACAATAAAACAAGGGCAACAAAAGGGAATAAATAATTTTTTTTTTTTTTTTTTTTTACCAGAGCACTGCTCAGCTCTGGCTTGTGGTGGAACAGGGGATTGAACCTTGGACTTTGGAGCCTTAGGCATGAGAGTCTCTTTGCATAACCATTATGCTATCTACCCCTGCCCATAAATAAATATTTTTTAAAAAAAAGAAGAAAGGGAGATAGAGAGACAGACAAATACCTGCAACACTGCTTCACCACTTGTGAAGCTTTCCCCCTGCAAGTGGGGTCTGATGGCTCAAACCCAGGTCCTTGTGTACTGTAACTTGTGAGATCAATCGGGTACGCTTCCACCTGGCCCCCACCCTGTTTCCCTGATGCAGGGAAGGGCTGGTGGCCCTGGCCTCCTGTGGGAGAGCACCCCACACCCTTCCGGGCAGAGACTGGGCCTCGCCCCAGGCAGAACCAGCTAGAGCAGGCTCTCTGGGCCTCTCCCAGGCCCCTCCCATGACTCCAGACAAGCAGCCAGGCTTGCTGTCTGTGCCCCAACCATGGCAGGCACTGACCTATCACACTGATGGGGAGGGCTGGCATTCCAGTGCCTGAGGAGGGTCTGACACTGACCACCTATGTGACCTTGGTCCAGTTTCAAGCTGCTTCATGCCTCAGTTTCCCCATATCTAGTAGCTATTCACCAAGGCTGTCAAGAAGATTAAATGGCAATGTTTCAGGCACTTAGCAGTATCTGGCAGAGTCCTTGATAAACACTGACAATTTTTTGTTATTATTTATCCTCCTGTACCCAATTAATATATATATATTTTTTTTTAAAACTTTTTTTTTATATTTATTTTATTTATTTTTTCCCTTTTGTTGCCCTTGTTGTTTTATTGTTGTAGTTATTATTGTTGTTGTTGTTGTTGGATAGGACAGAGAGAAATGGAGAGAGGGAGGGGAAGACAGAGAAGGGGAGAGAAAGACAGACACCTGCAGACCTGCTTCACTGCCTGTGAAGCGACTCCCCTGCAGGTGGGGAGCCGGGGTTCGAACCAGGATCCTTATGCCGGTCTTCATGCTTTGTGCCACCTGCGCTTAGCCCGCTGTACTACAGCCCGACTCCCAATTAATATATATTTTAAAAGATCTATTTATTTGTGGTCCGGGAGGTGGCGCAGTGATAAGGCTTTGAACTCTCAAGCATGAGGTCCTGAGTTCGATCCCTGGCAGCATATGTGCCAGAGTGATGTCTGGTTCTTTCTCTCTCCTCCTATCTTTCTCATTAATAAATAAGTAAAATCTTTAAAAAAAAACATCTATTCATGAAAGAGAAAGGAGGGGGGAGAGAGCGAGGTCCAGAGCATCACTCTGGCACGTGCAACACTGGAAATTGAACTCAGGCCTTCATAGACACAATTTCAGTGCTTTGTCTACTGCTTTGATCAGCTCTGGGTTATGGTGGTGCCAGGGATCAAACCCGGAGACTTTTTTTGTATGCAAGTCCTGTGCTGTACCACTGTGCTTCCTGCCCACTGAGCTAATTTAAAAAATACAATTTGGGGTACTGGTGAGGACCGGGAAGAAAATCAACAGGGGTGAGTGACAAGAGAGAATAGGGTGGGTGTGAGGCCACTTTAGAGGGGTGTTTGAAGTGGGGAGGCCTCTTAGAGGAGGTGACCCTAGAGAAAAACTGAGTGAGAAGAGGCACCAGCAATAGCTGGAGCAGGCTGGGGAGGTTTGAGAGCCTCAGCAGGGTGTGGTAAGGAGAATCCAGCTCTAGGAGCTCTTCCTGGAGGTGCTGGACCGGACCGGTTGTGTCCTTTCTTCTTTATTTTACTTATTACATTTGAGAGAGAGGGAAGGAATGAGAGAAAGAGAGAAGCCAGAGCACTACTCTAGTACTCCATTCTGGGGTTCAAGCCAGAAACCTCAGGCGTGCAAGTCCAGTGCTCCACTGCTTGAGCCAGTTTCCCGGCTGCATGATCCTGCCCTCTCAGTGCAGGAGGGAGGAGTGAGACTGGAGGGCCAGGAATTGTATCTTTCTACAGACAGGCTTCATTTAGTCTACACAGTTGCTCTGTGGGGGAGACATCCTTGTGGCCTTGAGGCGGTGCTGGGGTCTGGCCAGGAGACATGGACTGGCTTAACAGGCAGGGCCTGGACAAAACTTGGGGTGACTATGGGGTGGCGGCCAAACATGGTATAGGGCTAAGCTGGGACATCCAAGCCCTGGGGCCTCTGGCTAGCGTGGGACCCCAGGTCAGGCGAGGGGGCAGACCTGGGCAATACTTGCACACCAGCATAGGTGGGAGGTGGAATGCGCGCGGCATGCAGAGTCCTGCAGGCACCAGACTGCATGGCTAGGTTAGGGCCCTACCCTCAGGGGCCCTGTGGGCCTGCTCCTGGCATCCTTCCCAAAGCAAACAATCACAGTCCGGAGGGCAGCCAGGTGACTCTAGTTTGTCTCTTTGGATCCTTGTCTGTCTTTCCTGTCTGCAGGGCAAGCTCTCTGCTTGAAATTGGAATGAAGTTGGGAGGAGGTTCAATAGCTAGAGTGCATGCCTTTCATATGTGAGGCCCCAGATTCCATCCCCAGTGCTGCATATGACCGAAGAGGGCTTCATGTCTCTTTCTCTCTACAAAAAGCAGTCAAGGGAGCCAGGCGGTGGCGCACCTGGTTAAGGACCCACACAAGCAAGGATCTAGGTTCAAGACCCCAATCCCCACCTGCAGGGGGGACACTTCACAAGCAGGCAAAGCAAGTCTGCAGGTATCTTTCTCTCTCCTTCTCTATCTCCCTCTCCTCTCTCAACTTCTCTCTGTCCTATCCAGTAAAATGGAAGACAATGGCCACCAGGAGCAGTGGATTCATAATGTTGGCATTGAGCCCCAGCAAAAATAATGATAATAAACAGTCAGCCGATCAGTCCAAGTAAGCAAAGGTGCAGACAGACTGGCCCACTCACTTTTGTATGCGCAGAGGGGTTTGCACACAGGGACTCCTTTGGACATTGCTGAGGTGATGGAGCGCAGGCACAGAGAAACTGAGAAACCAGCCCCAGGGGACCCAGGGAGGGGGAGGCTGAGGAAGCAGTCTCACTCCAGAGCAGCCCCTGCCCATGCTGTGCTTCAGGGAATAAGGAACCCAGTTCCAGGGCCCCAGCCTAGAGGGGGCATTCAGCATGGCCCTGGGCAGTCACCACCCTGACAGCTGCCTGCCTCTTCCGGGCCTGGACACGTCTAGGGGTGTCTATAGAGAGGTGGGCCTGGCCTGGCCTAGGAGCTAAGCTTGGATGCCCATGGGCAGGAAGAGGTGCTGGGCTTGTGTCCGCTCCCCAGAGGACACCTATGTGTGTGTGTGTGGGGGGGTGAGTGGTCAGCCAGGAAGAGTGCAGGGGCTGGGCTCTGGGTGGGACAGACAGAGCTGTTGAGGCACCTTCATGGGGGGTGGGGCCCTGGGTGCTCTGCCCATCTCCACTCCCACCCAGCATGTAGTCACAGGCTGCCCCCAGGGGTTCTGGGGAGTCCAGAGAGGGACAAGGAGTTCCACAGCTCTTTGTGGTGGGCCCAGCCCCCTTCCCAGGCAGAGTGCCAGGATGCTGCAAGGCCAGCTGCGGGCGGGGCGGGATGCAGGGAAGGAGCCTGCAGGCCCGGGAGCTGGCAGGAAGGACAAAGAGATAAGGGACCAGCCCAGGTGCTGAGTCAGGCTGGGTCCCCGGAGACAGCTTCATGCTGGCAGGGTCACCTCAGGCTGGTGGGCTGGCTTCAGCTTAGTAGGCTCAGAAAACTGATTTATAAGGAGGATCAGATGGGGGAAGGGGTACTAAAGCAGCCAAATTCTCCGGGGCCTCGACTCTTAGATCCAAATGCCGGGCTCTTCCTCCATAATGTACACCAGACCATCAGGGCACACATGTTTATCTGTTTTAACTTATTTATTTATTTATCTCAGAGGAGAGAGGTAGGACCAGAGCATCACTGACACATGTGATGCTGGGGATCAAACTTAAGAACTTGAACCGGGATCCCTGTGCGGTTAACCCACTGCACTACCGCCCAACCCCCAATGCCTGATATCTTGTAGGTGCTCACTAAAAGCCACTTTCCTCCAAGGACTGGCTGCCTCTGTCTTGCACTGATTCTGGAAGAACTGCTTTTGGCTGTCAGGTACTAGCATTTGCCTGAGCATCAGGAGTGGGTTAGACATTAAAAAAAAAAAAATTCTTTATTAGGGGGTTAATGGTTTACAGACAACAGTAAAATACAATAGTTGGTACATGCATGACATTTCCCAGTTTTCCACATAACAATACAACCCCCACTAGGTCCTCTGCCATCATGTTCCAGGACCCAAACACCCCCACCCTCCACCCCTAACCCCAGAGTCTTTTACTTTGGTGCAATACACCAATTCCAGTCCAAGTTCTGCTCAGTGTTTTCCCTTCAGATCTTTTTTTTTCTTTATTGGGGAATTAATGTTTTACATTCAACAGTAAATACAATAGTTTGTACATGCATAACATTCCCCAGTATCCCATATAACAATACAACCCCCACTAGGTCTACTGTCATCCTTCTTGGACCTGTATTCTCCCCAGCCACCCTTCCCTTCTGATCTTTTTCTCAACTTCTTCCTATGAGTGAGATCATCCTATACTCACCCTTCTGTTTCTGACTTGGGTGAGACTATTTGGAGGGGGCATTTCTTCACTAACGGGTGGCCACTGGGCCTCTCCGGCTGGTGCCAGGAGACTCCCCACATTGTCACACACCTTCCCTGCCCAAGGCTGGGCTGGCTTGGCACACAGCAGCAGCTTCTTTTTTGGCAATTTTTCATCCCCCTACAAGTTCCCTGGAGCCTGACACCACACTGTTCTGTCTTGTCTGTGGGTGTGCTGGCAACAGCAAGTCTGGAAGGGGAGTGAGGCCCATCCTTGTAGGGTGTTGGAGGGGGCTCTTCCTGCGTTGCACCCCCAGCCCATGGAGCAGGCTGAGAGCACACGTAGGGGCACACGCTGTCCCTGGGACAGGTGTGAAAGAGCTCAGAAGATGGAGGGGGCACTAGTAGGACTGATGGCTTCTAGAAAATTGTCTTTGTGGCATCTGATATGAGATCCTGATTTTGATTCCCTTTCTCTCTATCTCTCCATCTCTCCTTTACTCTCTCATGTTAATGAAAGAAAGAAAAAAAAGAGGGAGGGAGAAAGGAAGGAAAGAAAGGAGGTAAGGAGGAAGGAACAAAAGAAGGAGAGAAAGAAAGATGCAGTCCAGAGGTGGTAGAGTGGGTTCTCTAGCCACTGGATTCTTAAGCATGAGACACCAAGTTTATTTTTTATTTTTTATATTTATTTATTTAGTATCCCTTGTTTTTTTATTGTTGTTGCAGTTATTATTGTTGTTATTGATATCATTGTTGTTAGATAGCACAGAGAGAAATGGAGAGAGGAGGGTTAAGACAGAGAGGGGGAGAGAAAGATAGACGCTGGCAGACCTGCTTTACCGCTTGTGAACTGACTCCCCTGTAGGTGAGGAGCCGGGGGCTCGAACCGGGATCCTTAAGCCAGTCCTTGTGCTTTGTGCCATGTGTACTTAACCTGCTGCGCTACCGCCTGACTCCCTGAGACCCCAAATTTTATTCCTCGCATCACATGTGCCAGTGTGATGCTCTGGTTTTTCTCCTTCTCCTTCTTTTCATTCTTCTCTCTTACTAATAAATGAGTGAATCTTAAAAAGAAAGAAAACCCTGTCATTTCTGTGAGTTAGAAAGTATGAGCTACTGATGACCCTCACCATCGTGTTTTTGCAGGAATGTGAACTGAACGAGACTAGGGGTGTCTATGGACAGGACTTAGACACCCTTTCTCAGGCCTCTGTCTACCAGCCTTGTCCATTTGGTAGCAGTGGCCTCTGTCCCCATCCTGAGGCACCTCATGGCTTTGGTGAGCTATGGGACCCACTTCAGAAAATGCTGAGATCATTAAACACCCCCAAACCCCTATCACAACTGGAAAGATCTTGAGGACTCTGGAAGAACCTAAGGTCCAAATAAGTTAAGAGATAATCTAGTCTTTGGTTTATTTATTTATTTTTAAAATGTTTGTTTATTTATTTCATGGAAGAGAGAGACTGAGTTTAAAGCATTGCTCTGTAGCCAAATAAATGATAGATCACCAGGCAGGGTATGCTTGAACCCAGGCTTAAGCCCTGGCACCAGACAGGAGGGACTATGGCATCCGAGGAAACACCTATGCAGTAGAGCCTCTTTTGTTCTCTATCTGACTGAAAAAGCTGGCCAGGGAATGAAATAACACATGTCTGAGGCCCTGAGACTGCAGAAAGAAGCAGAACACTGCTCAGTTCTGGTATAATGGGGTGCTAGGTTATTGAACCTAGGGCCCTGCACATGCGAGTCCTATGTTCTACCTACTGAGTAACCTCCCCCGCCCCCCAGCTACAGTGTGTGTGTGTGTGTGTGTGTGTGTGTGTGTGTTGGTGTTGGGGATTGAACCCAGGACCTCATACATGTAAACCATGATATATATTCCCTTTTGTTGCCCTTTTTTTTTTTTTTTTTATTGTTGCAGTGATTATTTTTGTTGTCATTGTTGGAAAGGACAGAGAGAAAAGGAGCAAGGAGAGGAAGACAGAGAAGGGGAGAGAAAGATAGACACCTGCAGACCTGCTTCACCGCCTGTGAAGCGACTCCCCTGCAGGTGGGGAGCCGGGGGCTCGAACCAGGATCCTTACTCCGGCCCTTGCTCTTTTTTTTTTTTCCAAGAAAGATGACAGAGGACCTAGTGGGAGTTGTATTGTTATATGGGAAACTGAGGAATGTTATACATGTACAAACTATTGTATTTACTGTTGAATGTAAAACATTAATTCCCCAATAAAGACATTTAAAAATGTGTAGACATAAGCAGAGATTCACATGCAGTTGTAAAAAAAAGTAATATAAAGAGAACCACCTTTCACCCAGTGATAACATTTTTCAAGACTATAGAATTTCACAAAGATATTGTCAATGGTAAAAATCCATCAATCATATTCACATTATTTCCCTATGTTTTCTGAAGTATGTGTGTGAGTGTGAAGTTCTTTTATTTTTAATATTTTATTTATTGACTGAAGAGAGGGATAGTAGGAGAGAAAGAACCAGACATCACTCTAGCACATGTGCTGCCAGGGATTAAAGTCAGGACCTCAAGATTGGGAGTCTAACACTTTATCCACTGTGTCACCTCCCACACCACAAATGTGTGTTAAGTTCTATAGTGTTACCACCTGCATTCTACCACCACACTCAAAATACTGAACAGTTCCAACTCAAACTCCATGGAAGTTTTCTTTTTAAAATTTTTTTATTTATGAAAAGGAAACATTGACTAAAAAATAGGATAAGAGTGGTACTACTCTACACAATTCCCACCACCAGAATTCCGTATCCCATCCCCTCCCCTGATAACTTTCCTATTCTTTATCACTCTGGGAGTATGGGTCCAAGGTCACTGTGGGATGCCGAAGGTGGGAAGTATTACCTTTCTTTCTTTTTTTTTTTTTTTTAATAATTTATTTCTTTATTGGGGAACGGCCCTTGCTCTTTGTGTCACATGCGTTTAACCCACTGCGCTACCGCCCAACTCCCTGCTCTACTTTTTTTTTTTTTTTTTTGCCTCCAGGGTTATAGTTGGGGCTCAGTGCCTGCACTATGAATCCACTGCTCCAGGTGGTCATTTTTTCCATTTTTGTTGCCTTTGTTGTTATTATTATTGTTATTGTCATTGTTGCTGGATAGGACAGAGAGGAATCGAGAGAGGAGGGGAAGACTGAGAGTGAGAGAGAAAGATAGACACCTGAGGACCTGCTTCACTGCTTGTGAAGTGACCCCCCTGCAGGTGGGGAGCCAGGGGCTCGAACTGGGATCCTTATGCCAGTCCTTGCATTTCTCACCATGTGTGCTTAACCCACTGCGCTACCACTCGGTCACTCACTCTACCACTTTTTATCTTAAAACTATAACTTGACTCCATGTTTTGCCTGTAGAAACTCTTTTAATTTTTTTTTTTTTTTAACCAGAGCACTGCTCAGCTCTGACTTATCGTGGTTCAGGAGATTGAACCTGGGACTTTGGAGCCTCAGGCAAGACAGTCTCTTTGCATAACCATTATGTTATCTCCCTCATGTCTACATTTAATCTTTACAACTGTCCTATACATAAAGGAGCTAACATATTAAAAAGAAGAAAACAGTTTAAAGTAAGCACCGTTTTCCACATACAATTCCTACAGGGTAAACTGAGGTCTGAAAAGGCAATTCTTTGCCCAAAATCCACAACTAGCAAGTGGCAGTGCTAGGTAGCTCTTAATCCAGTGGTACCCACCACCCTGCAGCAGCACCCAGGAGGTGGGCAGATCTTTCTGTTGGAGACTGAGCTCGAGGAGTTTCACAAGACTCCAAGAAAGGAATCTTCTTTGTTAGGAGAGTCTGGTTTTTCACTCCACTGGGTGACAGTCCTCTGCTGCTGACTCTAGGGTCTGGGGACATCATGTGGGTGGGCCCTGCTGCCCATGGCTTCCCCACCAGCAGCCTACCCCCTCCCGAAGAGGCCATGCTTTGGTCTCACTTCATTCTCATGCTGCTTATCTCCATTCTACAGAGAGACTCCTAGGGGAACTGAAGCCCAGAGAGGGGAAGTAACATCCTCTGAGTCACACAGCCAAGCAGATGGTGAGGCTGGGATTCAAACTCCAATACTGGGTGTTCAAGATGACAAAAGAATGAGCTTCTGGGGTTGGGACATAGAAACAGCAGCTGGGCCACATGTCATCAGGCTCCTGCTGTCCTCTGAGTAACTGCCTCCCCAACAGCCCACTACAGTTCCACCTCCAAAGTGATATACCAGGGTTTCTCTGCCTTTCTCCCCAGGCTTCCCTTTCTCAGCCTCAGGAGGGCTGACAGTCAGTGGCTCAGTGGCATACAGGCCCAGCAGATAAGACAACACTCAGAAGGAAGAAGAGGAGGAGAAGGAGGAGGAAGAAAAGAAGGAGTAAGAGAAGGGGTAGAAAGAAGAGGAAGGGCTTGAGCCCCCGGCTCCCCACCTGCAGGGGAGTCGCTTCACAGGCGGTGAAGCAGGTCTGCAGGTGTCTATCTTTCTCTCCCCCTCTCTCTGTCTTCCCCTCCTCTCTCCATTTCTCTCTGTCCTATCCAACAATGAACAACATCAGCAATGGCAATAATAATAACCACAACGAGGCTACAACAACAAGGGCAACAAAAAGGGGGAAAAATGGCCTCCAGGAGTGGTGGATTCATGGTGTAGGCACGGAGCCCAGCAGTAACCCTGGAGGCAAAAAAAAAAAAAAAAGAAAGAAGATGAAGAAGAGGAGGGGAAAGAGGAGGAAGAAGAGGAAAAGAAGGAGGGAGAGGAGGAAGAGAAGGAGAGGAGGGTGAGGGAAGGGAAGAGAACAGAGGGAGGAGGGGCAGAAGGAGAAGAGAGGCAGCTACCACTTCCTCCCCTGTCCCCCCCCCCCCACCTGCACTTTCTCTCTCCTTACTTGAAGAGCTTTGGTCTCCTAGGGGGGGCATGCTGTCTGGTGTGGGTGTTCTTTCTTGTCAGTTCACTGGCTCCTAGTGATAGAGTTGTCCACCCATCGGTCCAGCCCACCTGCAGACTCTCACTGGGGGCCTGCGATGGTCTGAGGGGTGCAGGTCCCTTGGTGCTTCACTTCTTGTCCTTTGCTGTTGTTGTCACTGGGGCTTCACTGTTCTGCACTGACTTTGTCAGATACTAGAGAGAGACAGATGCAGATAGACAGAGGGAAAGAAATCACAGCACCAAAGCATCCTCAGTGGAAGGATGAGCAGTGGGAGCCGAGCTCAGACCTGGGTGGTATACATGGCAAAGCAGGACAATATCCAGGTGAGCTGTCTTGCCAGTCCACTCCCACCTCCTTGAAGGCAGGGTGGTTCATGTTTGCATGTACATAATCTAACCATTACTTGACAGCAGAGGGGGGACCAGTCCTGGGTGCAAACTGTGCTGCTAATAATATAAAGACATAACCTACTTATGTATGTATTTATTTATATATAACAATTGTATACACATATTAAATTTATTTGTTTAGGTTAGAGATAGAGAGAAATTGAAAAGGAAGGGGAGGAGATAGAGAGGGAGAGAGAGAAACAGCTACAGTACTGTTTCACCACTCAAGAAGCTTCCCCCCTGTGAGGGCCAGAGGCTTGAATCTGTGTCCTTGGGCACAATGACATGTGCACTCTACTGGGTGTGTCACCACCTAACCCTAAACCTATTTAAAATTTTTAAAGAATTTTTTATTATCTTTAGTTATTTGATAGAGATAGTCAGATACTGAGAGGGAAGGGGATGATAGAGAGAGAGAGTGGTCCAGGAAGTGGCCCAGTGGATAAAGCATTGGACTCTCAAGCATGAGGTCCCAAGTTCAATCCCTAGCTATACGTGTACCCGGGTGAACCTGGTTCTTTCTCTCTCGCCTCCTATCTTTCTCTTTAATAAATAAGTAAAATCTAAAATAAATATTAAAAAAAAAAGAGTGGGAGAAAGACAGAGAGGCACCCACAACACTGCTTCACCACTCACAAAGCTTTCGACCTGCAGGTGGGGAGTGGGGCTCGAACCCGGTCCTTAAGCATCGTAACATGTAGGTTCAACCAGGTGCGTCACCATACAGCCTTCTAAATTAAAAAAAAAAATTATTGGGATTATTAATGGTTTACAGTAAATAAAGTTGTTGATACATGTGTGGAATTTCTTTTTAAAAATTTTTTATTACTGTATATAGAAAGAAATTAAGAGGGGGTGGGGAGAGAGAGAGAAAGAGACAGAGAGACACCTGCAGACTTGTTTCACCACTTGTGAAGCTTCCCCCCTGCTTCCCCCTGCTGGGGACCAGGGGCTTGAATCTGGGTCCTTGTGCACTGTAATGTGTACATTTAGCCAAGTGTGTCACCGCCTGGCCCCATGAAATATCTTAACTTTCTGCAAAACACTCTCACTCCCAGCCGAAGCCATCTTCCACCATCACGCACCAGGACCTGAAAACCTCCCTCCCACCCCAGAGCCCTTTCCTTTGGTGCAGTACACCAAAGGCAGTTCAGGTCCTACTGTTTGTTTGTTTGTTTCCCTTTCCTGCTCTTATTTCTCACCTTCTGTCCATGAGTGAGATCATCCCATATTCACCCTTCTCTTTCTGGTTTATCTCACTAAAGTTGATTCCTTCAAGCTCCATCCAAGATGAGGTGAAGAAAGTGAATTCATCATTCTTTTTTTTTTTTAAATTTATTTCTTTATTGGGGAATTAATGTTTTACATTTAACAGTAAATACAATAGTCTGTACATGCATAACATTCCCCAGTTTCCCATGAATTCATCATTCTTAATAGCTGAGTAGTATACTTTTTAATTAAACATTTATTATTATTATTATTATTATTGCCTCTAGGATTATCACTTGGACTTTGTGCCTACACTATGAATCCACAGCTCCTGGTGACCATTTTCCTCCTTTTTCTTCAATAGGACAGAGAGAAATTGAGAAAGGACAGACAGAAAAAGGAGAGTCAGAGAGACATTTGTAATACCTGATTCACCATTTGTGGATGTCCCTTTTGCAGATGGGGAATGGGGACTCAAACCTGGGTCCATGAGCATGATAATGTGCAAGCTTAACCAGATACACCATTACCCAGCCTCCCCAACCCATTTTATTTATTTATTTATTACTGGATAGAGAAATTGAGAGGGGAGATAGAGAGGAAGAGAGACAGAACCTGCAGCCCTGCTTCACCACTCATGAAGCTTTCTCCCCTGCAGGTGGGGACCAGAGGCTTGTACCTGGGTTCTTGCACACTGTAATGTGAGCACTTAACCAGGTGCACCACTGCCTGACACCCCCCAACCCATTTCTTAAAAAATATTTTTATTTTGTTGGATAGAGATAGAGAAAAATTGGGGGCTGGGAGGTAGCACACTGGGTTAAATGCACATGGCATGAAGACTGGCACAGGAGCAGTGGATTTGTAGTGCAGGCACCAAGCCCCAGCAATAACCCTGGAGGCAAAAAAAAAAAAGAGAGAGAGAGAGAGAAATCGAGAAGGGGAGAGAGGGACAGACACCTGCAGTACTGCTTCACCATTCATTAAGATTTCCTCTAGGGAGTCGGGCGGTAGCGTAGCAGGTTAAGCGCAGGTGGCGCAAAGCACAAGGACCAGCATAAGGATCCTGGTTCAAGCCCCTGGCTCCCCACCTGCAGGGGAGTCGCTTCACAGGCGGTGAAGCGGGTCTGCAGGTGTCTATCTTTCTCTCCCCTCTCTCTCTGTCTTCCCCTCCTTTCTCCATTTCTCTCTGTCCTATCCAACAACGATGACATCAATAATAACTACAACAATAAAAACAACAAGGGCAACAAAAGGGAATAAATAAACAAATAAACATTTAATAAATAAATAAATAAAAATTAAAAAAAATTTCCTCTTGCAGGTGAGAAGCAGGGGCTTAAACCCAGGCACATGCTAACATGTGTGCTCAGCCAGGTACACCACTACTTGACTCCCCAATCCTTTTTTTTTAATATAATTTTTTACTTTATTTTTTTCCCTTTTGTTGCCCTTGTTTATCATCATCATTGTTGTTGTTATTGTTGTCATTGTTGTTGGATAGGACAGAGAGAAATCGAGAGAGGAGGGGAAGAGAAAGATAGACACCTGCAGACCTGCTTCACCGCCTGTGAAGAGACACCTCTCCTGGTGGAAACCTGGGGGCTCGAACCAGGATCCTTACACCGATCCATGCGCTTTCCACCATGTGCACTTAACCTGCTGCGCCACCACCCAGCTCCCAATATAATTTTTAAAGTTTCTCTCTGTCTTTTCCGGCAATAATGACATCAATAATAACAACAATAAAAACAACAAGGGCAAAAGAAGGAAAATAAATAAATAAATAAAATATTAAAAAAATTATCTTTATTTATTTGTAAGATAGAGACAGCCAGAAACCAAGGGGGAAGTGGGTGATAGGGAGATAGACATTAAAATAGAGAGAGAGGGAGATAGACTGTAGCACTGCTACACCACTTGCAAAGCTTTTCCCCTGCAAGTGGGGATTTTGGACTTGAACTTGGGTCCTTGTGCATTGTAACATGTACTCTCAATCAGATGCACTACCACCTCTGCCCCCCTATTTTTTAAACAAAGTATCTGTCAAGGTAGGATCTCTACCTTGATGATTACACTCTTTCTTTCTCTCTTCCTTCCTTCCGTCCTTCCATCCTTCCTCTCTTTCTTTCTTTCATATTTATTTATTCCCTTTTGTTGCCCTTGTTGTTTTATTGTTGTACTTATTATTGTTGTCATCGTTGTTGGATAGGACAGAGAGAAATGGAGAGAGGAGGGGAAGACAGAGAAGGGGAGAGAAAGACAGACACCTGCAGACCTGCTTCACCACTTATAGATTTACTCCCCTGCAGGTGGAGAGCCGGGGCTTGAACCTGAATCCTTATGCCAGTCCTTGCGCTTGGCGCCACCTGCACTTAACCCACTGCGCTACTGCCGGACTCCCGATTACACTGTTTCTGAGTTGACTTTTTTTTTTTTCCTCCAGGGTTATTGCTGGGCCTCAATGCCTACACTACAAATCCACTGCTCCTGGAGGCCATTTTTGTTGTTGTTGTATAGGACAGAGAGAAACTGAGAGAGGAGGGGTAGATAGAGAAGAGGAGAGGAGAGAAAGATGCCTACAGACCTGCTTCACCGCTTGCAAAAGGATACCTCTGCAGGTGGGGATACAAGGGCTCGAACCGGGATCCTTTGCACTGGTCCTTGCACTTTCACTATGTGCATTTAACACCTGGCCACCTCTGAGCTGACTTTTTCATTCAAACAGAAATATAGTAAATTGAGTAGTGGCTATAGGTAAAGCATTGGACATGAAAGCATGAGATGCTGAATTATCCCTAGCACTATATGTACTAGAGTGATGATATGATTCTCTCTCATTGGGAGTAGGGTGGTAGCCCAGCAGGTTAAACACAAAGTGCAAGGACTGGAGTAAGGATCCTGGTTTGAGCCCCAGCTCCTCACCTGCAGGGGAGTCACTTCACAAGTGGTGAAGCAGGTCTGCAGGTGTCTATCTTTTTCTCCCCCTCTATGTCTTCCCCTCCTCTCTCCATTTCTCTGTGTCCTATCCAACAACAATGACATCAATAACAATAATAACTACAACAATAAAACAAGAAGGGCAACAAAAGGGAATAAATAAAAATAAAAAATGATTCAATAATTAAAATAAATCTACATACACACATGCACACACACACATGCATACACACACACATTTTTTCAGAAAGAAGGAGCTAAAACAGAGGCAGAGAGAGTGAAAGAGACCACAGCACTGACACTTCCTTCAATGGAGTGGGAGTCAGACTTGAACTTGGGTCATGCACATGGCAAAACAGTGCATTATCCAAATGATTTATTTTTCTGGCCAAATAAATCTCTTTAAAGATAATTGTTTATTTATTTATGAGAGAGAGGTGAATATGGAGATAGAGAACCAGAGCATCACTCTGGCTCATGTGATGCGGGGGATTGAATTTGGAACCTCATGTACTACCTCCCAGACTGCAAATAAATACATGTTTAAAAAATAATAAAAGGCAGAGAGAGAGAGAGATGAGAAGACACCTCGTCATGTGCCATGACACTCCCATGTGGTGCCAGGGTTTGAACCTGGACCATATTACATGCTATGACATGACCCTCCCTGGTGAGCTATCTCTCTGGCTCCTGCATCTGAATAGATATTTCTCCCAAGAAGAAACAAACTGCCACTGTCAGAACACAAGGATGCTCAACATCATTAGTATTAAGGAGACACAGATCAAAGCCCCCCGAGACACTACTTCATGCCCACTTAAAGGACTCTAAATCAAAAAGACATAATAATAAGTGTTGGTGAGGATGGGAAAACACTGGAGCCCTCCCACACTGCTAATAGGAATGTGAGATGGTGCAGCTGCTTTGAAAACCAGTTTGGCAATCTCTTGAAATGTTAAACAGGATTATGACATGACTAAGCAACTCTACACCTGGGTATCTACCCTAGAGAATCGAAAGCATACATCCACACACACATTCACAGCAATATTATTCATAATTGTTAGAAATAACTTGAATGCCTTTCAACTGATGAATTGAGAAATATAATGTGGAATGTTATTAGGCCATAAGAAGAAATAAAATATTGATACATGCTACAACTTGCAAGAAAATTGAAGATGGTATCCCATGAGGACCAGGAGATAGCTCACCTGGTAAAGTGCACACTTTATTATTTAGTTATTTTTTTCTATTTGATAGGACAGAGAGAAATTTAGAGGGAAGGGGTATAAGAGGGAGAGAGACGGGAGTCGGGCGGTAGTGCAGTGGGTTAAGCGCAGGTGGTGAGAAGCACAAGGACCATCGTAAGGATCCCGGCTCCAGCCCCCAAATCCCCACCTGCAGGGGAGTGGCTTCACAGGCGGTGAAGCAGGTCCACAGGTGTCTATCTTTCTCTCCCCCTCTCTGTTTTCCCCTCCATTCTCCTTTCTCTCTGTGCTATCTAACAACGACAATATCAATAACAACAAAAATAATAACTATAACAACAATAAAAAAACAAGGGTAACAAAAGGGAAAATAAATAAATAAATAAATATTTAAAAAAAGAGGGAGAGAGACAGGCACAGCATTGCTTCACCTCTCGTGCAGGTGAGGACTGGAGGCTTGAACCCAGGTCCTTGTGCGCTGTAATATGTACACTTAACCAGGTGCTCTACCGCTTGGTCCCAAAAGTGCATACTTTATGAGGATTGTGGATCTGGGTTCAAGCCTCCAGTACCACATGGGAGCACTATGCATGAAAGGAAGATTCATGGGCAAAGAAATGTTACTGTAGTGTCTTCTCTCCCTATCACTTCTTCTCACTCCTCCTCTATCTGCAAAAGAAAAAAAAAAAAAAAGGACTCCACTGGGAGAATAGAATTATGCAGGTGTAAAGTCCTAGCAGCCCCCCCATATATATATATATGGCCAGGTAGTAGTGCACCCAGTTAAGTATACATAGTACTAAGCGCAGATTCTTTGCAAGGATCCATGTTCAAGCCCCCAGCTCCCCACCTGCAGGGGGGACACTTCACAAGCAGTGAAGCAAGTCAGCAGGTGTCTATCTTTCTCTCCCTCTGCTTCCCTCTCCTCTCAATTTCTCTCTGTCCTATCCAATAAAATGAAAAAAAAAAAAAAAAAAGGCCACCAGGAGCAGTGAATTCATAGTGCCACCACTGAGCCCCCAGTGATAACCCTAAAGACAATAATAAATAAATAAATAATAAATATCTACATTATTGTAAGTGAATGAAGTCAGTCACAGAGCCTATATATTATATGAGTCTCTTTATGTAAAATGTTCAAACTAGGCAAATCTATACGGACAGAAAGTAATTTCTGTGGGATGACAGGGGTGGTTGGGGGAATGGGGATTGACTACTAATGTGTAGGGACTTTTTTGGGAGGGGCTGGCTGAAAGTATTGGCCAGTAATAGTAACTGTGTTGCATCATGCCATAAATGTACTAGAAGCCATAGAAGGAAACTCTTTTTCATTTTATCTTCTTGATACAATTGATTGATAGAGTGTTTACTGCTCAGCTCTGCTTACCCTGGTGTGGGGGACTGAACATGGCAACTTGGAGCCTCGGGCATGAGAGTCTTCTTGCACAGTCATTATGCTGTCTCCTTATTCTTTATTTAGTTTGATGAATAAAATTATATTGATTTGCTATTAGTTTGCAGTGTGATGCAGGTTTCAGGAGCGGAGCTTCACACTGCTATATGCATACAGTCTCACCACACACACCAGCATGGGTCTAGTGCCTCTAGACCATGGTGCCATGCCCTTATCACAATGACCCCGCCACCCTCTCTTCCTAACCCCTCCCTTCCACTCTGGTAACCACCTTATTTTCCACACAATCGAAGAGTTATTTTTATTGTGATTTGTTAGATCATTTGCTTTAGTTATTTATATTTCACATGTGAGTGAAACCACCTGGCAATTGTCTTCTCTCTCTCTCTTTTCTTCTTTTTTCTTTTTTTGCCACCAGGGTTATTGCTGGGGCTCAGTGCCTGCATTGCAAATCCACAGCTCCCAGCAGCTTTTAAAAAACTTATTTATAGGGCGGAGGGTAGATAGCATAATGGTTATGCAAACAGACTCTCATGCCTGAGGCTTCCAAAGTCCCAGGTTCAATCCCCCGCACCACCATAAGCCAGAGCTGAACAGTGCTTTGTTAAAAAAAAAAAAAAACTTATTTATAAAAAAACAAAAAAAGTATTTATTTATTTATTATTGTATTGAGACAGAAATTGAGGTGAGGGGAGATAGAGATGAAAAGAGACTGAGTTGCAGCTCTACTTTGCTACTTATGAAGCTTTCCCCCTCCAAGTGGGGGCCAGGGGCTTGAACCCAGATCCTTGTATACTGTAGTGTGTGCACTTAACCAGGTGCACCACCACTAGGTCCCCTCCTAGTAGCTTCCCCCCCCCTTTTCTTTTATTACATAGAACAGAGAGAAACTGAGAGAGGAGGGAGAGCTAGAGAGGGAGAGAAAAAGATAGACACATGCAAACCTGATCCACCACTCATAAAGTGTCCCCCCTGCAAGTGGGGACCAGGGACTTGCCCATGAGAATGTGTGCACTAATCCAGGTGTGCCACTGCCAGGCCCCTCTTATACTTAAAAATTTTTTTTCTTGCCATGCAGGCTTTTGTTTAAGAAAAATTTATAAGATGGAAATACTGACAAGACTATAGGATGAGAGGGGCATAACTCTGCACAATTCCCACCACCAGAACTTCTTATCCAATTCTCTCCCTTGATAGCTTGACCATTCTTCTTCCTTTTTTTTTTTTTTTTTAGTATTTATTTCCTTTTGTTGCCCTTATTGAGCTTGCCCATTCTTTATCCCTCTGGGAGTACAGACGTGGTTTCCTTGCCTGGGACAGGCGGGTGTTGGGATGAAGTAAGGCGGCGGGTGCTGAGTGGTCTGGCACACCTGGAGCACAGAATAGGCTTTGGTGTCGTCAGGTAGGTGGGAGTCCAGCAGGAGTGAGCTGACTACATTTCCTCATGCCACAGTCCTCAAATTCCTCTTCAGACCTAGTGGGTGAGCCACCAGCTCTGGGCAGGACAGTGTCTCCTGGTGTCTGTGCCCACTTGTCAGGAGAGAAGAAGAAGGGGTCCCTCCACTGGGCAGCCCTCCCAAACAGGCCCCTCCCTCCTGCCCCCCAGTCCTGAGCAGCCACTCTGCAGCTCTTGCATGTGACCCTCAGCCTTCTAACCCTGTGTTTCTGTGCTTTTTCTACCTTCAGAGCCCCTCCCCTCAACCCCCTCAGCCATGGCTCCAGGCTGACTGCTTGGGTGTGTGTGTTGTGGCAGAGGGGAGTGGAGAAGGACTCTGCTGCCCTTGGAGTCCTGGAGACCCTGGTGTGAATCTCAGTCCTCCTCCAAGACTGATGACCCCACCTCTGAGCATCCTTCCTTCCCCCAGGCTAGCAGAAGGCTGCAGGGCCAGATTCTGTCTGACTCCAGCTTATTTGCTGTGGCTTCTGAGAAAGTTAGCCAAACTCCCCAGCCCTGGCCTCTCTGTCAGCAGAAAGGGTGACACCTACACCTCAAAAATTTGAGGATTGGGGCTGGGTCATGGTGCACCCAGTTGAGCTCACATATTACTATGTGCAAGGACCTGAGTTTGAGCCCTAGCTCTGTACCTGCATGGGGAAGCTTCAAGAGAAGTAAAGCAGTGTTGCAGGTGTTTCTCTGTCTCTTTATGTCCCTCTCCCCTCTCAATTTCTCTTTGTCCTATCAAAAAAAAAAAAAAAAGGCTCCCAGGAGCAGTGGATACTTCATGTAGCACTGAGCCCCAGTGACAATTCTGGTGGCAATTAAAAAAAATGGTCTGGTCCATGAAGGATGATAAATGACATAGTGGGGGTTGTATTGTTAAATGGGAAACTGGGGCATGTTATGCATGTACAAACTATTGTATTTACTGTTGAATGTAAAACATTAATTCCCCAGTAAAGAAATAAATAAAAAAAAATGGTCTGGGAGGTGGTGCAGTGGATAAAGGATTAGGCTCTCAAGCATGAGATCCTGAATACAGTCCCTGGCAGATGTGATATCTGCCAGAGTGATGTCTGGTTCTTTTTCTCTCTTCTCTTATCTTTCTTTCTTTTTTAAAACTATTTAAAATATTTTATTTATTTATCAATGAGAGGAATAGGGAGAGAGAGAGAGAAAGAACCAGACATCACTCTGGTACATGTGCTGCCAAGGATTGAACTCAGGATCTCATGCTTGAAAGTCCAATGCTTTATCCACTGTGCCACCTCCCAGACCACTCTCCTATCTTTCTTATTAATAAGTAAATAAATAAAATCTTTATTTTTTAAAAAGTAATAAAACAGTTTGAGGACTGAGTGGGAATGCACATTAAGCTCTTAGGGTGATGCTCAGGACAGAGCGGTGTTGAGCACCTGTAGCCAAGTGACAGGGACCCTGGTTTTTAGGCTGTTATGATGGGCACAGAGTCCTCTCCCAAGAGCCGATGTCCCAGTGCAAGTTCTCAGCCTCACGCTTAAGCAAGCCCCATGAGTGCTTGTCCCAGGTTCTGTCGCCTCATCATCAGGCCCTCAGACTAGACACAATTCCCTGGGCCACCCAGTGATGCAGTGAATGTTGATGTTTGCTGAACAAACACAGGGTTCATTCACTCATTCACTCATTCCACCAACACCTGATGAGCTAGGGACACTAGGAGTAACGATTGAGGGAAGGCCTCAATCAGGTAACATTTGAGCAAGAATTCAAATGAGCAGAGGCTGTTGTGCATTTACTCACTCACTATGCATGCCCCAGGCTGTCCCAGCATCAGCCAAGCATCTCCCTGGGCCTGCTCTGTGAGTGTGTGGAAATGGAGCCACAACCACTCACCATCTCACCACTCCAGGCTACTTGTTTTTTCATTCAGATAGACTGAGAGAGGCTGAAGAGGGACAGACATCATAGCATTGAAGTGTCCTCTGCTGCCACAGCACCTTCCCTATAGTGCCAGGGCTCAGACCTGGGCTTTGCACGTATGGCAGTGCAGAGCCCTAGCTGCTGAGCGTTCTGCAGCCCTCTGGAGCTATCCTGTGGCCTTGACAGGGAGCTTCAGTCCTCACCCAACTGGTCACAGGCAGATCCCCAGTAGTGGGTGTGAACACCCCTACTTACTCTGTAAGAGTCAACAGAAGCTAGAGTGACCAGTCATTTGGGTTTGCCAGGACTAAGGGGTTTGCAGGACAGGAGACTTTCAGTGCTTGGTAGGAAAGTTCTGGGCAAATACAGACCAGTGACCACTCTTACAGAGGCTGCCAATGTGGCACAGGGCCAAGGAGAGGTTAGCTAAGGTGGAAGGGAGAGGCTGGTGGGCAAGGAGGGCAGAGTCTTCCATGCCCAAGAGTCATAGTATGTGGGATGTAGTCTGGTAAAGGGGGAAGGTTGTCTTCTGGGGGTCAGTGGGCATGCAGTGAGAAGGCATGGTATGTTGACTGTGGGAAGTTAGTTGCCAAACAGGTGAGAAATTTGATAGCACCTATATTTATTTTTATATAGATGATAGATAGATAGATAGATAGATAAGCAGGCAGAGAGAGAGACAGACAGATAGATAGATAGATAGATAGATAGATAGATAGATAGATAGATAGATAGATAGCCAGAAAAACAGTAAGAACCATAGTGGGGCAGGCAGTGGCGCACCTGGTTGAGCACTCACATGACCAAGTGCAAGGAGTTGGGTTCAAGTCCCCACACTTCACCTGCGGGGGTTGGTCACTTCACAAGCAGTGAAGCAGGTCTGCAGGTGTCTTTCTCTTTCTCCCTCTATCTCCCCTTCCTTTCTCAGTTTATCTTTGTCCTATCAAAAAAAAATAAAATAAATAAAAAGAAAAAAAAGAAAAGGAAAAAAATGGCCACCAGGAATGGTGGATTTGTACTGTCAGCACTGAGCCCTGGAATAAATGTGGTAGCAATTAAAAAGTTAGATAAGTAGATATATAGATAGATAGATGGATAGATCCTATGTCAAGAACAAGTCAAAGCAGTGCATAAACCCAGCGCCTGCATTTTGAAAACAAAACAAAGTCCCCACCTAACCCTGATTTTACTGTGCAGGGTTCTTCCCAAGCAGAGGATGGAGGAGGGAGCAGTGCTGCCTCCTCCATCCTTCTCTCCTCATCTCAGTGGGCAGTGGGCACCTTCCCAGCCCTGGCCCTGAGGTCTACAATGGGGCCATAAATACAGGAATGGAAGGAAGCCAACAGTGGGGAACCCAAGTGAAGGGTCTGAAGGTATTTGTGGTGTGGTTTTCTTTAAGTATAGACATTTTCAGAACAAAATGTTGGGGCTGGGCTGGCCTGGGAGGTGGCCTGGGAGGTTGGGTAAAGGGCTGGATTATCAAGTATGAGCTCCTGAGTTTGATCTCTACCATGGTATATGCTAGAGTGAGGGTCTGTTTTTCTTTTTTTAAAAAAATTAATTAATTAATTAATTAATTATTGGATAGAGATAGAAATTGAGAGGGAAGTGGGAGATAAAGAAGGAGAGAGACAGAGAGACACCTGCAGCCTGGCTTTACCACTTGTGAATCTTTCCCCCCTGCAGTTGGGGACCAGGGGCTTGAACCTGGAGAAGCTCTGATTTTCTTTTTTTAAATATTTATTTATTTTCCCTTTTGTTGCCCTTGTTGTTTTCCATTGTTGTTGTAGTTATTATTGTTGTTGTTATTGATGTCATTGTTGTTGGATAGGACAGAGAGAAATGGAGAGGGGAGGGGAAGACAGAGAGGGGGAGAGAAAGATAGACACCTGCAGACCTGCTTCACCGCCTGTGAAGTGACTCCCCTGCAGGTGGGGAGCTGGGGGCTGGAACCGGGATCCTTACACTGGTCCTGCGCTTTGTGCCACATGTGCTTAACCCACTGCACTACTACCTGACTCCCTTTTAAAAATTTTTTTATATTTATTTATTTTCCTTTTAATTTTTTTATATTTATTTATTTTCCAGCTCTGATTTTCTTATAAACAAGCAAACAAATCTTGGCAACAATAGTAGGATTAGGAAATACCTCACTTGGTAGAGTGCTGTTTGTAACCCTGGGTTTGAGTCCCAGCACCACGTGGGAGCACCATGGATAGGACTAAGGGAGCTCCATGGATAATGAAGCAGTGCTGTGGTATCTCTCTTCTCTGTCTCACCCCCCCACTCTCTGTAGGGATGTGTGTGTGTGTGTGTGTGTGTGTGTGTGTGTGTGTGTGTGTGTGTGTGTGTGTGTGTGTATCTGACCAATTCCTAGACTTGAGATTCTTAGAAGCCTTGCTCTGCAGAGCTGGCTGGGCAGAGGTCCCCAAGGCAGAGTGTCCTTCCCAGCTACAGGCTCAGCTGGCAAGTTCTGAATACCTCACGCTCACCCCCCATCAGACCAGGTTGTCCCTTACCACCCTGTCCCTACCCACTTCTCTCCCTGCTTCATGGTGTCTTGCAAACTCCTGCTCATCTGCCTCATCTCTGGTGTAACCTTTCCCAGAGCCCTGGGGCTGGGAGCTCCACTCTCTCTGGACAGCCTCAGTCAGAGCTACTATCTCTCTGGGTTAGAATGTCCCGTCTGCCTCATTTCCTTTGTCCCCTGAGGGCAGGACCCAGTATCAGAGGTTGAAGCTGGGTCTTTTTCAGTTACAGGAAATGTTTTGTTGAGTAGAGGAGTGGCGACTTGGACAAATGAATGAACAAGTGAAACAAAGTCCACAGGCAGGGAGGGGATGCTGAAGTTCAGAGACCAGGCTTCCGATGAGTATCCAGTCCGGGGGGTGCATGAATCCCTGAACCAGGAGCAGAGAGCTAGGACAGGGAGACTTCTGTGAGAGGAGATTGGGATGGGAAGCAGGGCATATGGTGCCATGGAGGAGGGGGCTCGAGCTGGGGGACCTGAAAAGTCAGAGTCAGGACCTGACACTGGCTAACTCAGAGAGCAAAGTGTCATAGGCTCTAGAGCCCCCATCTGGATTCAAATCCTGACCCTGTTGTTTTTGGGCCGCTTATGGCTCTGAACCTGTGAGTTGGCTTCTATAGGCCTCAGTTTCTCCATCTATAAAAGGCGGATAATGAAGGTTAATTCTTCATGCATTTATTCTTGTCTTTCCCTTACTTGATGTTTGCTTAGCACCTGCTCTGGGCCCAGGACTGGAGCAGGGGTGGAACACCGCTGCTGAGCAGACCGGCACACAGGTCTGCTGCTCACAGGCTGGCATCAGGACACCTGCAGCCTCCTTGTGGGCTCAGGAGGCCCAGACAGATGTGGGCATAGAAGGGACACTGGCTAGCAACAGTGACAGCCACTGGCCACCGGTACCACAGAGTGGACTTGCCCTGCAGCTGTGGAGAATGGCCACACACCATCAAGCAACAGCTTTCTTCCTAGTGACCAGAGTCCAAGCTGGCCTGGGTGTTTCTCTTCAGTGTGAAAGCCAGGACAAGCTGGCTACTCATCCTCATCTTCTCTCTGTAACCTGGGGACAGAGGTGGCACATAGAGCCAGCAGGAAACCGGGGACAGCTCAGGATTTCAGATCCAGGCACTCAGGTAGTGAGGAAATGTGTGAGCAGCTGGGGAGATAGCAAGGCAAGGAGAGGACAGGGCTTGCGTACCTGAGGCTGGTGATGAGTAAAATCAGAGTGCCGCTCCAGCTTTTCTTTCTTGTTGTGAAAGTCTCTGTCTCATATGAAGCAGAGAAAAAAGAAACATTTTTATTAGTTGTTTAATAATGGTTTACAGGTTTCCCTATAAGGTTACAGGGAATGCAACCACCATTAAAAAAAATAACATTTATTTATTTATTTTCCCTTTTGTTGCCCTTGTTGTTTTATTGTTGTAGTTATTATTGTTGTCGTCATTGTTGGATAGGACAGAGAGAAATGGAGAGAGGAGGGGAAGACAGAGAGGGGGAGAGAAAGATAGACACCTACAGACCTGCTTCACCACCTGTGAAGCAATTTCCCTGCAGGTGGGGAGCCGGGGCTTCCTAGAACTGGGGTCCTTATGCCAGTCTTTGCACTTCACACCATGTGCGCTTAACCCGCTGTGTTACCACCCAAGTCCCTTTTTTTTTCAAGTGTCACCAGGGCCTCATGACTCTGGGCTGACTTTTTCAGCCAGAAAGAGACAGAGAGGGGCCTGTGTGGTGGCTAACCTGGTTAAGTGCACAGATTACCATGCTCGAGGACACAGGTTCAACACCCCCACTGTCCACTTGCAGGGGAGAAACTTCACAACTGGTGACGCAGGTCTCTAGGTGTCTGTCTTTCTCTCTTCCTGTCTCCCCTTCCCCTTTCAATGTCTCTCTGTCCTATCTAATAAAAAGAGACAGAAAGAGAGAGAGAGAGAAGGAAGAAAGGAAAAAGAAAGAAAGGAGAGACATTGAGAGAGAGGGAAAGATACAATAGCACTGAAACTTCCCCCAGTGTGTGGGGGCTGGGATCAAATCTTTGCTGAGTACATGACCAATCAGGCTCACTATCCAGGTAGCTATCTTATAACCAGCATAACTGGTAAAATAAATCTTAAGAAATGAAGAATTGAGCGTGTCACAGAAATCCAGGCTTGAAAAAAGTGACAGTTTGCGCTTCCCACTGTGAAAAAATCTCTGGTGAAATCAGCCAGGGTGTAGATTGTCACACTTGCTAGGGTGCCCAGGGACCCTCCTGTGAGGAAGCTGGGACACTGGAAAGAGAGGAGGTAGGGTGGTGTGTGGAGAAGACTTGCTTTGTGTAGGGAACAGAGAATGTCAGAGGGAAATAAGTTCTTAGACTCTGACAGCAGAACTGAGGTCACCAGGGGTGGTAAGTGGGAGGGACCCAATATCTTCTGGTGGAGGGTTGGTGGTATGTTTGTGGTGGGGTGGCATGGTAACCAGCATCAGGAAGATGCTTGAAAAATGTACCCTTAAAACAGACAGCTTTGGAAAGCAACATTAATTTGATAAAAATGAAAAAGGTAGGGGAAGGGGAAGGCTTGCTTTGTGATATATATATATTTTTCTTTTTTTTTTTTCATTCCTTTATTTACCAAAAGATTGCTCTGCTCTGGCTTAAGGTGGTGCAGGATATTGAACCTGAGACTTTGGAGCCTCAGGCAGGAGCGTCTCTTTGTATAACCATTATGCTATCTATCCCCACCCCTATATATCTTTTTGTAACTTAGCCCTTTGTTTACATTATTTGGATGAAAAAACTTTGCCAACATCTGTATTAAGTAACTAACAAACAACAAACAAACAAACCCAGGGGGCTGGGAGTGGCCTATTCCTTGCCGGTGCCTGCACCAAAGTTTACCTCATAGAACACACACTTTGGGGGCTGGGTGGTAGTGCAGTAGGTTAAGTGCACATGGCACAAAGTTCACAGACTGACATAAGGATCCCAGTTTGAGCCCCAGGCTCCCCACCTTTAGGGGGTTACTTCATAAGTTGTGAAGCAGGTCTGCAGGTATCTATCTTTCTCTTCCCCTCTTTGTCTTGCCCTCCTCTCTCCATTTCTCTCTGTCCTATCCAACAACAACAATGATAAACAAACAACAAGGGCAACAAAAGGGGAAAAATAGCCTCCAAGGGCGGTAGATTCATAGTGTAGCAATAACCTGGTGACAGGAAAAACAAAAAAAAAAGAAAGAAAGAAAAAAAAAAGAACACACTTTGCCATGTGTGAGGACCTGGGTTGAGTCTCTGATACCACATGGGAACACTATGCATTGTGGGGCAGTGCTATGCTGTCTTTCCCTCCTCTCCTCTCCTCTCCCCTCCTCTCCTCTTCTCTTTCCTCTCCTCTTTTCCTCTCCTCTCCTCTCCCCTCCCCTCCTCCCCTCCTCTCCTCTCCTCTCCTCTCCCCTCCCCTCCCCTCCCACTCCCCTCCCCTCCCCCTCCCCTCCCCTCCTCCCCTCCCCTCCTCCTCCCCTCCTCCTCCCCTTCCCTCCCCTCCCCCTCCCCTCCCCTCCCCCTCCCCTCCTCCTCCCCTCCCTTCCCCACCTCCCCTCCTCTCCCCTCCTCTCCTCTCCTCTCCTCTCCCCTCCCCTCCCCTCCCCTCCCCTTCTCTCTCTCTCTCTCTCTCTCTCTCCCCCTCTCAAGAAGAGGGGGATGTGAGGGGAACAGTCCATGGGAGCAGTGGAATTATGCAGATAGACGGTCCCAGCAGGCAAAAAAAGAGAGGGAAAAAAAGGGAAGGAGAAGGAAGAAGAGGAGGAGAAACAAACAAACAACATTATGCACAACATTAAAAGGCTAAAGTTACAGAGAGGAAGCATCCATCTCTGAATCTGATGGTCCAGAAGTGCTGGATGAAGGGCCTCTCCCCTCTCTCACAAAGGCCAGTGAGCTCTGGTCTGGGTGTTCAGGGTACAGGAGGGCCACTCCATCCTCCAGAGCAATAAAGGTCAGGCTCAGGTGTGAGTGTGGGAAATCACCTGAGGGCTTCTCACAGCACCCACCTGCAGGCCTGGGGGTTCCTCACCCACTTCTCTGGCTGTGTATCCTAGGCTTTTTTTTTCTTTTCTTTTTTTTTTTTTAAAGATTTATTTATTTATTTATTTATTTATTCATGAGAGAGATAGGAGGAGAAAAAGAACCAGACATCATTCTGGTACATGTGCTAACGGGGATTGAACTTGGGACCTCATGGTTGAGAGTCCAAAGTTTTATCACTGCACCATCTCCCAGACTACCCTAAGCTTTTTTTCTGTGGGAGGGATCTCTGATGGGGTTTCACTGTTCCCAGTTGTCTTTCAGATATATAAAGCAGAGACTGAGAAGCAGAGAGAGAGAGAGAGAGAGAGAGAGAGACCAAAGTGCTGAGATTTACCTTCTTGAATGCTGGGGGGCTGGACTCAAATCTGGGTCGCACACATGGCAAAGCAGCGAGCTACCCAATTGAGCTATTTTATTACCCTCCAGCTCCAGGCTGCATATGTGGTTGCCCTCCAGCAGGCCTTTTCACAGAGCAATGGGTCCAGCTTTCTTTTCTGTTCTTTTTTAATTGGATAGGGTAGAGAGAAATTGAGAGGGTAGGGGAGATAGAGAGGGAGAGAGAAAGAGAGACACCTACAGACCTGCTTCACCCTTGTGAAGTGACCCCCCCCCCCCCGCAGGTGGGGAACTGGGGGTTTGAACCAGGATCCTTGTGTGGGTCTCTGTGGTTCATACTATGTGCACTTAACCCTGTGCACCACCACCTGGCCCCTGGGTCCGGTTTGCACAAACTTGAGGCTAGGGAACTATGGCTAGGCTGTTGCTGATACTAAAACCAGTTATCCCCACTTCTGGCCATGGGAGACAGGAGCCACAGCTGGTCAGAAACATCTCCGGGCAAACCTGAAGATACCCGGCTGGCCTGGCCCCACTCACTCTGCCTGTCGGCTCCAGTGCCCAAGCGTGCCACTGGGATCTCCTTTCTTACATATTTTTTGGTAATCACCAGAGCTCTATTGCTCCAGGCCAACTTTTTTTTTTTAAATTTATTATTGGATAGAGACAGAGAGAAATTGAGTGGGCAGGGGAAGGGAAAGAGACAAAGAGACACCTGCAGTCCTGCTTCACCACTCGCGAAGCTCCCCCCTGCAGGTGGGGACCAGAGGCTTGAACACAGGTCCTTGCATACTGTAATATGTGCACTTAATCAGGTGCGCCACCTCCTGGCCCCCAGGCTGACTTTTTCAGATAGAAAGAGACAGTGACAGAGATAGAGGAAGAGTTACCATAGCACCAAAGCTTCCTCTAGTGCCTCGAAAGGGGGGTGCTTGAACCTGGATCCAGTGTGGCAAAGCAGGAATAATCCCAGGTGAACTGCCTCCACTTTAGCTCCGTTTATTTATTTACTTGATGGAGACAAAAGTCAGGATGGAAGAGGGAGACAGAAAGGTGAGAGACCCACAGCACTGCTTCATCCCTTATAAAGTTTCTCCCTCGCAGGTGGGGACCAGGGGGTTTAACCTAGGTCTCTACACACTGTAACATATGTGTTTAACCTGGTGTGAAACCTCCTGCTCCCTCCCCCTCCCCCGCCACAGCACCTTTTTAAAAGCTGTGTAGTATTCCACAATGTGAGCTGGCACATCATGCCTTTGTCCAGTCCCTGACTGACAAGCTTTTACACTGTTTCCTTTGTTGTACTTTTTTTTTTTGCTTGCTCAAATCATCCTCTTGTGAAGAATCTATGCATTTTAAAATTATATTTATTATTGGGTAGAGAGAGAGAAAAAATGAGAGGGGACGAGGTAGAGAGGAAAAGAAACACAGAGATACCTGCAGCCTTGCTTCACCACTCATTAAACTTTTCCCCTGCAGGTGGGGACCAGGGGCTTAAACTCGGGTCCTTGCTCACTGTAGTGTATATGCTTAGCCAGGTGTGCCATGGCCTGGCCCTCGTTGTACTTTCACAGTCAGCCCTGGGCAGGCCACACCATGATCTTGAGTGATTTCTCCAGAAGGACCATTTTTGGAGGGAACAAGTACTGACTCAGTGCAGATACTAACTCTGGGGAGCTTGAGCTCTCCTTCCCCCATCGCTCTGTACATACCTATTTCCACACATGCCACCAGCACCTAGCTGTCTGTGATGTCATTTTTACATCAGGCATAATCCTTCTTCCCCATACCTCTATAGTGTTGGCTTTGAAAGCACAGAAAACTTCCCAGCTGTCTCCATTGGTCCTGCTGGGGAAGGGGCCTTCTGGGGTGACTGTAGGTGTGGGGGCCAGTTTTCAGGCTCCAATGTCCTTCCCATCTAAAGGCCACCTTTCCTGAAATTCTTCCATGAAGTCTGGTGAAGGCCCCCTGCTACCCCTGGCCTCATTTTAACTGAGGCTTCCTACCTCACAGGCAGCAGGGAGCAGAGAAAGGGGGTGGGAAGTCAGAGGTGAAAGGAGAACTAGAACCCCAGTGGCCTATTGCTTGCCAGGTGCCTGCCTGCCCCAAAGTAAGCCCCATGCAGGCACCCTGAAACGGGCACTCTCAGTTCTCCCTCCCTGGAAAGGGGAAGCTAAGATCCCCACAGAGGGGCAGGATTTGAACTCAGGCTTGTTCAGCCCCAGAGCCCAGGCCCTATCATCACCAGGAGCTAAGATGCATGCCAGAGGGTTGTGTGGGTTACTTGGGAAGCTGGGAATAAACAAAGACTGAGAGTTGTTGGGGGAGAGAAGGATGGGGAACTGGAGTGATGGGCTGGTGAAATCTGGGACAACTTGGGAGGACCTTTCTTGTGGGTGGAACAGCGTGATCAAATGCTCAAAGTGGAAGCAAACCTGGTGCGCTGATAGGAGAAAAGTCTGGCCTGGGACATGGTGCACTGTGCAAAGTGGGGAGCTGTGGGGGCCAGGCCTGCACAGTGAGCTGTGACTTGAACCCAGTCACCACCCTCATTATTATCTCCAGGAGAAGACAGCTCTGTTACCAAGGCAGCTGCTGTCGCTCTGCCTCCAACAGCTCCAGGAGACGAGAGCATGATGTCCATTTGACAGATGAGGAAACTGACTAGACATAGAGCCCGTGGGGGTAGGATATAGGCTGCTGACTCATGCCCAGTACCCAGCACTGGGTCCATCCTACAGAGGGAGTGTATGGAAGGGAAGAAGAAGGAAGGAAGGAAGGAAAGAAGGAAGGATATGAGATGGATGGATGGATGGGTGAATGGATGATGGATGGATGGATGGGTGGGTGGATGGATGGATGGATGCACGGACCTCTCTGAGCCTCCATTTCTTAGTCTATAAAGCAGAGCTATTCTGGGGCCTTTTGCAGAGTCATTCTCAGGACAAAGTGAGAAGGACCGGAAGTGAGACTGGGTACAGGGGGATAAGAGCAATAACTAGAATCTTGGGGAGCCCCCTGCACTCTCTTTTTTTTAATCTTTATTTATTGGATAGAGACAGCCAGAAATTGGGAGGGAAGGGGGTGATAGGGAGAGAGAGAGAGACACCAGCAGCCCTGCTTCACCACTTGCAAAGTTTCCCCCTGCAGTTGGGGACCTAGGGCTTGAACCCGGGTCCTTATGCATTGTAATGTGTGCTCTCAACCACGTGCCCCCCCACCCGGCCCCCACCCCCTGCACTCTTGATGCCTCACTTGAATTTTCTTCTCACATATCAGATTCAATGTCACCCACGCTGTCGGAGGTTCCTGCAGGTGACTGCTGCTTCTGGCTCTGGACTGCCCCTCTCACTCCTTCTGACCCAAGCTGATCCCCCTCCCCCCAGCCACTTGTGAATTCCTGGGGCTGAATACAGTGGGGCTAGCCTGCCTGCACCTTCTCTCCTGAAGTGTGTCCAGAGTTCTTTCTACCACATTTCAAGAGAAAGCTTCATGTGCTGCATGAGCCACTTGGGCCAGCAGAGCTCTGAGGACAATGAAACTTGCCTCACTCCCACTGCCATCTTGGCTGCTGCAGGTGCTGGGAGTCAGCTTGCTCTTGGGGTCCCAGCTGGGTCAGAACTTCTATTTCCTCATCTATAGAAAGAACGTGGCCACAGTCAGACTGGACAGTTCCTTTAGGCATTGCTGTCTGTTCTGAGCCCCCAGTCCTTCTGACATCTATTCTTAGAGAGTGTGCCACACACAGCGGGGCATCAAGCCCAGCCTGACTTTAGGCTGCTGCTCACCCTGCCTCAGGGGGATGGGCACCAGTGGACCTGGGATTGGTCAGGAGTTCAAGTTCTGTTTCTGGGCCTTCTTAGCTGCAGCCTCACATGCTACATGCAGGATTCCCAGCACCTCGCAGGTACCTGACGCTGTGACCCACTGTCCCTGCCCCTGATTCCCTGCCTTGCACATCAATATTGGGACCCCCAGTCTCAGACTCCTCCTGCCAGCCTAGCACCAGGGCTGTTTGTCTGTTTTTGTTTGTTTGTTTGTTTGTTTTGTTTTTTTGCAGAACTGCATAACTTTTTTTCATTCAGATAGATGGAGAGGGAGAGACACCACAGTGTCAGGACTTGCCCATTCCCCTGGCACTCCCATGTGGTGCCAGGGTTCACACATGGGCCAAGTGCATGGTAGGGCATGTGTCCTACCCAGTGAGCTATCTCCCTGCTCCCCCCAACCCCCACCCCATGCCCTCACATGCTCCAGGGTTGTTTGAGGTTAGTATCCGGCACTAGATGGGAAAGAACCCTGCAGATGGAAAACCTTGGCCCACTGGGAAGATTTATTACTATGATTGTGAGTGAGGTCCAAAGGCCATTAGGGCTGCCTGTCCCACATCCATGAGGCTGTGCTTCTGTAGCTGCTCCCCCTTCCTCCTGTCAGCTGCTGAGCAGAAGGCCTTCTCCCTGGCTCTGAGGCTGGTGGCTCAAGGGCTGGACCCTCTCTCAGCAGACATATCTCCCTGCGGTTTAGCACACAGGGCCCTGGCTGGCACCTAGATGGTGCTGTGACCAGCTAAGTCTAACCTGCCTTTTATCCCTCAGCTCCTGTTGCCCCTCTGGGGCATTGCGGGGGCTGCCTCTACCATAGCCCCTGCTCTGCCAGCTTCCCCACCTCCCCTACCCTCTCACAATCCCCTCACCCCCCACCCCCCCACCCCCGTCTTCAGGGATCTTTGAAAGTCATGGATGCAGGCAGAGCTGTGTTCTGCCAAGTGCAGTCAACCCACAGAAGCCCCCAGGGAGAGAGGCAGGGGGTCCCTGTGCTCTCCAGCCTGTGGGCCTATTCAGAGAGCCAGCCAGTGCCCCCAGCCTATGTCCTCCTGCCCACATGAGCCACCCTAGGTCTGCTGGGCCCTGCCTGGACCTGCCCCTCCCCTCAGCCCAGCATCTTGCCTCCATCAAATCTCCCTGGGGGCCTTTCCAACTGCCTCCAGCCTGCAGGAGGAGACTACCTCATGTCTCCTGTGGGCTGAACCCCTTGTGTCTGTCTGTCATGTCTGTGTGTCTTTATAAGGGGTCCCCAAGCTCCTGAGGGCAGAGAGAGACCTGCTTCAGGCCCAACAGAAGCTTCCAGAATGCTCACCAGAGGCCCTCACAGAGAACAGCGGCTGCTGCAGTCCTTCGTAGCCACCGGCCGTTGGGAACACATGTGACCTCAGGCTCAGTCAGACTGAGCTATATTTAGCACTGAGGCCAGAGTGAGCTTCTGAGGCTGAGGAGGTTGTGGGGCCCACAACAGGGCCCCCCTGAGGACCTCCTCCTTCTGGGGGCCCTTCCCTGTGAGAGGGGGCAGAGCCCAGAGCTGTAAGCGCTCCCTGTCCCAGAAAAGGCTGAGGGGAGGTTCTGGCTGAACAAAGGAGGCTCTCTGGCTGGCTTTGCATGTGGCATGTGAGTTCACAGCTAGAAAAAATAAATTCCATGCTGGTTGGTCAGCAACTAGAGTGACCCAGAGGTGGGGGTAGGGGTGAAAGCGGGGCTCTGCTGGCCAGTCCCACACTGGGCCTCCTGGAGCCAGCCCTGCCCATCTGCTCCTGCCCTCCTCCTCCTCTGCACATCCTGGGCGGGCGTTGTGCCAGGCCGGGGTGCGGCCACCCGGCGGGCGAGGAGGGGCTGCCCTGGCCGTGCGCTCGCTCCCCTGCTCTCTGGGGCGGGCAGGAGGCAGGATGGATGTTCACAATAATTACCCAGCTGCAGCTTCCCCATGCTGCCGCCATAGCAACGGTGCCTGCGCCCCAGCTGAGCGGCCAAGTGGCAGGAGGGGGATGTGGGCGCTCTGGGCAGGTTGGGGAGGGGGTGGCACGAACCCCGGGCACAGCCCCACCAGATCCCTTTGTCGGTTGCCTCACCCACCCGCCTCCTCCACAGAGACTGGGGCGGGGCTTGTCTGGGCCAGGGAGCATGGCACTCCCCCCAGGGGAGGTGCCAGCAGACACCCCCATTCCTAGGGTCAGGGTTAGTGGTGTGAGGGGGAACAGGTATCAGGAGGGCTGGGGACACTTAGGGCCCCTGTGGCTCTGGGATCCACTTGGGCAAGCTGGTGCCCCGACCTGGCTGCCCACTGCACACCCCAGGATACCTGGAAGGAAGGACACACAGCGATGGCTTCCCTGTTTGTTAGGGTGTGTGGCCACCGGGCACTCCCTGGGGAGGGCGCTGTGACTCCACTTGCCTTGTCTTCTGGGCTCAGAGTGCTGGGCACAGCAGCCTGGTGAAGCTGGGCTGGCCCGGAGTGTTGAGAGGTTAGTTGCCTGTCATGGATCCAATATTTCAAGACTCTCTACCTCTATCTCTGTAAAAAAAAAAGGGGGGGCGGGGAGAAGGAGGAGGAGGAGAAAAGAAATGAAGATCCAATTTAGTGAAGGGGACTATGTTTGTCTCCATTTTCCAGAAGGAGAAACTGAGGCCAGGGAAGTTTGAAACATAGCTAAAAATGTAGTCTTACCCCAATTCAGTCTTGTCACAACCCCTGTTTGAGCACCTGCAGCTGTGTTTGCCGTAGTGATCCCTACCCATATGTGCTTGTCCTCTGTCACAGGGCAGTGTCACTCAGTGGTGTGTGTGTGGGGGGGGAGGGCTGGCCAGTGACCTCTCCCAGCCTCAGTCTTTCCCATTGTGAACCTGAGATTCTTCTGGAGTTGTTTCCAAGACTAAAGATAGCAGTGTGTGGAGATCCTTGCACGTGGGATGTATTGGTTGTTGTTATTGTTGGAGTTATGATTATTTTTATTACTGTTATAATGACATGAGGAGGCAGACCTAGATGCTTATCCAGGTCCTCCAGGCAGGCCTCTGGAGCAGGTGCCAGCTACCCAGCAGGATGGGGAGACTGGGAAGTGGGGCGCTCAAGGCCCAGTGAGGAGACAGTATTAATCACCTAATCCCATGAACATCTCTGGGTGCAGGCTCTGAGGGTGAGCACAGAGACAAACACGGTGTTGAGATAGAGCTTTGCCAGACAGGCTGAGACCTGGTTGGCCTGGAAAGGTCAGAAGAATGTTCTAGAAAGTAGCCTTGCTTGAGGAAGGGAAGGCAGCATTTGGAGCAAGGAGGCTGAAATCCAGGAGATTAACCTAAATTGGGATCCAGGATTTCATGAGGTACAGAGAAGTTTTTATGGAGGTGGTGGTGGTGTCGTGATTGAACTCAGGCATGCCCACATTCTACCACAGAGCTCCATCCTCAGCCCCCAGGGCTTTGGGATGTGATTTTTTTTTTTTTTTACCACCAGGATTATCACTGGAGCCTGGTGGTTGTGTAATGAATCCACCAATCCCAGTGGCCATTTATCTCCCCCCTTTTAAATCTCTCTCTCTCTCTTTCCTTTCATTTAACAGGACAGAGGAAGTTGACATGAGGGGAAATACAAAGGGAGAGAGAAAGAGACACACCTGCAGATCTTCTCCACTGCTCATGAGGTTTCTCCCCTATTGGTGGGGAGTGGGTCTTGAACCCAGGTCTTTGCACATGGTAACATGTGAGCTTAACCAAGTGTCCCACCATCTCACTTTTTTTAAACAAGTTTTTTTTAATTAATTTGTTCCTTTTTGTTGCCCTTGTTGTTTATCATCATTGCTGTTGTTATTGTTGTTATTGCTGTTGTTGTTGCTGGATAGGACAGAAATAGAGAGAGGAGGGGAAGACAGAGAAGGGGAGTGAAAGATAGACACCTGCAGACCTGCTTCACCGCCTGTGAAGTGACTCCCCTGCAGGTGGCCATCTTACTTTCACACACACCCCCATCTGATTCTATAGCTGCGGAAAGATAGAAAATAGTTTTAGGTAGACATCATTAATATATACTGGTTAGATGAACTAGTGAGTGAATGAATGAATGAGTGTTTTATTCTGCACCAATCAACTGTGGAAGCATTCTTTTCTTTCTCCTTGTCTTTTAACTCTAGCCCATCCTGACTTGTTCAGCTCAGTGATTTGTCAGCTGCTGCCCTGGGAGTCCATGGTCATATGATGGGAAATCAAAAAGCAAAGGAAAAAAAATTCTAGACCAGTCCTCCAGTCAAGATAGAGGAGAAGTCTGAGGATGGAGGGTTGACTGTTGTCAGGGCATTGCCTGAGAGGGACACTGAAGGATCAATAAGAGTTCACTAGGCTAGCAAGTCAGAGAACACACTTGCACAGGCCAGAGGCAGGAAACAGCATCATAGGGGTGCCTATTAACTGATCCACAGGGCCAGTGACAAAAATAGCTGCTTTCTTTTCCCACTCTCTTCCTCCTTCTCCTTCTTCTTCTCCTCCTCCTCCTTTTGCCATCTTCATGACTTTGTCACTCCAGGCCAACTCTTTTAGATAAAGTGAGACAGAGACAGAGAGACAGGGAGAGAGGGAGGGCACCATGACACCGACACTTCCCCCAGTGTGGTCAGAACTGGGCTCCAACCTGCGTCATGCACATGGCCGATTCTTCCCAGATGAGCTCTTTTGTCCGCCCAGGATAACCACCTGATCCAGCATCACAGCTACAAGATCACACTGGAATCATATAACTTACTGATTTGTTTTATGGTTACCAAGACTCTACTACTCTGGGTTGACTTTTTCAGATAGAGAAAGACAGAGAGAGAGGGAGAGAGGGAGGGATACCACAGCATATAAATCCCTCTGTTGCCATTAGCACCTCTCATGTGCTCTAAGGGGGTGGGGGGGAGCTTGGGCCTGGGTCACATCCATGACAAAGCAGGTGCCCTCCCAGATGAGTGACCTTGTTGGTTCTTTTTTGTTTTAAAATAATTTATTTATTTATTTGTTGGACAGAGACGTAGAGGGAAGGGGAAATGATGGAGGGACCTGCAGCACTGCTTCACCATTCATGAAGTTTCCCCTACAGGTAGAAACTGGGGGCTTAAACCCTGGTCTTTGTGCAATATAACACCTATGCTCAGGCCAGGCAGTTAAGCACATACACTACAGTGCACAAGAACCCACGTTCAAGCCCCTGGCCCCCACCTGCAGGGTTAAAGCTTCACAAGTGGTGAAGTAGAGTCACAGATGTCTTTCTCGTCTCCCTTCCTCTCTATCCCCTCTCCCCTCTCGTTTTCTGGCTGTATCTATCCAATAAAATAATAATAATAAAAAGACCATTATAACAACTATATTTTACCTGGTGCAACACTGCCCAGTTCCCTCTTTTTTGTTTTAAATATTTACCTGTTTGTTTACTTATTTAGAGGAAGGGGACAGAGTACTGCTTAGGTCAGGTAAGGTGGTTCTGGGAACTAGACCTGCAACCTCTGGGGCCTTAGCTGTGCAAGTTGGTGTTCACAGGCTGAACTATCTTCCTGATGTTCTCAAACAATTTAAACCTTGCTCTCTCTCTCTCTCTTTAAGATTTTGTTTATTTATTTATTTATTTATTTATTTATTTATGAGAAGGATAGGAGGAGAGAGAGAAAGAACCAGACATCACTCTGGTACATGTGGTACATCTGGGGATCGAACTCAGGACTTCATGCTTGAGAGTCCAGTGCTTTATCCACTGTGCCACCTCCCAAACCACAGCTTTGCTCTCTTTGTAGCAGATACCTACTTCACTTTTTTGTTTTTGTTTTAACTTGGTTATCACTCAGCTCTGGCTTACAGTCGTGCAGGGGATTGAACCTGGGACTTCAGATCCTCAGGTACAAAAGTTTGACCTATTTCACTTGTATAAATGAGGAGCTGAGATTCAGATAAATAACTTGTCTATGGTCACACAGTAACTACAGAGCCCATGGTCTCCAAAACCCAGGGTTGGACAGACAGTGCAAGCTGGGCCTCGAAATGCTCTGAGGCCAAGTTGAGGTGTGAAGACTTAGCCCTGGGGTCACTGCAGAACCACTGTAGGGCACTATGGAGGCAGGTGGGTGGGGCCAGAGCTGTGCTTGAAAGAAGACTGACTGGGCAGGTGGAGTAACTGGGACCAGCTGCAGGCTAATCACGGTGGGGCCTAGGTGAGGGAGGGTGAGGGCAGATGTGGAGAGGCTACTGGTGTGGTGCACAAAGCAGATCAGAGTTCAGATCCAGTGATTCTAGCAGGAAGTTGGTGTTCTTTCCTCCCCATCTGCCAGCCATTATTATGTTCAAGACTGAGCATTTTCTCTCCGGTGGGGTTAGAGATGCATTTAAATAAAAGGAGGGCAGGAGATAACAGTATAGTGATTATGCAAATACACTCCTGTCTGAGGCTCCAAAGTCCCAGGTTCAGTCCCCAGCACCACCATAAGCCAGAGCTGAGCAGAGTTCTGGTAAAAAAAAAAAAAAAAAAGTAACTGGGACAAGGCAATGCTTAGCCCAAAATGTTGCTGGCTGATGGTGACATATCGGTCACAGCGGCACCAGTATAGGCTTCCCCAAGTCTCTGAGGTCCCCAACATGCTGAGCAGAGTGTAATGCGGATCCACATTTGTGTGTGTCTGTGGGGGTAGGAGGAGGTGGCAGCTGTCAGGCTGCCCTGGCTTCATCCCGGAAGCTTTAGGTGCTGCAGATGTTGGGGAAACTTCTCCAAGTCAGGTAGCAGCATTCCTGAGCTCTTTGGGCTTCCTGTGGCTGGGCTGATCCCAGCTGGCCTGCCTACTGTTGTGGGAATATTGTGGCAGGCATGAGCTCAAGCTGAGGGTGCTGTGTCACCTGAGCCAGGTCATGGCTGCTTGAGGGAGGGGAGTGGCTGGTTTGCTTCCTCACTGCCTTCCTTGAAGAATTGTGACCCAGGGCCTTCCTTGGGCCAGAACCTGGGGTGCACATGATATTTGATCAGTGCCCTCTCTCTCCCCCATCCCAAGTCCCTTCCAAGAGTCCCATGTCAGCAGGAACTGGGATTTGGTGGAAAGTGCTGATCTGGGATCCAACAGTCCTGGATTTAAATCCTGACTTTGTGTCTTAACACTTAGATGGCCTTGAGCAAACCACCTACTTTTCTCTGTACCTTAGTTACCACACCTAGGCGATTGACACAGGCCAGAATGAGTTCTGATGGGGGAGGCCTGCCTGACTCCTGCACAGAGTGGACAGGAAGCCTGCGCTCCCACAGCCCCACCCCCACCCCCACACCCCTTTCCTGATGGTGTGGCCAGGAAAGGGGATGGGCTTAAACAAAAAAAATCCCGAGTCGGGTGGTGGTGCAGGGTTAAGGGCACATGGCGCAAAGTGCAAGGATCTCCGTTCAAGCCCCCAGCTCCCCACCTGCAGGGGAGTCGCTTCACAGGTGGTGAAGCAGGTCTGCAGGTGTCTATCTTTCTCTCCCCCTCTCTGTCTTCCCCTCATCTCTCCATTTCTCTCTGTCCTATCCAACAACGATGACATCAATAACAACAATAATAACCACAACAATGTTAAACAACAAGGGCAACAAAAGGGAAAATAAATACACAGATACAAAAAAAAAAAAAAATCCCCAGAAGCTTGGTGAATCTGTGAGAGACTATTGCTTGCAGGATGCCTCTCAGGCTGGGGGTGTGCTGTGGGCTTGCTGTTCAGGTGGGCACCCAGAGTAGGACACTCCTGACTGGCTGAGGCACACAGATGGCCAGAGTACAGGAGGCCAAGGCCAGTCTCTGGAGCCAGAGCTGGGGCTGCAACTGGAGTTTCCATCACCTCCAAGTGTGTCCTGCCTCCAGGCAGGCTTCAGCTGCCCGGGCCAGTCGCCACCTGTGGAGGTCACAGTGCAGATCTGGGTGCTAACCACCTCCAGTCCTCAGGCCCCCCCCCCCCCCCCCCCAACACACACACTCAGTCATCCTGGCCTCCTGTGTCAAGGCAGACTGCTGAGTCCAGGGAGCAGACTCCAGCTTCTGCCCACACGACCAGCTTTTCTCTTAGTGGATTAGACCCCCCCCCCCACCCCCCCAGCATCTTCTCCCAGGGGCTCTTGCAGCCTCTGAGCCTTAGAGCAGCGCTGTCCCACAGACAGCACAGAGAGGCAGCGCCATTCAGTTAAAACCTCCTGTGGATCATGTCAGTCCCCTGCTCAGAGCCTCCCAACTGTCTCTGTGTCCAGGAGCAATGCAGCACCCCCTCACCCCCCTGTACCCTCCAAACTACCATCCTCTTTTACAAATTCAGCTCCGTCCTCTCTGCAACTCTGCCAGGTAGGACCCTCCTCCGGTCTGTGCATTCTGCCGCTCCCTCTCTCCCTCACTCTACAATCCCTTGCCCCCCCCCCCCACTCCTACAGGCAAGTGCCTCCATTCCCTTGAAGCCTTGGCCCTAATGTTCCCTCTTCAGAGGAGCTCTGGTGACCACATAAAGGCATCACTCCCTTTGCTTGTTTTTTTTTTTTTCTTCCTACACTTACTAACACCTTTGAGTGTATGTCTGACTGTTCACTTCTCATGCTCCAAACCCCAAGAATGCAAAGTGAGTGCTGTGACTCGCACACCATCTAATCCCAGAGGCACAGAGAAGGCTGACTGCATGATGATGACCATAGATGAATCTCCATTCAGCAACACTAACACAGGACAAGAGCTTTCTAATATTTTTAGACGTTTTTTTTTAAATTTGTTTTTAAATATTTTATTTATTAATGAGAGGGATAGGAGAGAGAGAAAGAACCAGACATCTCTGGTACATGTGCTGTTGGGGATTGAACTCAGGACCTCATACTTGAAAGATCAATGTTTTATCCACTGCGCCACCTCCCAGACCACTATTTTTTAGACTTTAAAAAAAAAAATCTTGGGAGTCAGGGGGTGGCGCAGCGGGTTAAGCGCAGGTGGAATGTAAAGACCAGTATAAGGATCCTGGTTTGAGCCCCCGGCTCCCACCTGCAGGGGAGTCGCTTCACAGGCGGTGAAGCAGGTCTGCAGGTGTCTATCTTTCTCTCCTCCTCTCTGTCTTCCCCTCCTCTCTCCATTTCTCTCTATCCTATCCAACAACGACATCAATAACAACAACAACAATAACCACAACAATAAAACAAGGGCAACAAAAGGGAATAAATAAATAAATATTAAATAAATAAATAGATCCTTATTTATTTATTTTTACCAGAGCACTGCTTAGCTCTGGCTTATTGTGGTACAGGGGATTGAACCTGGGACTTTGGAGCCTAAGGCATGAGAGTCTCTTTGCATAACCATTATGCTATCTACCCCTGCCTTATTTTTTTTTAAGATTTATGTTATTTATTTCATGGGAGAGGGAGAGAGAGAGAAAGAGAGAGAGAGGCAGGAGAGTTCAGAGCATCATTTTGCCACATGCAATACTGGGGCTGGAACTCAGGACCTAATGTTTGCATGCCTGGTGATTTTTACCCACCATGCCATCTCCTGGTCCATCGAGGGCTGGATCTTGCTATTGATACTATTTTTTTCTTTTTAAAAAAATATTTAATTATTCTCTTTTGTTGCCCTTGTTGTTTTATTGCTGTCGTCGTTGTTGGATTGGACAGAGAGAAATGGAGAGAGATGGGAAGACAGAGAGGGGGAGAGAAAGACACCTGCATTCCTGCTTCACTGCCTGTGAAGCAACCCCCCTGCAGGTCCCGGGGACCCGGGGGGGCTCAAATCAGGATCCTTACGCCGGTCCTTGTGCTTTGTGCCACCTGCGCTTAATCCGCTGCACTACCACCGGACTTCCGCTATTGATACTATTGATTCAGGGCCTGAGAACCAAGCCCCTAGGCCCCAGTAACCCACAGCCTAAGTATGTCATGAGACAGATAGCCCAAGGGCACAGAACTGAGAACAGAAGCGGGAGAATGGCGCCACAGGCTTTCTCACCTGAGCTTGTCCCATTTCCTAGCTGTGTGGTTTGGAGCTCAGCACTTGCCCCCTCTGAGCACCACAGACCTCAGCTGTAAACTGGAGTTAAAAATAGCAACCTGCGGCCCAGCCTCCGCCAGGCCCTCCTCGCCTGTCCTGCTGGGCACACCTAAAATCCTTTGCAAGATAGCCAGAGGATCTTCCTCCCCTCCCCTTTCTTTTGTGATCTTTTGCTTCCAATGAATTTTTATTTATTTTTGAATACGTAATGAATTTGCACAGCTAACTATTCAAAAGGTGCAATAAAAAAAGATAGAAAAGAAAGTATCCCTCCATCCAGTCCCAGCCAGCCAGAACTCACTCCTAGAGGCAGCCTACACAGCCCCCTCGAGTTTTCATCTGTCATGCTGGAGATAATTTTATGCACATACAAACTAGTGCATACCTTCCTCACTTTCTTTCCAATGTAGACAGTAGCAAGCTGTGCATGTTGTTCTGCTCTGTGCTTTTCTCACTTGACAGTCTAATTGGGAGAATCTTCAGGGGGGGTCTTAAAGAAAAAAATCCATGGTGTATTGCACCAAAGTAAAAGACTCTGGGGTGGGTGGTGGGGGAGAGTACGGGACCTGGAAAAGGATGACAGAGGACCTAGTGAGGGTTGTATTTTTATGTGGAAAATTGAGAAATGTTATGCATGTACAAACGATTGTATTTGCTGTCAAATGATAAACATTAATCCCCCAATAGAGAAATTTAAAAAAAAATTCCAGACACAAAAATTGGCCTTTCTCCTGAAAACCAACCCTTTTGGGGATGTGTGGGGGGAGGCACCCAGAATTCTCAGAATAAAATCCAAATATCTGTTAAGTTCCTCCACTGGTGGCCTCGCTGCCTTTATCACTCAGCTCTCTCCTACGAGCTCACTTTACTTCCTCCCCATGGCCTGCATGCTGCTCCTCCAAAACAGCAGACAGAGTCCCACTCCAGGGCTTCTATACCTGCTGCTGCCTTTGACCTCTCTACTCGGACACCCAGAAACTCTCTGCTCCCTCTCTTTTCATGTTTCTCTCAATTGCCATATACCTGGATCTCTCCCCAATTATCCTAACTAAAGGATCTTCTTGTTAATCTTGTATCTCTTTCATCATCATCATCATCATTATGCCTCCAGGGTTATCGCTGGGGCTTGGTGCCTGCACTACAAATCCACTGCTCCTGGAGGCCATCTTTTTTCCATTGTTAGTGTTGTTGTTGGATAGGACAGAGAGAAATGGAGAGAGGAGGGGAAGACAGAGGGGGAGAGAAAGATAGACACCTGCAGACCTGCTTCACCACTTGTGGAATGACCCTCCTGAAGGTGGGAAGCTGGGGCCTCAAAATGGGATCCTTGCACAGGTCCTTGCACTTCACACTATGTGTGCCAACCTGGTGCACCACTGCCCGGCCCCCATCTTTCTCCCTTATTTTTCTTGTATGCATTGTTTACCTTTTGTGATGGGATGTAATTAACATTATCTTACTCTTCTGCCAAACTGAGCTCCAGGAAGTGTGTGTGGAGTCTGTCTTGGTCACACTGCATCCCAACACTTGGGTTGAAGCAAATCCTCTATACACATGATTGCTAATAAGCATTTCATACATATCTATTGACTGAAAATAAAAAATAAGCAGATCCCCTATTTTTATAGATAACAAATCTAAGGCACAGAAGAGAGGAGTCCCTTGTCCAGAATCTTGAGAGGGTGGGGTAGGGGATCATTGGCATTCAGTCTCCCCAACCTAGGCTCTCATCCTGACTCCACTTCCTTGCTGTGTGATCTGGGGCTGGTCTCTTGCCTTCTCCGTGTCCCAAAATCCCCACTTCCCATCTGGGGAACCATGAGATGTGTTTTCCTGGGGGAGGATGGCATTAGCCACAGACCCCCCAGTCCCTGTCCTCTGCTCCCCACCAAAGTCCCACCCAGGCCAGCCCACTGTGGCTATCTAAGGCCACAAGAAGGTCGCTGGCCACTCACAGTATATCCATTTATTTATTTGTTGTCGCCAGGGTCCTCAGCTCTCCAAGCCCCCCTTTTTTTTTTCCCAGATAGAAAGACAGAGAGGGGCAGGGATGGACAGTTCAGCACAATAGCTCCCTCTACTTGAGTGAGGGCTAGCTCAAAGATGGATTGTGCCAAGACAAGACAGATGCGCTATTGGGTGAGCTATTCCCCTGCACCAACAGTATTTTTAAACTGGGATCCCAAGGAAATATTTTTTTTCTAAGCCCCATGTCATGCTGGTGAACAGCTCTGAATTATTAACTACCCGGCAGCCTGGCTATATTTCTTGACAGAGTTTATTCTGACACATACAATTTTCCTCCCGGTAATTTATGAAAAGTGTGTTCTCTTCTCCAGGAAATCACACCCTCTTCTCCTGAGCACCTCCTCCCCCCAACCCCAATCTGGAATGTTTACTGGGTAAACTCCACAAACTTTTCTCAGGGAGAGTGTGTCTGCTTTCCCCGCCTGAGGTTGGAGGACATTCCCCAGCGAGACAGTGTAGCCGTGTTTTCTGCACCACCCAGCCTGGGGCTTTTCAGGAATTCAATAAGACCTTGTCAATTAGGATGAATTCATCACTGGGAGATTTTCACTCTCTACCCCCTGCACATACACTCACAGCCAGCACTTCTACCACCTCCTCTCCAGCTGCACACTGACACCAGGTGGGGGCTACTGCCTTTCTCCTAGCTAGGGGGTCATGTGTTTGAGTCCAGGTGGGGCACTCTTCCCCAAGGCTCAGCTTCCCTGACATCCCTTTGCCATGGCTGCCCTGCCCCTGGCGTGGACCACTGCGAGCACTCAGATAAATGAACTTGGATTGGGGGTAGAGGTCCTACCTAGGCTCTCATCTTGGTGGCATCACAGGGTTAGCTGAGTGAGCTTGAATAAGTCACCAAATCTCTCTGATGCAGTTTTTTTTCCACTCTAGTTTTCATTCTCCTTCCTTCCTTCCTTCTTTCCTGTGAACGGTGATGGTGTTTGGGGGGCATATGGGACCTGACCATACACTATTCACTGCTCTGCGCCACATTTTTATTCAGATAGAGCCAGGGTGGGGAGAACATGACAACACCAACATCAGAGCTTCCTCCTGTACCATGGCCCCTCCCATGAGGTGATGGGGCTTGAACCTGATCTGCGTGGGTGGTGATATAGGCCATACCTGTATGGTATCTCTACCTACCCCTTCCAGAAAACAGGGTGATGGGCCCATACCAGCATGAACCTCTCAGATACCTAAGACTCACTGCCCACTGTCAGGAGCACATTCTAGCTGGGGGCTGGTAAGTGCCCTGGAGAAAGGCCCAGGACAGAGGCAGAATGGGGAGGGAGCAGTGCAGACCCCCAGCCCCGGCAGGGAAGATTCTACTTCCTCACCAACCCCTGGCAGACCTTTGGCAGTGTGAGGCTGGCACAACGGGGGAGGGTGCAGCTGGCACCCAGAGGCCAGAGCCCAGCAATGCTACAGACAACACAGTGCCCAGGACAGTCTGTCAGTCACTGGTCCGAGTGCCACTAGCTGTCCTAGAAGCTTGCAGACTTTTCATTCCAGGAGCCTCAGAAGCCCAGGAACAGAGGGTGGAGGGGCCTGCCTTGGGAGCGGGGAGGCAGGCCATGGAGCCATCCCCTCAAAGGACATGCAAGCCAGTCCTGGAAGCACACAGCAGTGAGCAAGACAGGCTGGGCCACATTCACTGGGCTCACACTCTGCTCAGGAGGAGCTCTGGAAACCATGGCTCTGCCCATCCCACAAAGCCTCCTCCCACCCCACTCAGGACATGCTCCAGGCCCACAGGCTGTGCCTGAGCCCTCTGCCCAGATCCCTTATTCCCTCCTGTGTCCTTTATACAGATGTCACCTCCCTTCCCAGTCCCCTAGCCTCCAGCAATCTTGAATAAGCAGCCTTCACCTCAGCCTTCACCTTCTGGCTACCTCCCTCCTCCTGCTTCTCCTCTTCCTCTGCCTGCTCCTCCTTCTCTTTCTCCCCCTTCTCTCTTCTTCTTTTTTAAAATATTTATTTATTTCCTTTTTGTTGCCCTTGTTGCTTTTATTGTTGTTGCAGTTATTATTGTTGTTGTTATTGATGTCGTCATTGTCGGATAGGACAGAGAGAAATGGAAAGAGGAGGGGAAGACAGAGAGGGGGAGAGAAAGATAGACTCCTGCAGACCAGCTTCACTACTTGTGAAGCGACTCCCCTGTGGGTGGGGAGCTGAGGGCTCGAACCGGAATCCTTACGCAGGTCCTTGCACTTTGCACCATGTGCTCTTCTTACTTCTTTTGACCAGGACATTGCTCAGCTCTAACTGATGGTGATGCTGGGGACTGATTTTGGGACCTCTGCTGCCTCAGGCAGGAGTCTGTTTCTTAAACTGCTGTCCTATCATCCTGGCTTATCATCTGACTTCTTTTCTTTCATTCATTGATCCATCATTGGCCCATCTACTTACTTGTTCACTCACTCACTCATTCATTTATTTGCTCATTCATTCATTTGTGAAATGCTTATATATGAGAAAGGGGACAGAGAGGGAGAGAGAAAAAGAGAGAGAGAGAGAGAGAAGCAGAGCATCTCTCTGACACATGCTATGCTGGGAATCAAACTCAGGACCTCATGCTTGAGAATCCAATGCTTTATCTACTGCACCACCTCACAGGATGTTATCCATTCATTTAGTAAGTACTCACAGAACCCATTGATGTCAGATTCTGGGCTTGTGAAGAGATCTAGTAGGGAATGAGGCAGACAGAGCCCCTATCTGTGCAGGTCAATGCCGCTCAGGGGACAGGTATTATTAGTCACACAAGCATATGCCTGCAGCCCTAAGAAGAACAAAAACATGTATGCCATGAGCACAGGGTGTGCTGGGTTGTCAAGACACAGGCTGGCTGTCAAGGAGGGTTTCCTTGAGGAGGTAGACACTGAACTGAGACCTGAATTGGAGCTGGAGGTAGGGGAGCAGAAAGTGGATGCCTTGGTGGATGTGAGGGTGGGTAGTAGAGGAAAAGTGTTCCCAACCTGTGAAGCACATGGGAAGCCTTGAGGAGAATACTTGTGTGGGAAGGTGGGAGAGGGGGTTTGAGATCCTGGGGGCAAGGATGAGGAGGGCCAGGTGAGCTCTGAGGAATGGGGGGTTGGGGACTAACTTCCTTCTCTTAGAGAATGATCTGAAGTGGGGTGTGGAGGCAGCGCAGGATCTGGTGAGAAGGGCCTGTGTTTGACCAGGTCAGAAAGGGTAGTGGTCTGAGTCAGGAAGTGACAAGGGAGACACAGAGGAAGTCAGAGGTGAACACCTGGGCTGAGTGGAGTAGGTGTGAGGCTAAGAGCATGGGACAGTCAGGGTTTCACCCACCTCTAAGTTGACTCTTTTATTGCCACTAGGGTTGTGGCTGGGACTTGGTGCCTACACAGTGAATCTACCCTCTTGGCAGCCATTTTTCCTTTTTTTTTTTTTCTTCTTGTTGATAGAGACAGAGAAATTGAGGGGGGGAGGGAGAGAGACACAGAGGAAAAGTTACACCTGCAGCATTGCTTCATTACTTGTGAAGTTTCCCCCTTTGGGGGGGGCAGGGGTTTGGACCTGGGTCCCTGCCAGGATAGCACCTGGTCCCTGGATTGTTTTTTACCCAAAAGGAATCAGACAGGCCCCCTGTTGTACCCCAGGGAGTCTTTCACATCATTCATTTTTCCATCTGTCTATCCTCCTAGCCATCATTCTTCCATTTACATCTATTCACATATCCATCCATCCATCCATGCACCTACCCACCCACCCATCCACCTTTCCATTCTGTCCACCCACACATCATCCTTCCATCCTATCCATCCATCCATCCCATCCATCCATCCATCTATCCATCCATCCATCCATCCATCCATCCATCCATCCACCCATCTTTCCATTTTATCCATCCATTCATCCATCCACCCTTCCATCCTTCCATCCTACCCATCCATCCATTCATACATCCTTCCATCCAACCCATCCACCCATCCTTCCATCCTGCCCATCCATCCATCCATCCATCCATCCATCCATCCATCCATATTTTCATGCATCCATCCATACATGCATTCACCCATCTATTCATCTCTCTACTCTATGCCTCTCAGCTTCCTGCTGTGTATCAGTCTGAGTGTTTTTTAAAATATTTATTTATTTATTCCATTCTTTTGTTGCCCTTTTTTTTATTGTAGTTCTTGATGTCGTTGTTCTTGGATAGGACAGAGAGAAATGGAGAGAGGAGGGGAAGACAGAGAGGGGGAGAGAAAGATAAACACCTGCAGACCTGCTTCACCACCTGTGAAATGATTCCCCTGTAGGTGGAGAGCCGGGGGCTTGAACCGGGATCCTTACGCCGGTCCTCGCACTTTGCGTTCCCTGCGCTTAACCTGCTGCGCTACCACCCGGTCCCCTACCCTAATGCTTTCTGCAGGTCTCCTGGGAGACCTGCCTGCACCCTGTAAGTTCCCATGGGGGTCCACAGCTGGGAGGGGAGTAGCCTTCTGAGAGTACATAGGCCCCTCCTTGCAGACCTCCACATTCCACCCTTGATCTGCCCCAGAGCTGCAGAAGGACCTGGCAGGGAAAATTTTTCGGTGGTGCCTAGAGGGCCCCTGGGATGCTGATTCACAGCACAGGCACTGCTGTTAAATATGCCAGCTTGGTTGTGGCTGCCTGTCTCTTTAAGGGCTTGGGCCTTCCTCCTCAGCAGAGGTACCCAGGAGTAGGGGCCAGGCAGGCCTGGGGGCTCCCCTCCACTGACTTCAACCTGGGAAGGAGCTTACAGGCCCCTAACAAGGGCAGGGAGGAACCAGGTTCAGATGGGAACCCCTTCTCCAGGTCATAAACCCGCAGAGAGAGGGACCTCAGACCAGGCAACTGGAATTTAGCAGCTGAGTATGGAGCAGTGGGCATTTGGAGCTAGTATCCCCCAACTTTAGATTGCTGGTGACTCCACTGTGAATCCTCCTCCAAAACCCAAGCCAGCCCCTTGATGACAGTTTTGTGAGATGCAAAATCCCTGGGTCCCAGCAGTGTGTCAATGTGACTTTGGACAGAGTCCCTAACCTATGTGAACTTACATTTCCTCAACTGTAACAGAGGGTATGGGCAATGCCTGCAGCCCCTTGGGTAGGCTGGCTGGCCAGGGTGGGGAGTCCAGTTTGCCAGACAGACCTTCACTTATGTCAGTCTGTGTCCTGGGGGCAGATTCCTTTGGGACCTCTAGTTTGATCCGATCACAGGGGCAGGCATCAGCAGATTCACTGAGCACATGGCTTTTGCTGCACACTGAATAAATGAATGTGTGAGTGAATGAATGAATGAATAGAAAGCTAAGCATGTGTGTTTGCCTCCTCCAGGTCCAGAGCCAGATCCATCTTTGTCATAGAGGACCTCATCCTTGGGGGAGGGGGACAGAGAGGCCATGTTCTCAGCCTCTGTGTCATGGATAGTTCTCACTAGCCAAGGGAACCTGGGAGATTTTCCTTCCTTCTTGGTACCTGTGTGTTTCCCATCGAAGCAGAAGTAACAACTTCCTCCCAGGTGTTATATGAAGCAGATGCGCTAACACACATTGTCAGTAATTTTCATTGTGATTATTCAGTGAGGGAAGCAGAGGGAGGAAGGGACAGTTGTCCTGATGAGGAGAGCCTAAAAAATCTAGGAGAGTGACCTTGGGGAGGGCTCTCAGCTTCTGTCTCCAGGTGGTTAGGAAGAAGTGGGGAGCAACTGCTCTCAGATCTCTGGGTCACAGACTCTTTAGGAAGCTGTGTTCCCTGCCCTGGGGAGGGAGGCTGGTGGTAGTAGAGTGAGGCAGGGCTGGGTGACTCCTTGAATCCTTCTGCCCTGTCCATAGTTTGGCTGGGAAGAGGTCAGATCCAAGGACAGGTCACACCATTAGCCACTTAGCCACCCCTGCCCCCCATGGAACCCCACTTTGCAGGTTATAAATCCTCAGCAGTCTGAATTACACCAGCTGCCTGATGAGCCAGGATGGGGCATCCATGTTCTTCCCAGCACTACCTCTGTCCCAGCCCTGTCTCACCTGGAGCTCCTGCAGCCCTGTGGGGGAGGGCAGGACAGGAGGCAATGATATTCCCTATGTGCAGATAAGGAACATCAAGCACGGGGCCAGCAACAGGCAGAGCAGGACTCAGGCACGCAGTCTCCACCTGCTGCCTCCTGGGACCTATGGGGCCCAAGAGGCCAGGGACAGATGAAAGCCCAGAGGGAAGACACAGAAATACTGGGGCTTATCAGACAAGCTTGTCACTGAGCTGGCCAGCTCACTGCCCGCAGGCTCTGGGGCCCAAGGCTTGCAGTGTCTGTGCTTTGAGTCCCAGGCCTATTTGTTCTGCATAGGCCACTATGGTCCTGGATGATACTATCCATCTGAGCTGAAGCCTGGGGACAAGCCCCACAGGGAACAGGCCAGGCAGGGGGCCCATGGTCTGCTCTGCACCAGGCTGGGAGGGGTCCTGAGCCACTTCTGGGCACCAACTCCCTCACTCAGCTGCATTTGCCATAATTAGCCAACCATCCCCTTCAAGTGTGTGGCAACCATAGCAACAGACAGATGTTCTGTCCCAGCCATGGTCCACAGCTAGCCAGGAGCCAAGCACAGAATTTAACCCCTTCTAGCTCAGACAGGCAGGCCAAGGCTGGACTGCAGGCCCAGAGGCCCCTGACCACGTGCCCAGCCTCCCCAGAGTCTGCCAGGGGGGCCTGATGACGCCCAAGAATCCATCCATCTGACACTCTGGCTCCATTCTGTGCCCCTCCTGCTTTTTCTAGCCAAAGGTAGTGATGACAGACAGAGATCATTGCTGAAGGGCTGGGCTGGGACTGGCTGAGCCCTGAGTGCTGGCTATGGAGGCTGAAGGATAGGCCCAAGAGGTGGTGCAGGGTGTACAGTGCTGGACCCTTAAGTGAGAAGTCCTGGGTTCAGTGCCTGGCATCTCATGTGTCACAGTGATGCTCTGGTTCTCTCCACCTCTCTTTCTCATAAACAAACAAATATTTCTTTCTTTCTTTTTTAAATTTTTATTTATTTATTCCCTTTTGTTGCCCTTGTTGTTTTATTGTTGTAGTTATTGTTGTTGGATAGGACAGGGAGAAATGGAGAGAGGAGGAGAAGACAGAGGGGGGGGAGAGAAAGATAGACACCTACAGACCTGCTTCACTGCATGTGAAGCGACCCCCCTGCAGGTGTGAAGCCAGGGTATTGAACCGGGATCCTTACACTGGTCCTTGTGCTTGGTGCCACCTGCGCTTAACCGTCTGTTTTTATTTTAAAGTGAAGACTCCACATCTGAGCTTCATGTGGTGCCCTTGCATCTTTAATGCGGTACCAAGGCTCCAACCTGAGCTGTAAGCATGACCAGGTTTGTGCCCTGCTTGGTTTATCATCTTCCCACCTCTGCCTTTTAAAATTATTTATTATTATTTTTTTATATTTATTTTATTTATTTATTCCCTTTTGTTGCCCTTGTTGTTTTATTGTTGTAGTTATTATTGTTGTTGTCGTTGTTGGATAGGACAGAGAGAAATGGAGAGAGGAGGGGAAGACAGAGAGGAGGAGAGAAAGATAGACACCTGCAGACCTGCTTCACCACCTGTGAAGCGACTCCTCTGCAGGTGGGGAGCCGGGGTTGGAACCGGGATCCTTATGCCGGTCCTTGTGCTTTGCACCACCTGCGCTTAACCCACTGCGCTACAGCCCGACTCCCTTAAAATTGTTTTTATACAAGAGAGAGAGACAGAAATAAACAAATAGACAGAGAAGGACAGGGAAGGGCGGAAAGAAAAGAGATACCACAGTGCTACTCCCCCACCTGGTGTGGTGGTGGTCCCATGTAGTTTTGGAGCTCAAACTCAATGCCTCACACATGGTAAACTGCATGTCCTACCACATGAACTAGCCCCTGGGCAGCCCCCTCTAACTACTGATTGAGCATCTGCTGTGGGTTAACATTCACAGGGACTCATACCCTTGGGGGTGGGCACTGACTAAGGAAGTGAGCCACATAGAGGATGATGCCTTTATGTTGACTGCCAGGCTGGGAGGTGCTTTTGATGAAAAGCATGAGGGGAGGGGGGCTGGCAACTTCAGACAGGTGGTCAGGGTGGCCTCTGAGGAGGTGACATTTGAACTGTGGCCTCAGGCCGAGCAGGAAGCAGCCTGAAAGCTGGGGGAGGATAGTCCAGGCAGAAGCACAGGCCTGTGGGGAAAATGAGTGATCAAGGCGTGGGGGGGGGGGGGGGACGACATAGCTACAGCAGGAAAGTCATAGCTGGCAGAGCCTGGACATAGAGGCTTGGAGAGAGGAGTCCAAGCCACAGAAACCACCTACCCCTCCCAGGACCAGTGGGCCCAGATGACCAGCCATAGAAGGTTCTGCCCAGATGCTGCTTGGCCTGACTTCTGGGTGGCCTTAGCAATTGGTGTAAGGCCTTTTGTAGTGGTCAGTTAACCTGACCCTTGAGTGACCGTGGCTCAGCTCAAGGGGGTAGGGGACAGTGGCGCTAGCTATTCCCAGCATGCCCCTCACTCACTTGCTCACTTAATCATGGCTGGGCTTTGCCCCAGAGGCCGCAGAGCTGAACTCGTACCTGGAGGCTCCTGACTAGCTTTACCTGGGTTAGTTATTAACAACCAGAGAGAGCATGGGTGAGCCCCAGAGACAGCAGGGTGGGGCCCCTTGGGGAGGGGAGCCCTGAATCTCTAGCCCCACATCCTAGCAGGCCTGTAGCCTGTTCTACCCCTCTGCCACTTCCTGGGTCTGTGGCTTTAGACTTGTCACCTAGAGTCCCTGCTCCTCTAAGTTCAGTTTATCTCCCAGAAAAGGGCCCAGGAAGACTCCACTCTGATCCTCCCTTCTTCCTCACTGCTCTGTGATCCTAGTCTCAGAGTCCTGTCTCAGAGTCTTGCCATTGGCTGCTCCTTCCACCCAGAATATTCTCTCCCAGGCTCCAAACTCCATGATCTCAAAATCTGCTCAGAGAAGGCTCCTGGACCCCGCCCCCTAGCCTGACCCTTCTCTGCATCTTTCTGCATACCTTCACCTGGCATGGATTCCAGCTAGGTGCTGGGGACAGGGCTGAGGGCAGCCCAGAGAACAAATGAAGACCAAAACACTGCAGGTGTGTGTGTGGGGGGAGGATGGGGGGGCAGGGGGAGACTCTGGTGGCCAGTGGCACTTAACCAGGATCCTTAGCAAGTAGAGGTAGAATCAGGGGCCCTGTGGGAAAGGTGTGGGAGGAATTTCTGCCTCTTCTCTAGAACGTGCCTCAGGTGGATGAGGACAGACAGCATCCAACCAGCAGACAGTAGGTGCTTAGTGAACATCCAGTATTGTCAGCATGGGTAGCTGGAGCATAGCCACTGCCATGGGCCTGTCACAAGGTCTGTAGGCTGGATCGAGTGGGAGGAGTCACTAGAGACGCCCCCTATCAGAGCTTCCTGGGCACAGAGAGGTAGCCAGCCCGCAGGGACAGTGGCCTGAATGAGCCTTCAGGGGTCTCTCTGATACCATGGAAGGAACTATGACATTACCCTGAGGCCAAGGGCAGCTGCTGAAGAGCTGGCAGGGTGGGTGACATGTCACCATGAGGGCCAGGCTCACTTATTTATCTATTTTTGTCACTGTTGCCTAGACTTCACTGTTCTGGGCTGCAGTTTTCCAGAGAGAGAGGGGAAAGGGGCTGGGCAGTGATGTGCCTGGTAGAACACACACCTTACTTTGTGCAAGAGTCTGAGTGCAAGCCCACAGTCCATACCTGTGGAGACTTCACTATCAGTGGAGCAGTACTACAGTTCTCTCTCTTTCTACTTCTCTCTCTCCTCTCTAACTCTCTCTCTCTCTTTCTCTTCCTACTTCTACCTCTATAAGGAAAAAAACAAAAACAAAAACAAAAGGCCACCAAGAGTGGTGGATTCACTACGCAGGCACCAAGCCCCAGTGATAACCATGGTGGCAAAAAGAAAGAGAGGAAGCACCACACCTAAGGTTCTCCCATGTGGCATATGGGGGACTTGAACCTGGGTCATGTGTATGGCAGAATAGGCACCCTTCTAGGTGGGCTATCTCATCAGTCCTAGATGGAAGCTTTAAAAAGCCCTTCTTGTGTCTACCGAGGAGGCTGGTGTGGATCTGGGTGGGGCCATGGGGCAGCTGATGCAGGAGGCTGGGAGGAGGGATGAGCTTAGCTCAGGTTCTAGAAAGTAGGGAGGCCCGGGCAGGCCAGCATGGATGGGGTGGAATGATAGGGGGTGGGAAGGGGGTGGCTATACTTAGAGGCAAGGCTAACTCACATTCAGCCTCTACCCACTCACATCAGGACAGAAAGCCACACCCTGCTAGGAGGGGCCAGCCCTACACAAGATTCAGTAAAAGCCCCTGCCTGCAGAATGACCCTCAGAGCGGGGCAGAGAAATAAAATGGGGAAGGGAGCAGGAAGTGGCAGGGCTGGGTGGGAAATGTAGCCCCAGGGAAGCTGCTCTACAGGTCTCTGTATGAGTGAGTGTCTCTGTGTGAGTGTCACAGGGGACAGCAGCCAGGAAGCTAACACCCTGGGCAGGCGGAACGTGGGAGGAATCTTGGGCGGGGAGGGAGACATGCAGGGCCTCCAAGGTCTCAGAGGCACCACAGCAGGCTGGTGAGTAGGCAGGCAGCTGCTAGTCTCTCCTGGAAATAGGGTCCCTCTGGCTGTAGAGAGGAGAATCGGCTTCAGGCAGCAGGGGCAGGAGCTGTAGGGAGAGAGAGTCTGGGGTAAAAGCTGGAGCCACCGGGCAGAGTGACATGGATTATGAGAGCTAGCGTGCGTTTCTGCATGGAAGTCCACCACAACTAACTGGTTAGACTCAAAATAATGGGGATAAATGCTCAAGGCAACAGGGTCCTGGGCTCTGTTCAAAGGCACTTCACCTACATCAGCTCATTTGAGTCTCGCAGTAACTCAGAAGGGTCGGGTTGGGATGAGCTTCATTTCACAGAGGAAAGAGCATGCATACTCCAGACTGAACTCTGCCTCTGAGCCTGTCCCCTGCCATTCCCCCCCCCCCAGATATACACTGGGCTGTGAGGATATGAGGTGGCATCTAGGTGGCCCACGAGGTGGCACAATGGCCAGTGTTGGACTTGAGAGTATGAGGTCCCAAGTTTGATCCCTCGCCTCACATGTATCAGAGTGATGCTCTGGTTATCGCTTGCAAATAAATCAATCTTTAAAAAGTGAGAGATGGCCCCACACTTACCTGCTCTCAGAGACCTCTTCTTCCTACAGCTTCAGGCCCCCTTTAGGAGCAGGTCTTGGGGCGCAGAGGCTGGCTTCCCCAGGGCTCAATCAGCCTTAGTTCCCCCACTCAGCCCATGTATGTCCTTCTCCAAATGCCAGTCCTGGGCACACAGGGGCCACTAGGAGGACTCAGAGATGGCTCTAACCTCCCATAACAGAAAAAGAGACGTTAAGATGGTTGGACAGTAGGAAGGAGGGATTCCTTCTAATCTAAAGATCTGGAGAGGCTCCATGGAGGAGGAGGAGGAGGAGGAGGAGGAGGAGGAGGAGGAGGAGGAGGAGGAGGAGGAGGAGGAGGAGGAACTGGAGAAGGATGTGAACAGTGACTAACAGTAACTGTTACCATCTTTTGAGCAACAGGGTGCAGTTTCATTGCACCTTCCTGGCCCCCAGTGAGGTATATACTCCCCTCTGTCCCACTTGACACAAGAGGAAGCTGAGGGTCAGAGAGCTGGAGGGACATATCCAGAGATGCCTGGCTGGTGCCAGCCTGTCCCCCAGACCCGCCGTCCCCAGGCTAAGGAGGCAGGATGAGACCCTCTACCCCAACAGTTTCAACCCAGGAGTCCCAGGTCTTCCTCTGGGCCAGTGTCCACAGCACCCAGTTTCACTTCCTGAAACCCAGACCTATTTTGGATAGTGCTGACTTCCTTTCCCACCCATGGTTGTTCAGGCTCTGTGGACTGGGCAACTGTAGCCTGGACCTGGTGCCCCTCGCTTTCCCAATGCTTCTCTTACACCACCTCTGTGGAGGAGAGGCACTGCTTCTTGTCCCTTGCCCCCCTACTCCCAGGGGCTCCCCTCCCTGAGCCAGCTCCCAGCTCCTGCTCCCAGCCCACACTTAGCCTCAGCAGGTCAGCATGGGGAGTGTGGACCCAGGTCCAGGTCCCAGCCTCGTAGAGTCCTGGCCTTGCCACCTCAAACAAAATCATGCTCCTCCCTGAGCCTTGGTTTCCTTTTCTGTGGAGGGAGACTGGGGCTGTCTCCCCCACCAGACCATTTGGGACCATCAAGAGTGACAGAGTTTAGCACATGAACCAGCCACTGTCAGGGAATCTTGCCCTGGAGAAGCTAAGATCTAATACAGGGTAAGGAAGGGGATGGGGAGCCAAGAACCAAGAATGAGAATACAGTAGGCCACAGTCTGTCAGCATGTGAAGCCAAGAGGAGGGTGTGAGCATGGCAGCAGGGGGGTTGCCATCTAGGCAGGATGGGCACAGGAGGTATCTGGAGTGGGTGTCATCTGGCAACTTGCAGGAGGTGAGGGAGCTGGACCAGCAGGCATCTTGGGAAGGGTACTGTTGGTAAAGAGCATGGTGGCAAGAAGACCAAAGAGAAACCGAGGACCCATAGGGAGGAATGTGTTTTGCTACAGGGAATCAGGGCAAGAGGCCAGGGGCTGGGGGGGGGGGGAGGCAGGAACAGGGAGGCCAGAGCAAGGGGTCTCTGGGGCCAAGGTCTGAGGGAGGTGGGGAGACAAGGAAGGCATTGGAATAAGGTGAGATGCTTGCACGTTTTGATAATTTTCCACTCGACTTTCTTATGGAGGGTACACCGTGAGGCCCAGTGAGGGAGGAGGAGATGATGTTGCCATCCTGGGGTGGGGGTGTGGAGACGGGGCTACAGCAGGTTGGTGAAAAGCATTCAGATTTCCACTAAAGTATTAAAAAGAATTATTATCATTATTTGATAGAGAGACAGCTAGAAATCAAGAGAAAGGAATATATATATATATGTACATATGGAGAGAGACAGACAGACAAACACCTGCAGAGCTGCTTCGCCACTTGTGGAGCTTTCCTCCTGCAGGTGAGGACTGGGGGCGTGGACTTTGTAACATGTACTCTCAACCAGGTATGCCACCCCCATTAAATTATTATTATTATTATTGCCTCCAAGGTTATTGCTGGGGCTCAATGCCTGCACTACGAATCCACTGCTCCTGGAGGCTATTTTTCCCATTTTGTTGCTCTTCTTGTTGCGCTTGTTGTAGTTGTTATTGTTATTGTTATTGTTGTCATAGCTATTGTTGTTGTTAGGACAGAGAGAAGTTGAGAGAGGAGGGGAAGACAGAGAAGAGGAGAGAAAGATAGACACCTGCAGACCTGCTTCACTGCTTGTGAAGCGACCCCCCTGCAGGTGGAGAGCTGGGAGCTCGAATTGAAATCCTTACGCCGGCCCTTGTGCTTTGCGCCAACCCGCTGCGCTACCGCCCAGCCCCCCATTAAATTATTTTAAAATATTTTGTTTATTTTTTTTTTTAGAAACAGGCAGAAAAAAATTGAGAAGGAAGAGGAAATAGAGAGGGAGGGACACCTACAGCACTGCTTCACTGATAGTGAAGCTTTCCTTCTGCAGGTGGGGACCAGTGGCTTGAACCCATGTCCTTGTGCACTGTAGCATGCACACTGTACAGGGTGCACCACCACCCAGCCCCCCACTATATACTTTATTTATTTATTTTTTAATTGTTTTTAAAAATTATTTATTTATTTACTCCCTTTTGTTGCTCTTGTTGTTTTATTATTGTAGTTATTACTGTTGTTGTTATTGATGTTGTCATTGTTGGATAGGACAGAGAGAAATGGAGAGAGGAGGGGAAGACAGAGAGGGGGAGAGAAAGATAGACACCTGCAGACCTGCTTCACCGCCTGTGAAAGCGACTCCCCTGCAGGTGGGGAGCCTGGGCTGGAACCGGGATCTTTATGCCGGTCCTTGCGCTTTGCACCACCTGCGCTTAACCCGCTGCACTACCGCCCAACTCCCTATACTTTTATTTATTATTATTATTTTAATTTTTTATATTTATTTATTTTCCCTTTTGTTGCCCTTGTTGTTTTTATTGTTGTAGTTATTATTGCTGTTGTTGTCATCGTTGTTGGATAGGACAGAGAGAAATGGAGAGAGGAGGGGTAAACAGAGAGGGGGAGAGAAAGATAGACACCTGCAGACCTGCTTCACCTCTTTTTTTTTTTTTTTTTCTGGCCGGCATCCTGATGATACCTGGAACCTGGTGACTGAAAAGAGAGTTAACATACAAAGCCAAACAAATTGTTGAGCAATCATGGACCCAAAGCTTGGAAAAGTGGAGAGGAAGTATTAGGGAGGTACTCACTGCAAACTCTAGTATACTTCTGCTTTCTTACTTTGGTGCCATACTCCAAACTCAGTCAATTTCTGCTTTGCGTTTCTACTTCTTTTTTTTTTTTTTTTTTTTACATGCATAACATTCCCCAGATTCCCATTTAGCAATACAATCCCCACTATTTCATTCATCATTTTTCATGGACCTGTATTCTCCCCACCCACCCACCCACCCCAGAGTCTTTTACTTTGGTGTAATACTCCAATTCCATTTCAGGTTCGACTTGTGTTTTCTTTTCTAATCTTGTTTTTCAACTTCGGCCTGAGAGTGAGATCATCCCATATTCATCCCTCTGTTTCTGACTTATTTCACTCAACATGATTTTTTCAAGGTCCATCCAAGATCGGCTGAAAACGGTGAAGTCACCATTTTTTACAGCTGAGTAGTATTCCATTGTGTATATATACCACAACTTGCTCTGAATGACTCTGAAAATGTCCAATAGTTCTAGTTTATCTATCTCTTCATTTAGCTCCCTTATGTCTTTACTGATTTTCTTCCTGGATGATCTGTCAAGTTGAGATAGTGGGGTGTTGAAGTCCCCTACTATGATTGTGTTACTGTTAATATATTGCTGTAGCTCTTTCAGTAGAAGTTTGATGTATTTAGATGGCTTCTCATTGGGTGCATAGATGTTAATAATTGTTAAGTCCTCTTGATTGACTGATCCTCTGAGCATTAAGTAGTGTCCATTCCTATCTTTTTTAATCTTATCTATTTTAAAGTCTATCATGTCAGATATGAGAATAGCTGTTCCTGCCCTTTTTTGTGGGCCATTGGCTTGTATGATAGTTTTCCATCCTTTCACTTTAAGTCTGTGTTTGTCTTGTTGCGTTAGGTGAGTTTCCTGTAGACAACATATTGTTGGGTTGTGTTTTCTGATCCATCTTCCTACTCTGTGTCTTTTAATAGGTGAATTCAGGCCATTGACATTTATTGATATCAAAGATTGAAGCTATTTTAACGCCATTCTTGTAGAGTTTTAGAGTGTTTTGATATATGTCCTATTTGTGGTGGTCTGACTATTTATAGGAGACCTTTCAGAACTTCTTTCAGGGCAGGCTTGGTGATGGTTGCTTCCTTCAACTGTTGCTTGTCTGAGAAGGTTTTGATGCTTCCATCTAGTCTGAATGACAATCTAGCAGGATATAGTATTCTTGGCTGAAAGCCTTTCTCATTGAGCACTCGATAGATATCTTGCCATTCTCTTCTGGCCTGTAGTGTTTGTATGGAGAAGTCTGCTGCTAATCTTATGGGTTTTCCTTTGTAGGTGACTCTTTGTTTTTCTCTTGCAGCCTTGAGGATCCTTTCTTTATCCTTATTCCTTTCCAATCTAAGTATGACATGTCTTGGTGTCTTTAGGTCTGGGTTAATTCTGTTTGGGACCCTCTGGGCTTCTTGAATCTTTATGTCTTTGGTGTTGTCTAGACTAGAGAAATTTTCAGCTATTATGGCCTGGAGAATGCTTTCTTCCTCCCCTTCTCTTTCTTCCTCTGGTAAGCCAATAATGCGTATATTGTTTCTTTTGAAGTCATCCCATAGGACTCTGTTGTTGTTTTCAGCATCTCTTCATCTCTTTTTGAGATCTCTTACTTCTTTTTGAGTTGTCTCTAATTCATCCTCAATCTTGCTAATTCTGTCTTCAGCCTCATTGATTCTATTCTCTCTGCCCTCTACTGCTTTCTGGAGTTCATCTATTTTGTTGCCCTGCTCTGATACTGTTTTAGCTTGTTCAGCTAGTTGCCTTCTTAGCTCAGCGATTTCAGCTTTCAGCTCTCTAATAACCATGAGATTATTAGAATTTTCTTCCATATTCTCATTTGTTGTTCCTGCATTTCTGATTACAATTTTTTCAAATTCTTTACTCACTCCTGTTATTATTTCCTTGGCTAATGTTTGGATGTTGAACTCGTTGTTTTGTGCTTCACCCTCTGGAGGACTTTTAGCTGGACTCTTGTCCTGGTTCGAGTCTCCAATATTTTTTCTTGTTGTTTTAACCATTTTATATAAGTTAACAGTTTTTTCAATCCCTGAGTTGGAGTTCAGTGGTGTAAAAGCCTTTTTTTTTTTTTCCCCTGTAGGCTATGGGAGCCTGAGGGCTTTTAAACTATCAATAGGCTTCTTAGCTTAATCACTGACTCCTGACCAAGAGATAAAGCAGGGTGTGGCAGAGATAATCCAGTGGTTATACAAAGAGACTTTCACAGCCCCTCAGCTATGCCACCGAGGTATAGGTCTTCTCCTGAGTTTCCCGGTTAGATCTCTGTCCCCTGGTGTCCCTCCCTGTTGCTGCTCCAGATTCTGAGGGTAGTAGCAATGGAGACTTAGAGTTGCACTTGGTGAGTCTCTGGGGAGTCCTTTCCTCCCTTCAGCTGTCCCCTTGTTGGTGGAGCAGACTGGAGGTGGTGTCTCCACTGACAAACTGTTGAACTGTTAGCAGTCACTTAATCTCTCCTTAGGCCCCTCTCTCCTCTCTGTCACCAGCCACGCGTGTTTGTACTCACGGGTGATTTACTGGGTTTCTGTGGTCATTCTAGTCCTGTCTTGTTTCGGTCCGGGTGGTCTCCTTTGGTATTCCTAGTTGATCCGGGAGAGGAGAGGAGAGGAGAGAAAGCGATCTGCTGCTCGTAGCTCCGCCCTGCTTCACCTCTTATGAAGTGACTCCCCGTCAGGTGGGGAGCTGAGGGCTCGAACTGGAATCCTTACGCTGGTCCTTATGCTTGGCACCATGTGCTTAACCTGCTGCGCTACCACCCGACTCCCATACTTTTATTTTTTTATTGCCAGCAGGGTTATCCCTGGGGTTTGGTGTCTGTCCTACAAATTCACCACTCCTGGTGATCTTTCGTTTCCTTCCTTCCTTCCTTCCTTCCTTCCTTCCTTCCTTCCTTCCTTCCTTTCTTTCATTTTTTTTTTTTTTGCCTCCAGGGTTATTGCCGGGCTCCATGCCTGTACTAGGAATTCACTGTTCCTGGAGGCTATTTTCCCCTTTTGTTGCCCTTGTTTATCATTGTTGTTATTATTATTGTTGTTGTTGTTGGATAGGACAGAGAGAAATCAAGAGAGGAGGGGAAGACAGAGGGGGGGAGAGATAGACACCTGCAGACCTGCTTCACCTGCTTGTGATGTGACCCCTCCCACCAGGTGTGGAGCTGGGGGCTCAAACCAGGATCCTTACACCTGTCCTTGTGCTTCTCTCCATGTGTGCTTAGCCTGGTGTGCTACCACCTGGCCTCCTTTCTTTTCTTTCTTTCTTTCTTTCTTTCTTTCTTTCTTTCTTTCTTTCTTTCTTTTTTTTGTAATTTTATTTATCTTCCTTTTTGTTGCCCTTGTTGTCTTTTTATTGTTGTTGTAGTTTATGTCGTCGTCGTCGTTAGATAGGACAGAGAGAAATGGAGAGAGGAGGGGAAGACAGAGAGGAGGAGAGAAAGACAGACACCTGCAGATCTGCTTCACCAGCTGTGAAGCGACTCCCCTGCAGGTGGGGAGCCGGGGGCTCGAACCGGGATCCTCATGCCAGTCCTTGCGCTTAGCGCCACCTGCTCTTAACCCGCTGCGCTACTGCCCGGCTCCCTCTTTCTTTCTTTCTTTCTTTCTTTCTTTCTTTCTTTCTTTCTTTCTTTCTTTCTTTCTTTCTTTCCTTCTTTCCTTCCTTCCTTCCTTCCTTCCTTCCTTCTTTCTTTCTTTCCTTACTTCCTTTCTCCCTTTCTTTTATTTGATAGAACAAAGAGAAATTGAAGTGAGAGGAAGAGATAGAGAGGAGGGAAAGAGAGACACCTATAGACCTGCTTCACGACTTATGAAGAGTCACCCCTGTAGGTGGGGAGTAGGGGCTTGAACCCAGGTCCTTGTGCATGGTAACATGTGCTCTCAACCAGGTGGGCCACCACCCAGCCCCTTCATTATATTCTGAAGCTGAAATCAAAAGGATTTGCAGACAAACTCTATGTAAGAGGTGAGAAACAAGTGTTTGACCAGAGCCATGGGGAAGGGTGGGGCATGCTTTCAGAGAAGGGAGTGCAGTGGAGGGGCAGGTCTGGGGGAAGTCACAACCTTGGGTTCTGCCAAGAGGTTCCCATCCTGTAGGGTGGTGAGGTTGAATCGGTAGGTAGGCCAGCAGGTGTGAATGTCAAGGTCATGGATAGTGTCGGCCTATTCCTATGACTATGGCCTCCCTATTCTTGTCTCACCCTCCTGAAGCCCAGTCAATACTCAGCAGCCAGATGGATCCCTTCAAAACCAAAACCAGAAAGTGGCCAGGCCTTTCCAGCCCATTGACTCCCCACCGCTCATGTCTGGCGGGGGCCCAGCTCATAGCTTCAGCCTCGCCTCTCCTTAGCCTGCTGGTTTCAGCTCCAGCTTGGTACCCAACTCAGGGCCTTTTTATGCTTCTGGGCTCTGGTCTGTCTCAGCTGCTTGTGACCCTGGGTGTGACTCATATTTGGTGTGTGTGTGGGGGGTCTGTTTTGCTTTATTTATTTTTAATTTTTTAAATTTTTTATATTATCTTTATTTATTGGATAGAGACAGCCAGAAATTGAGAGGAGAAAGGGAGAGAGAGAGAGAGAGAGAGAAAGAGACCTGCAGCACTGCTTCACCACTCGCAAAGCTTTCCCCCTGCAGGTGGGGACCAAGGGCTCGAACCACTGTAATTCGTGCACTCAACCTGGTGTGCCACCTCCCAGTCCCGCTTTATTATTTTTTTAATTTAAATATTTTTTTCCACCAGGGTTATTGCTGGGGCCTGGTGCTGGCACTATGAATCTACCACTGCCATTGGCCAGTTTTCCCCTTTTCTTTCTTTTCTATTTTATTTGATAGGACAGAGAGAAATTGAGAGGGGAGAGGAAGGGAAAGAGTGAGAGAGGAGAGAGAAAGAGAGACATCTGCAGACCTGCTTTACCATTCATGAAGTGTTCCTCCTGCAGGTGGGGAGTGGGGACTTGAACCCATGTTCTTGTGCATGATAATATGCACACTCAATCAGCTGCTCCACCCATAAAATGTATGTATGTATGTATGTATGTATGTATTATTGCTACCAGGGTTATTGCTAGGGCTAGGTGCTAGCACTACCAACATACTATTCCTGGTGGCCATTTTTTTTCCTTTTCTTTCTTTCTTTCTTTCTTTCTTTCTTTCTTTCTTTCATTCATTCTTTCTTTCTCCCTATTTTATTTGAGAGAAATTGAAAGGAGGGGGAGATAGAGAGAGAAAGATAGATGACTGCAGACCTGCTTCACCGTTTATAAAGCTTCCCCCTGTAGGAATCCAGGTTCTTCTGCATGGTTATATGTGTGCTCAACCAGGTACACCACTGCCTAACCCCTGGGTCTGTTTTTCCATCTGTAAAAAGAGCTTTGAGTCCTCAAGCTTTGAAAAGAGTCCTTCTGTTTCCATACCTGGGGCTTAAGGTGTCATGGAGAAGCTGCCCTCCTGTGCCAGGTCTGCTTCTTGGGCAGGAGCTTCATGTCCTCCCACCCACCCCCTTCATCTTCCTGCCTGGGTTCTGTCACAACTGCTGGCTGCTGGAGGCAGGAGCTCTGGCACCTGGGCTCATATCCCTGGAGCAGAGCAAAGATCCAGACAGACCTGCATGGCCTCAGGCAGTCATCTCCCTTACACTGGCCCTCAATTCCCTGATCTGTGGACTGGTGCTCACAGGGTCTGCTCATGATGGAGTTGGGTGCCCAGCCAACCTAACAGGGCCTGGGCTGGGGGCCTTCACATGGTGTGATGACCAGACAGGGCAAGTTGGGAGCCCCACCTCAGGGGATTGGGGGCTCTAGGTGCTCCTCTCAGTGTGTAGTTTCTCCTATGCTTATAAGGCCCACTCAGACCCTCCCCCAGCGCTCCACACCCAGACAGTGCAGGCCTGTTCATTCTCTTGTCCTTGGAAGCCTCAGCACTCAGCAAGTGCCAGAGACGACTCTGACCCACAGCCCTGTTTCTGAAGCTCACACAAGCTCAGGCAAGCCATTCGGTTTTCTTTTCTTTTTTAAAATATTTATTTATTCCCTTTTGTTGCCCTTGTTGTTTTATTGTTGTTACTGATATTGTCATTGTTGCATAGGACAGAGAGAAATGCAGAGAGGGCGGGAAGACAGAGAGGGGGAGAGAAAGATAGACACCTGCAGACCTGCTTCACCGCCTGTGAAGCGACTCCCCTGCAGGTGGGGAGCAGGGAACTAGCACTTTGCACCACGTGTGCTTAACCCGTTGCGCTACCACCAGACTCCCTGCCATTTGGTTTTCATATCTGTAAAATGGGTGAATGGTAGAGCATGTTTCCTAGGGTGGCTGAAAGTAGTCAGGAGATGTAATGCTCCAGAGAGCTCAAAATATGGTGTCTAGGGTCAGAGAGCAAACTCCTTGTGGTGAATGTTTGCCTTACCACACACAGAATCCAGGTTCAAGACCCAGGTACCACAGGGGAGAAAGCTCCTGAGCCATGGTGTCTCTCCCTCCTACTCCCTCCCCCCGTCTGAATGAACAAGCAGCCTGTAGCAGTGAAATCACACCTGTGATTTTAGAACAACAACAAAAGGTATACAGAGAGGAATGATTCATTTCTTCCTGCTGTCCAGGTTACAGCCACAGCTCACAGGGTTTAGGAGCTGCTCCTAGCTCCACTCCCTTCTCTCAATGGCTGGTTCTATTGACTAGTGAACCCTGTTCTCCCATTTTGCAGAGAAAGAAACCAAGGCACAGAGATGACTGTGAGTCCCGCCCAGGTCACACAGCTGGATAGAGATGGAGCTGAGTTACAAACCTAGGCAGCCTGGACACACACACACACACACCTAGGCAGCCTGGACACACACACACACACACACAAACACACACCCCTTTGGTGCTTCTTATCAGCATTGTTCACTCTCTGCTGTTGCCCTATGCTGTGGTCTTTCATTTCATCTGAAACCACAGCTCATCCTGGGACCCTCTTCTTCAGTCCAGCAAGCAGGAAGGCCCACAAGCTCAAGAAACACACAGTCCCATCCCCACCTTGCTGCTGACTGGCCTGGAAAGCCTTGAGTCAGTCCCTTCTCCTCTGAGCTCCTGTTGTCATCAGCAGACAGAACATAGAGAGCCCACCCAGCTTTGTTAACCCCGAGGCCTCCTGAGGCCTCCCTGACTCTATCATGTACTTGCTGTATGACCTTCCTCCAGCCAGCAGGCCTCATGGGGCTACCAGTCCTGTCTGCTGATGCTCCTTGAGTGCCCAGGTTGTCTGGGAGTGACCTGCAAGGGAGCACAAGTGTGGATGTGAACTATAGACAGCCCACATCTTCAGAGGCTCCCAGAGTACCCCCACCTTACCTTCTAAAGGCAGAGTCTGCCAGAAGCTCAGCTCCAGACAAAGCATGGCTGGTGATCCATTTATTCATTCAATAAGTGTTTGCTGAGCATCTGCTCTGCACTAGGACAGACCTGGTCCCTGGCCTCCTAGAATTCACAAGGGACAGGGGTAACAATAAAGAAACCACATAGTGGTCTGGGAGGTAGCACAGTGGATAAAGCATTGGACTCTCAAGTATGAGGTCTTGAGTTCAATCCCCGGCAGTAATGTACCAGAGTGATGTCTGGTTCTTTCTCTCCTATCTTTCTCATTAATAAATGAATAAAATAAAATATTAAAAAAAGAAACCACATAAATTTCAAATGCATAGGTGGTGATATATAGGAAAGAAGGTGTACATATATATAGTTGCTGGGCTGTGATGCAGCCAGTTGAGCACACATGTTACAGTGCACAGGGACCTGAGTTCAAGTCCTTGGTACCCCCACTACAGAGGGAGTTTCTTGAGCAGTGAAGCAGTATCTCTCCCCACCCCAGTTTCCCCCTTCCTCTCTGTCTCTACCAAATGAATAAAATATTTTTAAAAAATTAAAAAGAAAGGATACATATCCAGGGAAGTGGTGCAGTATATAAAGTGATGGATTCTCTAGTATGAGGTCCTGAGTTTGATCCCTGGCATCACATACACCAGAATGATGCTCTGATTTTCTCTAACTCTCCTCTGTTATTAAAGATTAAATAAATCATAAAATAAAAAGAAGGAAGAAGGCACAGGGCTCCATGAGAGTGAGTCATGGGGCAGGTGTGGAAGGGGTCTTTAAAGTTCTGGGCTGGGAGGGAATGACAAGGTCAGGATCACGTGGCTTGTGAGAGGGACCTGAGCCCATCCCCAAGGTCTTGGCCAGCTCCAGGAAGCAAATGAAGGTCGGTGTATCTGAAGCTTTCATGATGGTGGCAGGTGGGGAGAGGGTTCTTGGGGGGGCATCCGGGGAGTGCATAGAGGGGAGGGAGCAGGTTCTACTAGGCCTGACATTGGTGTCATAGCTTTAGGAGGGAGGGGATCTCTGAAACCATTCAAATTCTGGTACAGTTGGAGACACTGAGACTCACAGTTTGGTAAGGGGCATGGCTGATCAAAGCAAGTTGGGGTTCACCCAGGGTTAGAATCCAGGCCCCCTAACATCTGGCCCAGGACTCCCTGTCATTAGTAGTGGATCAAGAGAAGGGGGAGAATGTCCGGTGTAAATTCAGCACCCAGCTTGTGAGCCAGGGCCTGTGCTTCACCCTGGGGTTCCTGGGCCCTATGCTAGAGCCTAGGCCTTGGAAATTTCTTCTGAAAAAGAGGGAAAAAGCCCCAAGGAGGTAGTTTGGGGCCAGCCCCCTGAAGCTGTCCACAAAACTCAGCTCATTATCCCATTTGAAGTCCTCTTGGTATTTTTTCTCTTGCTATTTTTTTTAAACAAATCTTTCTCTCTTTTTTAAAAGAAACTCTTATTTTTTCCCTTTTGTTTCCCTTGTTGTTTGTCATTGTTGTTGTTATTATTGTTGTTATTGCTGTTGTTGTTGTTGTTGGATAGGACAGAGAGAAATGGAGAGTGGAGGCAAAGACAGAAAGGGGAAGAGAAAGATAGACACCTACAGACCTGCTTCACCACCTGTGAAACAAACTCCTTGCAGGTGGGGAGCCGAGGGCTGGAACCAAGATCCTGATGCTGGTCCTTGTGCTTTGTGCCACCTGTGCTTAACCTGCTGCACCACCGCCCAGCTCCCTGTTCTTTTTTTTTTTTAGCCTTAATATTATTTATTGCCATCAATGCTCTGTGCAGGCAGTACAAATCCACCCCTCCCAATGGCCATCCCCCCCACTGTATTTAATAGGCCAGAGAGAAATTGAGAGGGGAAAGGGAGACACAGAGGGAGAGAGAAAAAGAGACCTGCTTTGCGTTTTGTGATGTTACAGGTGGGGAGCTGTGGCTCAAACCCAGGTCCTTGTGCATGGTAACATGAAGAGAAAAGGAAGGAAGGGCACCCCAACCTCACTATCCGTGAAGCCTGCCCTGGCACCCTGCACTGTGCTCCCCAGCCTGGGTCCTCATACATGGTGCTGTGTATGTTCTCATGGGTGAGCCCTCTCCCAGCCCTACCTGACTTTTTGGTTAGGGCTCATCCCAAGATCACACACAGACCAGGCTGAGTCATCTGGCAGGGAGGAGGACTTCCTACTTCT